>NC_135541.1:27960561-28260561 GCF_045843805.1 Urocitellus parryii | reverse complement strand
CAGAAGCTTACCAAATAGAATTAAATCGTAAGATAAATACTCAACAGTACCCCAACTTCCTCTCAGCATCAGCAGTCTACAGCTATCAACCTAAGCATATGGAGTACTACTGTTTCATGACCAAACTCGGACTTCCCTACCAGACCTGGGAATTGATGCTACATCAGGCTTTTACTCCTCCAAAGCCTCATTCCCACATTGCATATTTTCCCATCTCCCCAAGGTTCCACCCATACCGCTCACCACCTCTCATGCTCATTAAAATGCCTTTGTGAAAGAAAAGGATCCAGTCAATGGAGGACTTTTCTGGGATCCCAAGCAGAGTTAAAAGTTCATTCCCCTAGACTGGTTCTCCCATGCTCTATCTCTGATTACTGTACTCACCATAATGCTGAAAGTCTGCATGGTCACCTATTCCATTAGACCATAACCATAACTTGCTGATGGCAAAGACTTCCCCCACTAGAGACTGGCATCTGATATGACTGTCCCATGGATCTCCCAAATTAGAGTACTCAAGAACCACCATACCAGACATGCCTTCTCTACAGTAGCATATGGCCCGATTAATCTTTCTGCTGGCTGCTTTCACTTGTTCATGCTTTGCTATCTGTTCCTTACATTGGGACTATCCACAGCCTGATTTCCAATAGGAACTAGGTTCAAGTATCCTTCCAGAAACTGATAATCTCCAAACCTTCCCTCTCATCCTTAACCTAGCTGGCCTTCCTGTTGCTCAAATGTGAATACTTCAGAGACCTCGAAATCTACATATCCTTTCGTCTTTTTCATCCTTGTCCCTTCCCCTGACAAACCAGTCCTTCTCCATATCAATCCTGACTGCAGTTAGTAACATCATCATAAGTTAGTAATAGCATCCTTCCTGTCTCCTAAATTCAGTTATGTTCACTTTCCTTTCCCATTCCTCTTCTCCTCTCTCTCCCCTATCCCTCTCCCCATAGCAGTCCACAAACCCTGTCAACGGGACCTGTTAAGGATCTCAGGGTTAGACATGACCTTAAAACTCTATGTGTCCTACTTAAGACCTCACTGTCTCCTATGTTAACTTGTTTCCCTGCCTTAAATTCTGATTCGTTGAATTCTCTCCTCAAACCACAAGAGTGACTGTTAGAAAATATAGTTCAAAATTGCAGTGTTCAAAGTTCTCCTGCACTGGAAGAGAGGTCAAACTCCTAAATGTAGCAACCTAGGGACTTCATCTTCCTTGCTGCTTACTTCTCAAGTATCATCCCCCAACACAGGCCCAAGATCAGCTTGAATGTTCATTCTTCCAAAATTTGTTTCTTCTATTTCTGAAGCCCTGAATGCCTTCCTGCTCATAATTCCTTCTTACATTCAAGACCTCTTTGAATGCCACCTTCTACCCAGACCATTTCATAACTCCTCTAGCTAACTTTTCACTTATCTTTCTCTGCATGTCACCATTTAGAGGACTACGGAAATCCCTACTGCGTAGCAGTTAATGGTGAACTGTCAGGAGCTCTCCCCATCAGTTCTCAAGATTAATAAGAGGTGGACCTTCAAAGAGCTTATCCTAGTGGACAGACAACCAAGTTAGCAGATAACCCAAAAGAATCAACCACAATCAGCTTGGCAGAGACCTACAGGAGCCCCTTCTTAATGAATTAAGAAGGGGCTCCTGTAGGAGCACTCTCCATCAAACACAACACTTGAGGAAACACTTGCCAACCCAATAAATGCACATAACATGCAGAGAAAATGGCCCTGAAGACTATCAAGGACTTCTGAGCTCCACCCTTCCTCACCTCCAAGTTGGGAATCTTGTGCCGAAAGCAGGTAATGAAGACAACAAAGGGCCAGTCATCCGGCTGCATCATCACTCCAGCAGCCTGGGCACAGCTTACATGGAATGCAGTTGGGCAACGGCCGTGAGAACACTGCACACAGCAGCCAGCATTTCTTTTCCTCCGCTTCTTACAGAAGACACATTTCTGCATCCAAAGGAAGAAAGCCAATGATTCTAGGAATTGACAGTCCAGCTTCCCCTAGTGTTACTACATCCAAATGCACAGAGCCACCCTCCTCCCAGAAACATGAGGTACACACAGCCTACTCTAATCCCATGTCTAATCATATATGATGTTAAGTTATTTAACAGAAAGCAAGAATCACAAACTGACCAAAACCAAGGGATAAAGGTAGCCACTGGGCCAAGCAGAAAGGTACTGTTGCCCTCCACCCAGAGACTTATAACTAGGGTAATTATGTGGGGCCTATAAAACCATCACTTATTCCTTACCAGTTTGAAGCGGGGCAGGGGGATTTTGCTCACATCCACAGGACTTCTTTCTGCAATATTGACAAATCTTGCTTCCAGGATCGCCACAGCACATGAAACATGAACCCATCTGCCAAAAGGCAAAGGCCCCAGTCACCTCTGGATCTAAGGTCCTGTGGCCTTCCCTTCTAAAGTAGGCCTCTCAACAGTGCTTCTTCCCTCACCCAGTGTGGCCCCTAACTCCCACCAACCAGTTCCAGGGACTCAAGAAAGTTAGAGCCATACTGCCATCATACTGAGTACTGTGGACACCCTACCCGAGGTTAGGCCAGATCATACTTCTTATACCACTCCCTCAGTCTGGGGCAAAATAAGCAGAGCCACAGTTAATTGGGTGTGGTGGGTTTCAGGAGTGAGAATAAACTAGGGAGCTCTACACTGAGCTCTTTACCACAGAACCCAGGTGCTTCTTGAAAACATCTCCACTATTCACCAATCTGCCAATAATCTTCCCTAGGCTTCTGCCAAACCTCTTCCCTGGGCTGAAATAACCTCTCTCTTCTTGCTCTCTTTATCCATGAAAGACTCAGTCTTTAAGGTTTGGCCCAGGCCTCACTGAGAGGAATACACAATGGACATCCACAGAAAATTAAAGTAAGTTATAGGCATTTGGGGAAACCAGAATGTGCCAAGATGAGAAAAACTAAGATGACAAAAGCTCTTAATTTTAGCTCAGGGGTACAGCACACTTTCCTAGCATGTGTGATGCCCTGGGTTCAACCTCCAACACCACACACACACACAAAAAGTCATTGAAAACCTTCTACAAGGTCAGGTGCGGTGGCACGTGCCTATAATCCCAGTGGTTTAGAGGCTGAGGCAGGAGGATCGCAAGTTCAAAGTAGCCTCAGCAACCTAGCAAGACCCTGTCTCTAAATTTAAAAAATAGAGAGAAAGGGCTGAACATAGGGAAAGTGGTTAAACATTCCTAGGTCAACCCCTAGTACCAAAAAAAGCAGAAAAAAAAACCTGGCAGGACTGTTATGTGGGAGCAGTAACAGATTTGTTCTGTGTACATCTAAAAGGTATAAAAGGGATTAAAAGGCAAAGGTGAGGCATGTGTGGTGGCAGATGCCTATAATCCCAGCAGCTCGGGAGGCTGAGACAGGAGGATAGTGAGTTAAAAGCCAGCCTCAGCAACTGCGAGGCACTAAGCAACTCAGTGAGACCCTGTCTCTAAATAAAATATGAAATAGGGCTGCAGATGTGGCTCACTGGTCTAGTGGCCCTGAGTTCAATCCCTGGTAACAAAAAAAAAAAAAGGCAAAGGTGAAAAGCTCAAGTAGAACCATTTCCACTTCAAAGAAGGAAGAACATTACCAGCCCTATCCTGAAACTGTGAAGAATAAAATTCCTCTAGTAATGGGAGCAAGTAGCTTTAAAGGACTGAACTGGCAGCAGAACAGCCATGCATCAGAAGCAGCATGACAGAGATCCTGTGAGGCAGGAGCTGCATTCCCACAGGGTTTTACTTGGAAGCAAGATGTCGACCATTGGCTGCCACCTACCTGTGTACACTGCCCCTTAGAAAGCCAGCTCTTCAAGGTAAAAACCTCAGAGCAAGTAAACAAGAGACAAAAATGCAACTCTGTGAAAATGAGTTGCCTAATGTGGAAAACCCAGAAACTTCCACATTATTTTCCACTATTTAACAGTGGGCAGACTGCCTGAGTTCTACTCAGTGTCCTTCTTGAGGACACTTGCCCTCTCCAAATAACGAGTCTGAACCAAAGTTTTCTCTGTTGAAAAGTGCTCACTAGACTATGGCCATGGCCATCTCTGCATATCAACAGGTAAATGTTCACACCTCCAGCCCACAAAGCTCTTGCACAGACTTCTCCGGGTTTTCATACTCTCCTAAGTACATTCTTATCTCCTCCAAAAGGAGGATGTTACTTACATCTCTGCATCAGAGAGGAAAGGAGTGAAAAGATCTGAGACTACTTAACTCCCCTTGGCGTCTTTGTTAAAATTAGTCTTGATATTCTAAGAGCTCCTCAGAGTGTGCTTCCCAAATCCTCATGGGTCACTTGCAAGAGCTTACGTAGACAGTGCCCCTACACACTGCCTCAGCACTGAGCTTGGGCATTCTGAGACTGCTCAAAACACTTACCTGTCATCATTTGCTCTCTGCAGGGCCCCTCCTCGTAAGGAGCATAAACAGCAATCCTGCCCAGAAGGGAGAGGGAAGAAGAAATTGGTCACCACCAAGTCATTAACATCCAATCTGCTCTCCCCTCCACCTTTTGTGGGCAACTCTAACCTTGGGCTTAGAAAGTAGTGTAATGATAGGTAGGGCTTCAAACATACACCTTATACCCAGGACTCCCCTGTAGAAGACAGATGCCATGTGGAGCAGAAGATACCTAGTATTCACTTGACTTAACATAATCCTCTTTGCTGTTAATGTTCATAGCAACTCTGAGCAAAGTTGCAAAACTGGAAGCACCATAAGGCCTAGTCTGCTTCCTGGGCAGGGTGGTGCCACACTCCAGGGGCAATGATGAAGAGATGGTTGCAAAATGAATCACCTAAGTCCCCATCCTAAGGCTCTAACTTCAGAGGTGAATTATTTAAAGGGGGTTGTATATAAATATTCCACATAAAGGCCTCAACCTGGTTTTCAATTAAAGGAGCAAACATCTTCCAGATCCATTCAGGCCTTATCACAAGTGGGCAGCAACTACTCTGTCATAGGAATTGTTTACATAGTATATACTCTCTGACATCACTACCATGCCCTTCATGGACTGCAGTAGACATAAAGTCCAGCATGAAATAGCCCGGCCCCAAACATATTCCAAATCTCATGGGGAAGACAGGAAGAGTGTGGGAGTACTCACTTCCTCCAGGGCATTGGCTGAACACCGAGAACACATCCACTCTTCAGAAGCTTTGGCTGGGGGAACCCCATAGCAACCTAATAGGGACATGGAGAAAAGCAAATTAAACCCAGAAGTCAGAGTGAGAATATGGATTTTCAATTTTTTTCCATAGATCACCTCCCAAAGATACCAAATGCTACAAAAACACCTGAATTCTTGGTCAGAGATCCCTGGGCTCAAATACACAGTATGGCCCAAGGCCATAAAAATTGTATTCATGTGCTGGGGATATAGCTCATTTGGTAGAGTGTTTGCCTCACATGCACAAAGCCCGGGTTCAATCCCCAGCACCATCAAAAAAAAAAAAAAAAAAAACCACTTTATTCACTGGTACAAACACCTATTAAGTGGCATAACTAATCCCCTCTGGACATGTGCAACCAAGAGGACAGCACATTGCTGACTGGTGCAAACAAACTCATTGATTGGCAACAAATTCTCCAAGAACACATAAGCAGCCTTTGCACTGGGGGTAGGGAGGGCCACATGTGACAAGGACTTCCAATTAACTGGAACATGCTCCTGGCAGAGGATGCAAAGGAAGGCAAGAGGCACTCACTGGCATGGACCCGGACACTACACTTCTTGCAGGAAACTAGAATGCTGGTGCCATCCTCCTCAAGGTAAGGAGTAGAAAGGTTGATGTCTGTGCTGCAGCCAGTTGAGGTGAAGCACATTTCTGGAATCAATGGCTTGGTCCTCTGTTTCTGGGGGGCTAATTCTGAAGTGTTTCCACAGTTCTGACTAAGACCTCCAAACTCGACCTAAGGGGAAAAAACAAGCGTACAACACAGTGAGCTGCACTTATGCTCTCAGCTTCCCACCTGCTCCATCAGCAGAAAGCTGCCTCTCTTATCGATATGACTATGGCTACAGCTCCCGGGTGCACAGCCATTATCCCAGAGCTACTAATTGAAGTTACCTCTAATGACTCAAATTCAATTTCTCACAGCAGCATCAAACAAAGGCCCCTAGGGGACAACTGAGAGGAGGGAGCGAGGTAAGAGGCAACTGGGATTTCAATCTTCCCAAACTGAGTGGTAATAAAATGCACCAAGATATTGGCAACAAGGCTGCCACTGAGGGCGCCTTTTGGTCCCACTCAGGGACAGCACCCAGCGCAGATGCTCCCAATGGGCCAGCACAGATTGCCTCTGATGGTCTAAGTCAGCAGGTCACCTGAGCTGTTACATAGCTGGAGTCCCATCTATGATTCCAGGCTTCAGGCCCCTTCAGGAAGAACATTACATCCACATACTTCCCTTGGCAAGCTATACTGACTCTGATGCTGGATGGCACTGTTAAACTCACTCCAAAACACATCACCCTCTGAATATATGCCATTTATATAACTCTTAGTAGAGCTACAATTGGTAGATTCACTCACAGTAACCACCACCAGGTCAATCACTTCCCCCCAACACAATGGCACATATAGTTCTTCATTTTGGTTTCTGTCAATGGAAAGTAGAGAGTTACTAGTCCAAAATGTGCTGGTCTGAGGTTTCACTCTTTATCATGAGTGAACCCGGGGTCCTGCCAGGCTCAGGACAGCAAATGCCCCTTTAACCACCAAAGAAGACTGCTCAACTGCATGTCACCCTGTGAAGGTTCCAGCTGGGCCTGAGCTGGCCACATGGCACCTGCTGCTATTAATGCCTCCTGGCCTTCCAGAGCCAGTCCCTGAGGGATTCATGATGGTGAAGCCATCAATGCACCAGCATGGGACAGGCACAGAGGAGGTCAGCAGCTGTGCTTTTCCCACCCCCTTGTTTCAATCAGGCCCTCTGCTTCTGCCCTGCCCTAGTTACTTCTGGTCACTGGTAACACCAACTGTGACAATGGGAAAGAAAAAAAGGTGACAACATCAGAGGATCTGGTTTTTACCTGAAGTTCAGGCTTTGATAAATAATAGCCCTGTACCCTGACTGACCACAACTACACAACATCTGGGAGGAAGAGTCTTAGATGGGATGATAAAAAAGCAAAATTCTCTGCAAACAGTTGTGATGAGTGCAAGTTCAAGGGGAGCCTGAGCCACATCATCTCCAAAGCATTCTCAAGTAAAAATCCACAGTGCTGGTTCATCTGCCCTGTGAAACCTGACCAATAAAAGTGTCACCAGAGGAGGACTGGAGAAGGTATAAAAGACCAGGACTTCAACTCAGGACAATGGGGTCCATGACATACGTGATGGAAAAAAATTTCACCATATGTCAGACATTGAGGAGCAAGCAGAGATTTATTTAGGAAAGCAAGGATTACATACCAAAGGTGGAAGAAAGAATATAGGCTATCTTGAGAGAGAAGTAACCCTTGTGTAGGGTGTTAATATTCATAAATTAGCAATCAGAGTTACACAATTTAGGGGCAAATATCCTTGTACTTGTGCATTGCCCTCACATCATGCTATTTTCTGCAGGCAAGGACATGGTCACAGGGATGTATGTGCTAGGTTGCTTTGCATTCCAACAGTTTGTGAGCACTTCTCTTTAACTCAGTACTTTTTTTCCCCTTCTATCCCCAAATTCCTATTTCACATGAGTGGGGCAAAAGAGGAAAATAGGGGAGAAAAAAAGCCCCTCTTAAGACAAACAAAAAGTACCCACAATTAAATCTAGCTTCCTGTGATTACTGGTCCTAGGTACACAGAGAATGTGGAGTGGTCCTACCTGATGGTACGTTTGAAAGATCATACAGACAGCACAGTGAGGGGCCTGCTGGGCCATGGTCTCATTGAATTCTTTTTCAGCCTCAAAGTTCGGAGGTCGGTTCTGCCACAGCTGGCTTAGGGGCTTGGCCCAGGCCTCTGTCTCCTCAGCCTCCTCCTCAGGGGACAGCTGTTCAGAGGTCTCTAGGAGAGAAAAAGAAACATAAATCAGCACCAGCCATGCACACAAGTGGTATGGCCTGAAGAGCAGATAAGCTCAGTCAGGACTCCTAGACCTTGGTTTGGACTGAACCAAAGACTCCTAAGGGTTGCAAAGGCCAAGGGTAAAATGATTATCAACAGACCCCTTTACTCTATGTATATACATGACCAATGTGATTCTGCAACCTGTACACTCAGAAAAATGAGAAATTATACCCCATCTGATTCAAATGTATGATATGTCAAGATCATTGTACTGTCATGTGTATCTAATTAAAACAAAATTTAAAAAAAAAAAAAAAAAAACAGACCCCTTTGGTACCTAGATGATGTTGTGGGTTGTGGAGAGCGATGACAGTGATTGGGAGACCAGTATCAGAGACTGTTGTCCCTGATGACTTCATGGCTGTGGCATGCATGATAACTGGGAAAGTTTCTATGCAAAGGTGTAGAATGCCCAATTGCTATGGTAATGCTCTCCACAGGGAGACCCTGTTGCTAGTCTTATCAGCTTCAACCTTGCTCTCAGGCACACAGCTACTGGGAATGAAGGAACTTCCTTGCTAAGATAACCAGTTCCACTGCTCCTGAATCTGCCACAAATTAACTTTAAACAATGGACTTTCTTGAGCATTTCCAACATTGCATACTACAACTGCAGAATGTAACTGAGGAAATAGCTGCATACTGTGGCTAACTCCTTTAACTTTCATGAATACAAAGAATAATGTTTGCACAGTCTTTAATCTGATTAATGAGACATATATAATAAAGATTGCTGGTGTAATTCTTTAGACCTGTTTCTTCATCAGAGAGCGGTGCTCCACCAGATCCCAGCTTTACCTTCAAGATCTGCATGTGTGACTCTTTATTTTTTCTAATCTCCTATCGCCCTCACCAGAACCTGCTAGTTTGGCCACACTGGTCGCAGCAGTGGGTCTTGCCTGTACCGTTTCTCTGGCAAGAATAATTAATTTACCCAGGAGCTCAGCTTGTTCTGCTCCCCTTAAGAGCTGCCACATTCAACCCTCTGCCCTCTCCAAGGATAGCAAAGTGAGGCTCCATCTTCCTTCCCTCTGCTATTAGTTGCCTCTAAAATGTCAGCACCATAAGTCCTTTCCCTTCATGAATTTTCCCTTCAGTTGTATTAAAGGGAAACAAGGAAGGAAAAATAAAAGGGAACTGGCAAACTTTAAAGTTTGTCACATGATGTCCTTGGTGAAGACTTGCCAGCTTCCCCTGGAAAGGTCAGTGAGTATCTGCCTATTATGAGCAGGAAATCCCCAATTCCTCCTGGCTCTGCCTAAGAAGAGAGCAGTGCCACATGTCCACAGTGAATCCTTATCTTAGCCCTACAATGTAATGCTAAGTCTGACCAGAGGCTGGCCAATAACAGCCTGTGTACTGAATCCAGTGTCTCAGGAAGCTAAGAATTAAATTTATATTTTTAAGAGTTGTATTAGGTATCTTCTGGCAGTAAAGACAAATCATTTTCTAATCTGCCTCACAGTCATGTTCAATATGAAGGGATCTGGCAACTGCCATTGTGTGGAGACTCAGTGAAGGCCACTGTAGCAAAAGGAGACCAGTACAGGCAAGTAAAAGTAACCCCTCAGAGCCTCACTGTTCGAATCCAGTCAGGAGCCATGGTGCCCACAGATTTGTCTCATAACCTTGGCCTAAAAAAGAGTGACTGAGATGTGATGAAAGAAATAAAAACAGACAGGCTCATAATAATAACTAAAAACGTAAAACACTGACGTCTGTTCTACTTTACAAAGTCAAAAGCGGCCAAAATCATTCCATATGTAAATACTGAATGATGAGGGAAAATGTTCGCTGTGTTAAGTGAAAATTGCAAGAATCGAAATTTTAACAGTTCACATATGTGTAACTTCACAGAGACTTATAGTTAATTCTTAACATTTCACTAAAAATGTTATGCCTCAACTACAAATATATATTTTTTAAAAATGTGGGGCAAGGGCCAGGCATGCCTCAATCCCAATGCATGTCCGTAATTCCAGCAAGTAAATGTTTTGAGGCAGGAGAATCCCAAGTTCAAGGCCAGCCTTAGTAACTTAGCAAGACCCTGTCTTAAAATAAAAAATAGGGCTGGGGATGTGGCTCAAGCGGTAGCGCGCTCGCCTGGCATGCGTGCGGCCTGGGTTCGATCCTCAGCACCACATACAAACAAAGATGTTGTGTCTGCCGAAAACTAAAAAATAAATATTAAAATTAAAAAAAATTTAAAAAAAAAATAGAAAGAATTAATGATGTAGCTCAGTGGTAAAGCACCCCTGGGTTCAATTCCTAGCACACAAAAAAATTTAAATTGTTTTAAAAATGGGGTAACGATATACCAGACTAAAGAGACTAAAGAAAGCCAACTTACAAGTATAATGTATAACCCTAAAACACATTATTGGGGTGAGCAGGAAAAGAAAGATCTGGTTGGAGGATAAGAAAATGTTATGGAGCTACTGTCCTAGGTATGACAGCAGTCTAGTATTTAAGGGAGAATCCTTCTTAGGAAATGTGCCTATTGCTATATTAAAATGAAGTAATCTGATGATTACAACTTACTTTCAAAGAATGTGAAAGACAGGTGTGTATATATATGTACATAAACTAAGTTACTGAGAGAAAGAAAGCAATAAGGCAAAACTAAGTGACACTGTTCTGGTTAAGAATCGTTAAAACACACATGGAAAGCATGCAATGATTCCATCTCTTCAGCTTACCACATTTGAGCATTTTTCATCACAAAAACCTGGGGGAGTTTATCAGATTATTTTTAAAAAGACATACATGGACATATATGTATGTATGGAAAAATCAGAAAGATGATACATTATATATTTACTGTGCTCATCTCTGGAGAATAGGCATATGGGAAATTTTCTTTTCCTCTATAACTTTTCTGCTTTTTCAGTTTTCTACAGTCTCTGTTCCTTTAAAGCATGAAGTGGACAACCACAAAAGTAGGCTGGAACTCTTCTTGGAACTGGACCAGAGCATAAGCTCAGGGGACACCTTGAGACCCAACTCCAGATCTGGCCACTATTCTGACTGTTCCCCACCTAGCTTATCATAGGCTTTGTACCAAGGAAAACTGCAGAGATGGGGCTCTGACATCAGATCATATGGAGAGGACAAGGTGGGAAAAGGCCCAGCTCTAGTCAAAGCAACAAGTCAAGTGACTCCATTCTCCCAAGTGTGCTGAGGCTCTTCAGCACTCTTCCTATTGAGTCCTAAGCTCCAAGCAGCATAGGAAACCAGTCTCCACTACTGTCCTCATTCCCTGAGCTTTAGTGCCACAGTTCCTGGTTTTCCTTGCATATGTCTCCTCATCCTCTTCTCTGTCTCCTTCACAGGCTTCCTCCTTCCTTCCTCTGTGCACCTATTCTCAACCTCTGCTCACTTATTTCCGTGCTTTCTCTATAGCTGACCAAGTCTACATCCTCTAGACACTGAATGCAGGTCTCCAAACCCAACCAAAGCTATAAACCAGGGAGGCCATCAATTCATCTTTCTCCCTTACTGAGTACCCTCACAGCTCTATACCAGTCACCAAATTCAGCTGGCCTGATCTTCTCTATATTTCCTTCGTGCACCCCTCCCACTGCCATCCTTAGATCTTATATCTGAGAAGCTCAATTGGTACATTCAAAGTCATTCTCAAGAAGCTATCATCACGAGGAACAGTCTTTCTAATGTCTATCTGACCATGCTATTCTTCTGCTTAAAATATTTCAAGAGCTCCAGAATGTCTGTGAGAAAAGGTTCTCACTCTGGGCTCACAATAACGCTGTCTATGACTTGACCTCATGTCTACTTTGCTCCTCCTACCCCACCTGTCACTCCCTAGCTTTACCCTTGAACTTGAGCCACACTGAGCCAAGAACAGTTCCCTGCATATCCACTCCTGTTTCTCTTCTCCATGATTACTCATTAGGACTCCTCTGCCTGGATTGGAGCCTCCTCCTATCCCACCTGTCACTCCCTAGCTTTACCCTTGAACTTGAGCCACACTGAGCCAAGAACAGTTCCCTGCATATCCACTCCTGTTTCTCTTCTCCATGATTACTCATGCAGTCTCCTCTGCCTGGATTGGAGCCTCTTCTTTCTTTAATCTGTTTGCCCCACTACCCTGTGAGCATCTGGAGGAAACAGACCTATCTTATTTACCTTTGTATCCACACATCCAGCACAGGGCTTGGTATCATTGACAAAATTTGCTATTCTGAAAAAAAAAAATTAGCCTTGTATCTCCTAAGAAAGGACTCCTAGGACTCAAACTGATAATGAAATTCAATTAGCAAATTAGATACAAAAAGAAATCCCATCATCTGTATGGAGTATTGGGAAAAACACTTAAGCCATAGGTCCATTCTTGTTTCTGAGCATGACCTTCTGACATCTTATCAGAGCAAGTCCCAATGTGATGAGCCTCTTTCTCCCTAGTGAAGAGAGGAGACTAAACTTACCATCATCACTGACACAATCCTGTAACACCAGTGGGTGATGGCGTGGAAGCTTGCTTAAGGGCTGTCGGCGACCCTTTGACTTCTTATTCTCTTCCAGGGAAAACATGTATTCATCTGCAACCTGAGCATACCAAAGGGAATCCAATTAGTCTTGCCTCAACTTGACACACAGCAGAGGTTTGACTTACAATGAAAACCAACTGGAGAGTGAGGGGGAGGGCTGGGGATGTCACTCAGTGGTATAACACTTGCCTAGCATGTGCATGGCCCTGGATTCAATTCCCAGCAACCTAAAACAAATATACCAAAAACCAATCCTTCTCCAGGTCAAAAAACCATGCACCTCCCCGCTTAAGCTGACTGTTATGAGACAAGTCTGTGAGCCCCACAGGAGCCCAGCTGCCCCATTCTTGGGACTAGGAAGTCAGTATAGCACCAGTTATAATTTTCCAGGTAGCAGGGCCATCCAGGTTGAAAGTCTGGAGAACACTCAAAGGGGTGAGGGCACCTGAAACATTACAAGGAAAACAGACAAGATTTTCCTTATAAACTGTTGAGCCCTCAGCTCTCATGGAGACTGTTAATTCCTGTTAGTTTCTTCTCTAGGGGAGAATATCAGCCAGGGCAGAGTGCATCTAAAACTCTGCCTTAGCTACAATGGGAAGATTGATTTAACACTACATTTACAGAATGCAAGAGCAGATGTAATTAGGTTTAAGATGTACAGGATTGACTCAGTAATACTACATAAGAGTTTCTTTTTAATCAACACACTTAAAATTTGGTCCTACTGACATTAGGAGATTCAGGGTTGGCAAAACCGATTAAGCAAGGAAATGAAGCCTGGAAGAGGGCCACTTTGCAACCGTGAAAAAAAACTAATGCCTTAGAGTTCTAAAGAGAAGTGGCAGCACTGCAGTGCCACTTCAGAAAAGATGCTGGAGCTCATGAACTCTACGTGCAACTACACAGAACCTCAGAGTCTAAGGACCACAATTGGGATCCCAAGACAAAACAAATTGTGCACCAGCCAGGTACAGAATAGAGCCTGCTCCTCCAGAAGTTAATATTATTAATAGGTTTCAGTGTCCACTTGTTCATTCATTCAACACATATTCACTGAGAACCTATTCTGTACAAAGAAAGATCTACACAGGAAAAAAAGGAAGTGTGGAGAAATGGACTGAAAGTATTGTGATCCTAGTTCACATGAGCAAGTAAGAATGTCAGAATACAGGAAAAGGTGAAAGACTGAAAACCTTAGGAACTGTGACTCCTGATCTCCACAAAGACTAACACAATCATAAACTTTCAATTAGACCTACACTACACAGTCTAAAGTGGCAGGAAACTACATCAGAAAACTAGGGGTGTCTTAGTGATACAGCATGTACCTCTAGTATGCATAAGACCCCAGTTTCAAACCCCAGCATTATAACAACAATAAAAAATATGTATTTTAGCAATAATCCTCAAGAACCTCCATCAGAATGAACTGGGCCCCACCTCATTTCTGGCCGTAACAGCTTTGCTTTTGATTTACATTTTCAAATGAGTAAGATTTCACTTAAGGAAAGGTTCTTTGGCCACACACAGTGGCGCATGCCTGTAATCCCAGCAACTTGGGAGGCTGAGGCAGGAGGATCACAAATTCAAAGCCAGCTTCAGGAATTTAGCAAGACCCTGTCTCAAAATAAAAAATAAAAAAGAACTGGGGATGTAGCTCAGAGGTTAAATGCCCCTGGGTTCAATACCTGGTACCAAAAAAAGAAAAGGTTTTTTGGCTACAACAAACTGGAATCCCCATACTTGCCAAAAATTTTTTGGTAGTGTTTGCATGTGAATGAATTTTGGAGCATCCACTCCAAAACATATATATATATATATATACACACACACACACACACACACACACACACATACATACACACACACACACACGTATGTATGTATTTCTTTTGTACTGGGGACTGAACCCAGGGGTACTTTACCACTGAGCTACAGCCCCAGCTCTTTTTATTTTTATTCTTTATTTGGAGACAGGGGACTTGCTAACTTGCTGAGTATCTTTGCTTATTTGCCAAGGCTAGCCTCACACTTGTAATCCTCCCGCCTCAACTTCCAGAATAGCTGGAGTTACAGGCCTGTGCCATCATGCCCAGGCTCTTATGTGTTTTAAAATAAAAATATCCTGTAAAAGGATAAGATAAAAATAAAGTTCATTTTATTCCTATACCCCAACAATCTTCTTGCACTCCCCACTTTGAAGATGCCTATATAATAGGCTTAACTTGCCATGTGGCAGAGACTAGAAAGAAAAAGGATGAGAATAAAGGAACCAGAAACAGTGGTGATTTCTAGCTTAGATCACCAAGGTAAGAGAGGTAAAAGATGCTTAAGACCTTGTGTATGGAAGAAGTAGGGGATAACAACAAACCAAATTAAACATGCTGTGTGTGGGACACATGCTATAGATCCATGGTTCTCCCATTTTGAAATCTCAAGGAGGCAGTAAGAAAGTCAGACCGGGGTTGAGAAAAGAGGTCAGAGCAAAAGCTGTAAATATGGGAATCCTCACCATCAGGTTCAGTAATAAAAATTTTGCCAGACAGCATATACCTGCTTACAGTCCACTGGAGCCTACAAGGTAAGACTAGCCTGGGCATTATAGTAAGGCCCTATCTAAAACCAAAACAATTAGAAAATCAAAAAATACAGAATTAAAATTGGAGTGGATGAGATTACCAGTAAAAGAGAAGTTTGAAGATCAGGTCTTCTGTGGCTATGGGGATGTAGAGAAGAGGCAGACAGGTAAGAAAAAGATGATTCAGAGGCAAACAGGTTAAGAAAAATTTCAGAAAGCTAAAGAAGGGGCAGCTTCAAGAAGGAGTCACCAGAAGAACTGGGCAACTGGGAGTTGTCAGGACTTATTTTTGAGATTAATTCCAGCAGACAGACAATAAGGAACTAAGACATGAACATATTATAGAGCAAAAGAAGGAATATTTCTATTTAAGACAGAATCAGATCATAGTTTGAGAAAGAAACATTCTCCAAAACCAAATTTTACAATAGGGGTTATATGAGTATGGTTTTATACCCAAAATATTTTTTTAAAAAAAGGTTATAAAAGGGAGATGTTAAGACACATAGTAGAGGGGCTAGGGATGTGGCTCAAGCGGTAGCGCGCTCGCCTGGCATGCGTGCGGCCCGGGTTCAATCCTCAGCACCACATACAAACAAAGATGTTGTGTCTGCTGAGAAAAAAAAAAAAGACACATTAAGTAGAAAGGGGCTTGGGTTGTGGCTCAGTAGTAAAGCACTTGTCTCACATGTGTAAGATTCTCGGCACCACATATAAATAAATGAATAAAGTAAAGGTACATCAACATCTTAAAAAAACTTAAAAAAAAAAAGATACATAGTAGAAAAAATTATGTTCCCAAAGGATGCCTACATTCCAATCCCTGTTAATATTATATAACAAAGGAGAATTAAGGTTGCTAATCAGATGGCTGTAAAGTGGGTATTATCCTGGGTTACCTGGCAGGCCCCATGTAATCACAATGATGCCAATAACAGGCAAGGAAAGCAAACGGAGCCAACTAGTGACATGATGTGAGAAAGATTTAGCTACATGTTGCTGCCTTTGAAGATGGAAGAGGAGTCATGAGCCAAGGAATGAGGGTGGTCTACAGAAGCTGGAAAGAGCAAGGAAATGAGTTCTTCTACAGCTCTGAAGAAGGAACACAGCCCTATTATTATTTTCATTTTAACAGATTCATTGCCGACTTCTAAATACAAGAACTATAAAATAAAAAATTTGTGTGGTTTTCAGTTTCAAAATTTATGATAACTTGTCTCAACAACAGAAAACTAATACAACGTAGAAGATAGACAGAGAACCTTTTACAGATCCAAGTATTAGAGAAAATAGGAGTCAAGATCAAGAACAGCAAGCAGACTGTGGCTATGGGAAAGGAAGAAGATGTCTTTATTGTCCTGTTGGTCCAAAGTGCTTCCTACATCCCAGCATGTGATGCCCTGGTAATGCACAGAGGAAGGAAACATGACCTATAACCTTGAAGAACTTATAACCCAGTCAGAGAAAGACCTGATGTCACAGTATGGAGACTGTCCCTTTCCACTGACATCATGCTGACCAAACAAATCTATTCAAATATGTGGAAATTGTCTGGCATTGCAATGGTGCACGCCTATAATCCCAGCACTGAGGCAGGAGGATGGCGAGTTCAAAATCAGCTGCAGGAAAGGTGAGATGCTAAACAACTGAGTGAGACCCTGTCTCTAAATAAAATACATAATAGGGCTGGGGATGTGGCTCAGCAGCTGAGTGCTCCTGAGTTCAATCCCCGGTACCACCCACCCCCCAAAAAATGTGGTTATCTTTTCACACTTCCTTATCTCCTAATTAAACATTGCTTCTGCTACAAGGCATCCACAACCTCCTCACAGGGCTGCACTTCCTGAAATGTGCTCCATTTCCTAAATCCCTTCAGCATACAACATGATGGTACAAATTCCAGTTCAGCCATCTAGCTGTGGGCCTGGGTAAGAAGAAACACAACTACAAAAAAGGGGTAATAAACTCTTCCCTTAAGGCCTCTTTTTGAGGATAGATGGGGCAGCAGGTAGAGTATTCCAGGTCCCTGCCTACAGGAGAGCTCAAGCCTCTAGAATTCTGTTCCTTCTTCTAACATCAGGCACAAGTGACAAGGTAAATGATAAAGACTTGTTCTGTACAGAGAAGCAGCAAATGTTTTCCAGTTCTTGTTTTAGAAACTCATTTTTTCAAAGCAGCTTGAACTAACTAAACCTTCTAGAGATTGAATGCTGCTACGGTTCATTCTGTAGTTAAATGAAATTCTGATACTTCAGCAATGAGCAAACCAGGGCACTTTCACCAAAAGTACAGTTTACCAGAATGCCTTATAAAAGACCCTTAATGTAAACTAACATAACTGAATAGCAAACAGTAACAAAAGCAGCTTGGGGGATCCTGAAGTTGTGTGGGAGAACAAAGGGCACTCTCAAAACAGAGCTGTTTCCAAGTATAGACTTAATGCAATCAAACCTCTCTAGGGATGGGTAAAGCTATTTGACTTTAGGCCCCACACCTATCAAGTCTCCCATTCCACCTAATCAATCAGTCCTGATGTCAATTTCTTAGGAAAACAAACCTGAGCTGGGTGCAGTGGCGCACACCCGTAATCCCAGTGGCTCTGGAGGCTGAGGCAGGAAGATCACAAGTTCAAAGCCAACCTCAGCAACTTAGCGAGACCCTGTCTCAAAATAAAAAATAAAAAGGGCTGGGGATGTAGCTCAGTGGTTAAGCGACCCTGGATTCAATCCCTAGTGCCCCCCACCCAAAAAGAACAAACCTGACCTTGACCTTCTTTATAGTCACTCATTCCATGATTACAGAGGGCTCATGGGTCAAGCATGGTCTCCAGAAGTGAGGATGAATGTGGCATAGAGCCTAGCTTTTAGAAGTTTATCTTCTTCACCAACCTATGGCAATTACTTTGAGGAGCAAGTACTACAGGATTTCAAAGGAGAAAGGGAACCATTCAGGAAGCAAGGAAATTTCTAGAAATAGTGGCTTTCAATAAAGGTTGGGTATGACAGATCCCAGGAGACCTGAGGAGACAACCTGCCTCCTTCTACCTCAAAAACATCTGCATCCTGGTGAAGGTCGCACAACAATGTGAAATATACTATTGCCACTGAACAGTACATTAAAGAATGGTTAAAATGGCAAAGTTTATGTCATGTGTATTTTATCACAATGTTGGTGGGGATGGTGAGGAAAAGCCGGTCTGCAGTCATCCCTTCCTTTCCTTCCACATGCACTGGCATCCTATTCCTACCCATCTTGTTAGACCCACCAGGATCCAATCACTCCCCTCTTCCCCATTTCCTTCAACTTCCCTCGCCTGGCAGGTTCCTGCCCTTTAATACAAGGCACCCATAGTCACATCTTGAGTACTTGAGTACTTCTCCCCTGGCTCTGGACAAATTCTCTCCTTGTTCCCCAGACCTAATTCTCAAAATAAAAAATAAGAAGGGCTGAAGATGTGGCTGAGTGGTCAAGTACCTCTGGGTTCAATCCCTAATACCAAAAATAAATAAAGATTTAAAAATAAAAATACATCTAAAATAGGGAAGAAATGGCATAGTATATGGGCTTTGCTTTCAAAAAAAAAAAATCGGGCCTGGGGATGTGGCTCAAGCGGTAGCGCGCTCGCCTGGCATGCGTGCGGCCCGGGTTCGATCCTCAGCACCACATACCAACAAAGATGTTGTGTCCGCCGAGAACTAAAAAATAAATATTAAAAATTCTCTCTCTCTCTCCACTCTCACTCTCTCTTTAAAAAAAAAAATTGAAATGTTTAAAAAAAAAAAATCAACAAATAAAAACAATGGGTAAAGAAAATGTGACGAGAGCCTAACAACTATTAAGATATAAGTAGTATGTGCAGGCTCCCTGCATTATTGACTTTACATTTTTTGCCTGCATTTAAAAGAATATGGAGATAGTAGAATGAATCAGACATTATTACACTATGTGCATATGTTTACATGATCTGTGTAACTATATCATGTACAACCAGAAGAATGGGAAGTTATACTCCATTTATATGTGATATATCAAAATGCATTCTACTATCATGTATAATTAGAACAAATTAATATTAATAATAATATACTCATATAATATATAATATTATATAATATGCTAATATTATTGGTATCATATTAATATTAATTTTTAAAATATGGGCTGCAGTTGTATCTCAGGGATAGAGCTCTTGCCTAGCATGTGTGAGGCACTGGGTCCAATCCTCAGCACCACATAAAATAAATTTTAAAGAGGTATAACAAAATACAATAACATTTTTTTCAATTAAAAAAAAAATTGGGGGGGCTGGGGATGTGGCTCAAGCGGTAGCGCGCTCGCCTGGCATGCGTGCGGCCGGGGTTCGATCCTCAGCACCACATACAAACAAAGATGTTGTGTCCGCCGAAAAGTAAAAAAAAAAATAAAGATTAAAAAATTCTCTCTCTCTCTCTCTCTTTCTCTCTCTCTTTAAAAAAAAAAAAATTGGGGCTGGGGTTAAAGAGGTACAACAAAATAACTTTTTTTTTTTCAATTAAAAAAAAATGGGGGGCTAGGGTTATGGCTCAGCAGTAGAGTGCTCGCCTCACTGTGCAAGGCCCTGAGTTCGGTCCTCAGCACCACATAAAAATAAATAAAGGTACTGTGTCCAACTACAACTAAAAAAATGAATGAATGAATGAATGAATGAATAAATAAATAGATAGATAGATAGATAGATAGATAGATAGATAGATAGATAAATAAATAAAATCACACACACGATGGAAGCTCTTGGTCTCCAAACTCAGATTCGGAGTAAGGGGCCTTCTTCTGCCAGCTCACCGTTCCCCCTCAAGCCTCTCACCATGTTTAGGCTTTTTCTTTTTCTTTTATTTTGGGAACTTTACCACTGAGCTATATTCCTAGTTCTTTCTATTTTTCATTTTGAGATAGGGTCAAGTTACTGAGACTGCCCTGGAACTTGAAATCCTTCTGCCTCAGCCTCCAAAGTAGCTGGGATTACCAGTGCTTGGTGCCCGCTAATTGTATCCAGGGTCTTTTACAATCCTATATGACTGAGACAAAGTCAACCTCTGACCCCAATGTGCTATCATCACCATGTAGAACATCTTCCTCTCCTAGATTCTTGCTTCAATTTCATTCTGTCTACCTGGCATACTCTTCATAACCTCTTGGCTCAGGCAAAATGCCTCCTTCTCTACAGCCATCCTGAGCTCCTCTCCCAACCAGAGGCTAAGCTGCCAAATCTTCAGCTGATCCTAAATCACCTATCATTAAGTGCTGGAATTATGTACTCCTGTCTATTCCTCTAGTTCTTGAGGAACTTGAGTTCCTTAAAGGCACAGTCCTGGCCACAGTAGACAGGCCATAAGTGATTAAAAAGGAGAGCAATGAGGCAGTGCAGTCACAGTATTTTTGGAGAATTTAAGTTGTTTAAGCCAGCCAGCACATGCTGGAGTAGATGGATGACTTCGCCATCAGGCTAAAACTGAGAAGTTCACACAGAAAGGAAAAGGAACCAGAAAGGCTTGTGAGCAGAGGACTGAAGAGAGGCTTGTTGGAAACATCCTTTGCCTGCAGATTTCCATGTGGAAGGATTCCTGGTTTCTCTCACTGCCTTGAATGTGTTAAGTATGCACCACCACTTAGCCAGGATCTGCCTTTTGCAGAAAAGAGTGTTCTAGTCTTACTCTTATAATGTGGACGCTGACTGGAAAATACTTTTCCCCAGGAGGAGCCTGTGGTTATCAGGACTGCCTATGACTAGGTAGATCATCCATCAAATTGAGATTAAATGAGTAGAAGGGTCATTTGGCCATGGGTTAAAAGTCATTTTGTTCAATCATGTTAATTGTTAATATGATAACATACAAAGCTCCATATGCCTGATTCTTCTATCACTTAACTGATTTAAAATTTGGGAGGAAAAGAGATGGACATCGTGGTATTTTGTATTCCTTCTTTGCATGCTTTAAAAAAAAAATACAGAAAAATGTGACGCTAAAAAAATTAAATTAAGGGGGCTGGGGTTGTGGCTTAGCAGTAGAGTGCTTGCCTAGCACATGCAAGGCCCTGGGTTTGATCCTTAGCACCACATGAAAATAAATAAAGAAAGAAAGAAAGGTATTGTGTCCAACTACAACTAAAAATTAAATATTTTTTTAAATTAATTTAACAGTAAAGCATAGACTAAACAATGCATATGAAGTATTTAGTATATAATAAGTCTTTGCTACTTCTTAGTTGCTTTCTGATCACGATGGAAACCAGAGAATGCTAGAAAAGCAGGACAGGGTGAATTGTGGCACCACAGAAGAACATAGAGGCTTGAGGGCTTGTGACCAAGAATGGCCAGATGGCAATACAAGTCTAAGAACTCCAGCTTGGAAAAGCTAAAATCCCTCTCTCACAGATGCTCTCATAAGAGGCAGTGAGAGCAGCAACCAGAGGCAATGAGAAGGAAACACAGTGGTTATTCGCTCATTAGCCTGCAACCACCATGAGATGGATGGTGGAACATTCAAATGGTAAAAGGAAGACTACAGAAACAGCCCTGAGACTCAGAGAACTCAAAGAGAAGAATTTGAGAATTAAAGACAAGGGGAGCTGGGCAGAGTAGTGCACATCTGTAATCCCAGCAGCTCAGGAGGCTGAGGCAGGAGGATCGAGAGTTCAAAGCCAGCCTCATCAAAAAAAGAGGTGCTAAGCAACTCAGTGAGACCTAGTCTTTAAATAAAATACAAAATAGGGCTGGAGATGTGGCTCAGTG
This sequence comes from Urocitellus parryii, assembly GCF_045843805.1. Classification (NCBI taxonomy): domain Eukaryota; kingdom Metazoa; phylum Chordata; class Mammalia; order Rodentia; family Sciuridae; genus Urocitellus; species Urocitellus parryii. The sequence goes on along the minus strand of NC_135541.1, from coordinate 28,238,581 downwards.
GTTGAGTACCCCTGAATTCAATCCCCAGTACCAAAAAATAAATAAAAATTAAAGACAAGGGGAAAAAATAACCATAAAAAGGGACTATAGGCAATACTAAGAAAATATGGATACGAAATGAGTGTTACTAGTTCATTCAAAACAGATACAAAACAAATACTTCAAATGTTAATAATTATACATGAATGATGAGTGAGCATGGGAACTCATGATGGCATTCTATTTCCGTGTACTTTAGAAATTTTTCAATAAAACTGTTTTGTTTTGTTTTTAAACCCAGGGGCACTTTACCACTGAGCCACATCCCCAGCCCTTTTTTAAGAGAGGATCTTGCTAATTTGCTTAGGGCCTAAATTGCTGAGGCTGGCCTCAAACTTGAGATCCTCCTGCCTCAGCCTCTCAAGTAGCTGGGATTACAGGCATGCACCATGGTACCCAAAATAAAACACTTTTAGGAGATAAATTTTTAAGAAGTAAAAAAGGGACCAGAGGTATAGCTCAGCGATAGGATATGTACTTAAAAGTACATAAGGCTCTGGGTTTGATACCAAGCACCTAAGAAAAAAAAAATAAAGGTACAAGAACAAGGAATTACAAGGACCTTCTGCATGAGCTACTACTATGTGCCACTCCACACAAGCAGCAGCTTGGTCCACACAAACTGTGAAGCCATGCAGTAAGAACAGGTCACTTGGGTGGCAGGAGTCCAGTTGCACCTAACACAGCTCTGAATCCCTCTCAGCAGGGAACCATTTTGCACAAAACTGACAAGAAAAAGCTGCTATTGACAGTGTGATCTAGGATGAAGGGTGAACAAACATGTTCACATTTACAGTTTTGGGAAAGTATCCTGATATCTAAAATGATCCCCTATCAATGATTTGCTGGGCCTCCCCAGGAAAATCAGGCTGAGAAAAAATACCCTTGAATTTTAGAATAAAAGGGCCATCTAATCCCAAACCCCCAAGCATCTGGGCTATAATGGCTACCAATCTAACCCTGTGCTTCTAAGGCAAGGAGTGTCACCCCACACTAGAGTACATTCAACTGGGCTAAGGATCTGCCAGTCACTGAAGCTAAGATACAATGCTCTGGATCAACAGTAGAAAATTATTAATTCCCAGTAAAGAACAAGCTAAAAAAGAATGAATGTCACATGTCACCTGGCTTTTTATCTGACACAATAATGCATGCTGGAGGCATTGACAGGGGGTTTCTCCTGCTCTCCTGGACTCCTGCAGCACCTCCACCCCACAGGCCCACATCCCCTCCACAGGATGTCTTCCAGGGTAGCTGACGCCCAAACCACTGTCCGGAGACATACCTCTGCCAGCTCCCGTTCACTGATACTTCTGGGGGCACTGCCTTTCTTCCTGATGCATGGCTCTCCCATGGTGACTCTGCCATCCCCTTTGGCATAGCTATGCACAGTGAGAACTCCTGTTTGCCCTTGAGCTTGACAGGGGAGTGGCTCACTGGTTTCTGAATCAGAAGAAAGAGAATCCCGAGAAGAACTGGATCCCAGGCTAGAAAATGATTTCTTTTTGGAACCAGAGAAGATAAGGCGTCCTCCCATAGAAGCAGGGTTCACAGAAAGATCCAGAGCAGCTGCCTCTTGTTCCTCCTCATCATCCTCCTCTTCTAGCTTGACGTTTTTGAGCTCTTCAAATTTAACATCAGTGGAGTCAGAGTAATCTGAAACATACATAAGACATTAGAAAAGCCAGGTTCCTCCTGAACATGTGAACTTCATAAAGATAAAGACAAAACACAAGGAGCATGGGCTAGAAGTAAGACCTGGCTTCAAATTCTGGCTGTCAATTACAGGGTCCTTGTGTGATCTGGGCTAACACCTCAGCCACACAGGCCTCCATTTCTTCCTCTAATTTATCATGTGAGGACACTACCACTTATCTTCAGACCTCCTAACTGTAACTGCTGGTAACAGCCTTCACAGAGAGCACTCAGCAAGCAGCTGTGCCTCTTCCTCACAGTCCTGCAAGAGATGAAAGCCTAAGCTCAGCAGAGGACCCAGATACCCCAGCCAGAAGAATTGCTGAAGAGAAGCCAACCCAGCCTCAGGTTTGAGTATACAGGACTATCTGACTGTCAGCAAACACACCATGGCATCATGAACAGATTTGTTCAAGCCTGACCAAGACTGACACAAGCCTCTCACTAACAATTCTAACCTCACGAACACCTGCTGACTGCTCTGAAGCACTACTGACCACACCATTCTCATACAAATGGACCCTCAAGCCCCCAAGTAAACAAACTCTAAAATGGGAGGCACCCTGAACTTGATCATTACATACACACAAATTAAATCACCACACTGTATCCCATAAACACGTACAACTATATGTCAATTAAATATTTTTAAAAATAAGCCAGGCATGATGACACATACCTATTAATCCCAGCTACTTGCAAGGCTAAGACAGGGGGATCCTAAATTTGAGACCAGCCTGGGCAACTTGGCAAGACCTTAAAAAATTAAAAAAAAGATGCTGGATATAATGGTACACACCTATAATCCCAGCAGCTCAGGAGTCTGAGGCAGGAGGATTGCAAGGTTGAGACCAACCTCAAAAACACTGCAAAACCCTTGAGCAACTTAACAAAGCCCTGTCTCAAAGTAAAAAATAAGGACTGGGCCAGGCACAGTCGCACACACCTGTACTCCCAGCGGCTCGGGAGGCTGAGGCAGGAGGATAGCAAGTTCAAAGCCAGCCTCAGCAAAAGCGAGGCACTAAACAACTCAGTAAGACTTTGTCTCTAAATAAAATACAAAATAGGGCTGGGGATGTGGCTCAGTGGTCAAGTGTACCTGAGTTCAATCCCTGGTACTCCTAAAAATAAATAAATAAGGGGCTGGGGATGTGGCTCAATCGGTAGCGCGCTCGCCTGGCATGCGTGCGGCCCGGGTTCGATCCTCAGCACCACATACAAAGAAAGATGTTGTGTCTGCCGAAAACTAAATAAATAAATAAATATTTTAAATAAATAAATAAATAAGGACAGGGGATTTAGCTCAGAAGTAAAGTGTCCCAGTTTCAATGAGTAGGATCAAAAACTACACAAAAAATGGGGCTGGGATATAGCTCAGTTGGTAGAATATTTGCCTAGCACAGATAAGGCCCTGGGTTCAATCCCTAGCACCACCAAAAAATAAAAATAAAAGAACAAAAATAGGGCTGGGATGGTGGCTCAGCAGGACAGTGCTTGCGGAGCACAGGCAGGACCTGGGTTCGATCCTCAGCACCACATAAAAAAATAAAGACATTGTGTTGTGTCCATCTACACCTAAAAATAAATATTTTTAAAAAATAAATAAATAAAATAAAAGAGCTAAGTACACAGCTTAGTGATAGAGTACCCCTGGGTTCAATCCCCAGCACTGTAAACAAACTAAATAAATAAAAGTAACGAGCAGGGTATAGTGGCACATGCCTGTAATCCCAGCTACTTCCAAGGCTGAGGCAAGAGCATTCCAAGTTCAAGGTGAGCCTCAGTCACTAAGCAAAGCCCTAAGCACAAAATAAAAAATAGGAAGGACTAGGTACGTGGCTCAGTGGTTGATCACCCCTGGGTTTAATCCCCAATACCAAAAAATAAAAAATGAAAAGGTAAAATAAAATGGCAGTCCATGTTTACATCATCTCATCCCTCTTCTCCAGCCTCTTTTCCTGGTCACATAACTGTCTTCCTCTAAATAGACCACTCCTAATAGTCTATTTAGAGGAAAACCCCACCAGCTTCCCAAGACAAGGCATTGCTTCCTGTCTTCATGGCTTGCCCAGCATCTTTGGGCGCCTTGTCATACCTGCCCATCTTACTTCATCAGTCACCTTCATCAAATGTTTGAGTTTCTCTCACTCCTCATCAGGTGGGAAACAGGCCTTTCCCCTCCATGCCTGTTCCACCCTGCATATCCCTAAAGCACTTCTCATAGTCCAACTACAGGTCTTCTCTTTTTTTTTTTTTTTTTTTTTAAAGAGAGAGTGAGAGAGAGAGAGGGGGACAGAGAGAGAGAATTTTAGTATTTATTTATTTTTTCTTAGTTCTCGGCGGACACAACATCTTCGTTTGTATGTGGTGCTGAGGATCGAACCCGGGCCGCACGCACGCTAGGTGAGCGCGCTACCGCTTGAGCCACATCCCCAGCCCCAACTACAGATCTTCTCACAGATTGCACTCTCTCCTTTTTTATTTCTGATCCTGCACTCAATATGCACAGCATACAGGACAGACAAGGGCTACGAAAAATGCACCATGTTCTACTCACCTGGGAAAGGCAGGCTATCCTCAACTTGCCGCACAGAGCTGTGGGTGGGCCTCACAGGAGCAAGGGTGGCCTGACATTCTGTCATTTCATACTGTCCTGAACTTAGTTCCTCCTTGGGGAAGAGCTCACTCTGACTTACTTCCTGTGGTAATTCAAGACAAACCCGGTGCCTCTTTGTCCCTATACGGTGCTTGGCCAGACTGTAAAGAGAACAAACCTTCTAGAGTCCACATATGAAATCACTTACCAAATACATTCAACCTTGTGCAAATACAACCCAAAATAAATGCCCAGGGCCTGTCAGTACTGGTTCAAAACTGGGGGCCACCTCTTGTTTGTGTGATCTGAACCAAAAGACTTGATCTCTCTGAATTTAGTCCATCATCTGGAAAGTATCCCAACCCACCTCACAGATTTGGGGTGAAGATTGAGAAAAGGTACATGGAGCACCGCAGCAGAGTGCCTAGCCTTTATTAAGTACCCCATAAATGTCCCTCTGGTCTTTCCCACATGAAATGGGAAAAACTCTTCTCAGAGCACTGGCTCAGATCCTGACAACACCAGCAAACTTATCTTCCTACTGCCACTGCCCCAGAAAGTCTTGATCCCACCATCACATTCTCCTTTTCAACAAATATTCTGGGGGATGCAGCTCAGTGATAAAGCACCCATGGGTTCAGCCCCCAGTATCACAAAAATAAAACAGAATAAAAAACAGAAAACACTCTGATAGGAAAACTAACTTTTGGCAGAGGGGAGCCCTACCCCTTGCTCCAGCCAACTACAGGTTTATTATCTTCATTGCTGGGTAAGAGCCACAAGGAAGTGCTGAATGCTCCAGCTCTGAGGGTTTTGGAACTTTACTAAGAAGAGCTGTGGCTCAAACACCCCACTTAGTCATAGCCTTTCCACAGGTTTTGAGAGCTGCCCAGAATCCCATCCTCAACAGTCAGGTCAAAATGGCTACCAGTTACCTTCTCTTTAGGTCTCCCTCCTCTCCATCTTCAGCTCCTTCCATGTCCTCCTCTGGGCATTCCTCCTCATTCCCAGCTCCTGGGGGAAGTTCACTCTCCTTGAGAAATTCTGCTGCTTCTGGTGTAGGCACGGTATGGTCAATAATTGTGCTGTCCTTCCCAGCTTTCCAAAGTTTGTATCTTTCTGGCTGGAACTTCCTCACAAACACATCCATGGAGATCTTCACCATATCTTTTCTGCAGGAGCACTGTCACAAGTAGCCAGCAGGTGAAGCACACCTTATCTGTTTCTGCCTCACCTCCACATCCCATCTCCTCCCTCCATGTGGAAAAAAGCATGAGACATTTTAAAACCAAACTATTCTAGTTCGCAGGACAAGGGCACATTGCCCTTACAGAAACTTCAAACACAAGGGAAGCAAAAAAAGGTCAGAGAGTGCTGGCTCAGTAGTGAGTCTACCTGGGCACTAATGAGAGTGCATAGAGGATGGGCAGTGACGTGGCTCTGCACCTAGGTCCTGAGATGGTCAACAGCCACATGCCTTTGGATATCTATCCAAATCAAGACTACACAAACAAGCCTAGCACTCTGAGCCACGGCACACCTTGTTGCTTGCCTATAACAAAAGTAAATGCCTAGGGCTGGGGATGTGGCTCAAACGGTAGCGCACTCGCCTGGCATGCATGCAGCCTGGGTTTGATCCTCAGCACCACATACAAACAAAGATGTTGTGTCCGCCGAAAACTAAAAAATAAATATTAAGATTCTCTCTCTTAAAAAAAAAAAAAAAAAGTAAATGTCTAAGACTTTTTCAAAAGAGAAATCTCAGAATGGTCACAGCAAGAAATATTGATAATGTGGGGTATAGTTTTAATTCTAAATGGACTTAAGTGCAAAATCTCACTTTTTACTTCCCAAAGCTAAATATATTTTTAAAAATTCTTTATGAACACAAAAAGCTGTCATTTTTACACATTTCCAGCCAGTCTTTCTGAATTTCAGCACTTTAAAGAAATGTTCTGGGTCTAGGGTTGTGGCTCAGTGGTAGAGCACTTACCTCAAATGTGTAAGGCACTGGGTTCAATCCTCAGTACCACATATAAATAAATGAATAAAGTCCATCAACAACTTAAAAAACTATTTAAAATATAAAAAAAAAAAAGAAAGAAAGAAAGAAATATTCTGACACTAACAACAATTTACTCAACCAGATATTTTTAGTCAGTATAATAGACATCAAGAGGGCTCACCAGCACGGCCTGTTTGCCATACTCAATCCAACGCCGGGTAGCAAAATTGGTAGACTCTGCACAGTTGAAGCCATGATTAAAGCCGGCATGGTAACCATAAGGGAAAGTAATCATGAACTCTCCAGCTTCTTGAGTCACCTAAAGAAGAGAAGACTTAGGGCTGGGGATGTTACTCAAGCGGTAGCGCGCTCACCTGTCATGCACAGGGTGCTGAGTTCAATCCTCAACACCACATAAAAATAAAGATATTGTGTCCACCTCAAACTAAAAAAAAAAAAAAAAAAGAGAGAGAAGACTTAAAGCAGCTGGCACATATGGCAGAGACTATAAAATGGGACTCCTGGGCTCTGGTTCAGCCACCAATTAGCTGAGCAACCGCAGATAAGTCATATACTACTGGGGTCTTCTGGCTTGTATAAAATGAAAAGCCTTAAGATACTAGATGCATATCATGACAATAATTAACACTTCCTCCAAGTTCAGTGCTGTGTAGATGACCTGCTCCTCCCATGGCCCACTAGTCCCCCCTTTGGGATCAAACTCCCACCCTAAATCAAAGTGATGGTGACAAACTAGAATAAAATTCTATGAAACAAAGACCAAAAAGGGCTGTCTCTATGTAAGCCTAAGGACTTCCGTATGTAATGTCAGCTCACCTTGTCAAAGGGAATGCCATATTTCTTCAGCATTAATGGGGAAATCAGGGTCATCTTATGGCGGAGAAAAGCCTCACAGCTTTGAGCACTTCCTGGGAAAAAGCCTGTTTAAATGCACAAGGGGTCTGAGTTTATTCCATACTCCACACTAGCTGTATAATCCTGGAGTCACTTCATACCTGTAAATCTCATCTGAACGAAATCTATCTATCTCTGGGCAGACTCCTAAGATTCTACAGTGCACCTCTCCAGATAGAGTATTACATGGGTAATCAAACTTGTTTGGGTGACTGACAACACCCAAGCTGCCTCTGTTCTTAACAGCACTTTGAAACTTTTTAGAACTTTCTCCAATACTGAAAGATTGAGACTGCACTCTTTTGTCAAAAGTAACAAATCTATAGCATAATCTACCCTGGCTTTCTTGAAATAAGATTCTCTAGAGGTACAAATCTAATCCACATAAAGATCAAACTATGAAATAACTTGATTTTTACTTTAACAGTTTGGGTTTTGGCAGAAGAACCAGAATCAAAATGATTTGTATACTTTCCTGGTTATAGAAACCAGTGCTTGGAGGAACTGAGACAAAGACCATCAAAGGAAGAACTAAAGGTTACCTTTTTGGATACAGTTGAGCCCATTCCCTCCCTGTAAATCTCTGAAAGGCCACACAAGATCTTATCATAGAAAATGAACATTTGAGAGCTAGACACAGCTCACAGAAGGGAGGAGACAATACCTTTGGCGAGGCGCTCCAATCGTTTTCCATGTTCAGGTGGAACAGAGTACCTGCAAACATATGAGAGCATCAGACATGGAGCAAAGGACAGGAACAGGAGCCAAAGGGCTTGTCCCACTAGAAAAACACACTGAAGCTAGTAGAGAGAACGCTGAAGTTTCCCAGCACAAAAAAATGACAAATGTTTGAGGTGATGAATATGCCAGTTCACTGATCTGATTTTAACACATTGCATACATGGACTGGAATAGCAGCACACTGTAGCCCATAAAAAAATGTACAATTATGTATTGACTAAAAATAATAATACAAGCTGGGAGTGGTGGCTCACACCCACAATCCTAGCAATTTAGGAGACTGAAGCAGGAGGATCACAAGTTCAAAGCCAGCCTCAGCAATTTAGAGAGACATTTAGCAACTTAGTGAAACCCTGTCTCAAAATAAAAATCAAAAGAGCTTGGATATTAAAAGGGTTCAGTGGTAAAGGGTCCCTGGGTTCAATCCCCAGTACCCAAAAAATAAATAACTTTAAAAATGAAATTAACAATATAAACCAGGTGCAATGGCACACACTTGTAATCCCAGTGACTCAGGAGACTGAGGCAGGATTGCAAGTTGGAGGCCAGACTGGGCAACTTAGTGAGACCCTGTCTCAAGATAAAAATAAAAAGGGCTGAGGATATAGCTTAGTGATAGAGCATCCCTGGGTCTAATCCCCAGCACCACCAAAAAAAAAAAAAAAAAAAAAAAAAAAACCTTTTTTTTTTTTTTTGAGAGAGAGAATTTTTTAATATTTATTTTTTAGTTTTCGGCAGACACAACATCTTTGTATGTGGTGCTGAGGATCGAACCCGGGCCACACATATGCCAGGCGAGCGTGCTACCGCTTGAGCCACATCCCCAGCCCCCACAAAAAACACTTTTTAAAGTTGCTAAGCACTACAAAAAATCTGGAGAAGCTAAGTATTTGACTCCTGGAGCAGAAGAATGCAGAGCCTACACAGGAATGTGACTGAATTTATTTCTTCTATATTCACCCACTTAATAAAACATCTATTGGAGATGGGGTTGTAGCTCAGCAGTAAAGTGCTCGCCTAACACATGTAAGGCCCTGGGTTCGATCCTCAGCACCACATATAGATAAATAAAATAAAGGTTTTATGTCCAGCTACAAAAAAAAGATAGATATTTAAAAAATAAAAAATCTATTGAATATGCACCATGAACTAGGATTTATGGTACAAAAAGTTATGTTATTCATGTAATAAAATTTTTTAAAAGAGGAAAAAAAGGTGGCATTACATAATCTCAGTGTTTTTTAAAATGCTCCCAGGAGAGTTTAAAAGGCCTAATTAGAAGAGGTTAGAGAAAAAATGGGAAGCAGGGTAGAGATGGATTAGAAACCTAGAAACTTGGTCTGGGATCTGCTGATGATTCCATTTTCCCTTCATCTGCATAAAAGCTATACTGATTACCCAATAATTAATTACTCCTCCACCTGGTAGGGTGTCTAAATATCACAGTAACTGTACTCCATTTAAAAAAAAAAAAAGTGGGCTGGGGATGTGGCTCAAGCGGTAGCGTGCTCGCCTGGCATGCGTGCGGCCCGGGTTCGATCCTCAGCACCACATACAAAGATGTTGTGTCCGCCGATAACTAAAAAATAAATATTAAAATTCTCTCTCTTCTCTCACTCTCTCTTAAAAAAAAAAAAAAAGAATTCTTTCTATCATCTGAAGGAATAATACCAGTTTTGAAGTCTGTCTCTCAGAAGGTCAGGCACAGAGGTACCCTATAATCTCAGCTACTCAGGAGGCTGAAGCAGGAGGATCTCAAGTTTGAGTTCAGCTTGGACAACACAGCAAAACCTTGTCTCCAAATTTTTAAAAAGAGTCTAGGAATATATCTCAGTGGTATAGCTCAGTGGTAGAACACCCCTGGGTTCAATGCCCAGTACCACAAAAAATAAATAAACAGAAACAAAGAAATGTCACAGGCCCATTCAGAAGTTATAAAGAGTGGGACTGCCTGGAACAGTTCCATGACTTTCAGTAACAGATTAAACTATGCTTTCCTAAGATGGTGTTGAGTCATGTGTTCCCTAAAGATTCATTTCTCAACAGATAGTCTGGCTCCAACAGTATCTGATCACCTCAAAATGTGTCTCAATGTAGAATGTCATCTCCACCCCAAGCCTGCAGCACCAGAATCCACATTTCAACCTGGTCCAGAGGCTTCCAGTGTACATTAAAGGTGAGAAAACCTGTACCAACTATGGGCTGACTTTACCAGGACTTTGGCTCTCCGAAGTGCAGGTAATTGATGCTGTATAGGTCCATGTCTTCTGTATGCCAGGCAAAGGAAGTCTTCCACATGCCAAAGTACAGGTATGGGGTGTTCACACCCTCAATGGTGATCCCACTCTCCTTTTCAACCAAATCCAGAATGGTCTTCAGCCGGCCAATGTTCCACTCATCAACATGCTGTCAAAGAAATGACAGTCCACAGTAAATTATACTTGAATATAAAATGAAGTTATGAATCTACAAACCACAGAGAAGGCTTCAGGAGAGCCTATCATCTCTGATCAACACATAAAATAATGTCAAAACCACAGGCCAGTCACAGGGGTGTATATGTGTAATTCTAGTGACTTGGGAGACTGAGATAGGAGGGTTATAAATAGAGGCCAGCCTGGGCAACTTAGAGAGACTGTATCTCGAAATAAAAAATAAAAAGGACTGGGCCCGGGTGTAGTGGTACACACTTGTAATTCCAGCAGATTGGGAGGCTGAGGCAGGAGGACCGCAAGTTCAAAGCTAACTTCAGTAACTTAGCTAGGTCCGGAGATCTTAATGAGACCTTATCTCAAAATAAAAAATAAAAATAAAAAGGGGGGGCTGGGGATGTGGCTCAAGCGGTAGCGCGCTCGCCTGGCATGTGTGCGGCCCGGGTTCGATCCTCAGCACCACATACAAACAAAGATGTTGTGTCTGCCAAAAACTAAAAAAATAAAATAAATATTAATAAATAAATAAATAAATAAACAAACAAAAAGGGCTGGGGATGTGGCTCAGTCATTAAGTGCCTGTGGGTTCAATCCCCAGTACCAAAACAAAACAACAAAACTGAATTCCTCACTTTTTTTTTTTAATATATACTTTTTAGTTGTAGTTGGACACAATACCTTTATTTTACTTATTTTTATGTGGTGCTGAGGTTCAAACCCAGGATCTCGCACATGCAAGCCAAGTACTCTACTGTTGAGCCACAATCCCAGCCCCCCTCACTTTCACAGTTACTACTGGAACTGACACCATCATGCCTCCAAAGAGATTTAAGCAATATAATATAGGAAAGATGTTTAAGGAGGTGACAGTTACCTGATCTAAATCCCAGGAAGAAGAGTTTTAACAAAAGATAAAGAAACTTAGGTCAAATTGGGAAAAACAAAGAAAAATGGGAATTAACTATAGTAACTCATGCTTCTTTTAGCTTCAATTTCCACTGGGCAGAGTCTTCATAAAATGTCTACATTGTCCTTTCCCCGAGTTGTACTCAGCCAGAAGCCCCCCTCCTAAAACCAAGTTCCCAATTTTTGTGCCCTGCTTTTGTACTTCCCAAAATCTGCAGGCATCAATCCGCCATTCATGCCTACAGGCTTGACTCCCCATCACCCCACAATATTACTGTCAACAAACTTATAATTCACTTTTTAAATATTTTCCTTCTGATAATTTACAAAAATGTTAAAATCTAAGCAATAATACCTAAAACACCTAATTTTTTTTCTAATCATCCAAAGGCAGGTTCAAATAGCCCCTCTTCTACCATATCAAAGCAATTCTTGTTTGAAAATTGGGATCCCCCTGACTCAGCCTCTAAAGTCACTGGGACTATAGACATGCACCAAGGTGCCTGGCACCAAAGCAGTTCTTCATGCAAAAAAAAACCCAAAAACTATACTTCAAGCCAATGCAACTAGTTAAAATAGCTTTTGCTACAGAATCCTGTTTAAGGGTTTTTAAAATCTAAATAGGTTTCTCTTCTTAAATATATACGCCTTTCAGTGATCTTCTTTCTGCAGAAACCACACAGCTCCTCCCCCATCATTTCATTTTCTCTGAACCATCCCACCCTTTCAAGAACTCATCATCTACCACCCACAGACTATGCTAACAGCCCTTGAAAAGAACACCACATCATCTAATTCACATGCAGAGTGGGAGAAATAAAGTTCAGTCACATGCAAAAAATGCTAACAACTAAGGGAACTCAGCATATCAGTTGGTGGTACATCATTCATTTGTTCTTCCACCCATTCACCAACTCACTTTTAGAAACCTACTAAGTGCTGGGCAGGAAAAAAAAAAAAAGGTATTATGTTACAAAATTTCAAATATTCTGCACAAAGGGCTTCCAAGGAGCCTCACCTTTTCATAGAGAGTACCATTCACATCTGCGCCATAAATTGGAGGGTTGAATGTGAGATTTTTCCAGTATTTCCGCTCAAGCTCTTCAAACTCACTATAGCGTGGGGTACAGTACCTTCCAAAGTTTAAAAAAAAAAATTTGTTAGCCACTTACTGTCACTAAATTTATTAGGCATTATGAACAGTGTAAGACACAATTCCCTGAATTCCCTATTTCCAGAACAGCAAGACATTTCAAATGAACAAGACACAATCTTGGCATTCAAGGTTATGTACAGTAACTCCCCTCAATATCCCTTCCATGAACTGGGCCCAAGGAAACTGGGAAAAGAAGGTCACTAAAGCAGTGACTTGAATCCATCTTTTTTTACAACATAATAACTTCCACTGAAGAGAGGCTACTTAAACTACACCCTGCTTGATTCAGAAGTAGCTTAGCCAATGAGGAAAAAGGACTTAAAAACTATAAAGAACCACAGAACACACACCCATTAATCTCAGCAACTTGGGAGGCTGAGGCAAGAGGCTCTCAAGTTTGAGGCCAGCCTCAGCAACTGAGGGAGGTTATAAGCAACCTAGCAAGATCTTGTCACAAAATTAAAAATAGAAAGAACTGGGGATATAGCTCAGTGACAGAGCACTTGCTTAGCATGCACGAGGCCCTGGATTCAATTCCCAGTACTGTAAAAAAATAATAATAATAATGAAAAAGTTATTAAGTGGCAATTTAAAAAGAATAATACACCAGCCTTACAAACACAAACAAGTGGGAAAAGTAATGTACTAAAATGGAAAAAATATTAGTAAGATATTATAATTGTATAAAGATTAGACCTGAAGCCCAAAATGAAATTTTATGGGGCATAAAAGGAATGAGTGAAAACAAATCTTACTTTACTGCCTTTCATTTCAATGTTAACCTAATGAATAATACATTTTAGAAAATTCATGTGTTTAACAACTCCTTTGCCTTCTAATGATCTGTTTTTATAAATTTAGGTTTTTACGTAAGATGTTTTCTTAAAGCTGGCTGGACATAAAAATAGAAATTAGGGGTAAAAAATCTTGTCTCATAAGGCTGGGGTTGTGGCTCAGTGGTAAAGTACTTGCCTAGCATGTATAACACACTGCCTTTGATCCTCAGCACCACATAAAAATAAATAAAATAAAGGTATTGTGTCCATCTACAACTAAAAATATATATATTTTTTAATCTTCTTGTCATATATAAGGGTAGGGGCTGGCAGTCTAGCATGCTAATAGAGCACTTGGCTAGTGAGGCCCTGAGTTCAATTCCCAGCACTGCAGAGTAGAAACAGAGTTGTTTATAAGGAAAAGAAATGCTGAACACAGTGATCTATGTTTGTAATCTCAGCAACGGAAGAACTTTAGGCAGGAGGATTACATGTTCCAAACTCGCCTGGGTAATTTATCAAGACCATATCTCTAAATAAAAATATAAAGGGCTGAGGATGTACTTCAACGGTAAAGAAATTCTAGATTCAATCCCTAGTACTGAAGAAAAAAAAAAGCAAAGGAAAAGAAGTATATTGAAAGAAAAAAGCCTAGCATATATTGACAAGAAGACATAGGACGCTAAAGACACTGGTAGAACCCTGCATAAGAAACAGAAAGCGGCTAAGTTTGGCCCCACAAACACAGCTAAAATCAGGATCAACTATGACACAGACTTGCATCTGCAAAGCTTATCATACTTCTTCAATATGCTTTTACATAAGTTCTCTCATTGGCCAACAGGCTGGCTGGCAATGTAGATGTTTTAAGCTTTGTCAATAAAACTGTTAAGACCTCAATTAGGGGCTGGGGATGTGGCTCAAGCGGTAGCGCGCTCGCCTGGCATGCGTGCGGCCCGGGTTCGATCCTCAGCACCACATACCAACAAAGATGTTGTGTCCGCCGAGAACTAAAAAATAAATATTAAAAATTCTCTCTCTCTCTCTCTCTCTCTCTCCCCCCCCCCCTCACTCTCTCTTTAAAAAAAAAAAAAAAAAAAAAAAAGACCTCAATTAGAATCCACAAGCCAGTAGAGAGCTTGCCTTGCATGCAGGAGGCCCTGGGTTCAATCCCCAGTACCAAAAAAAAAAAAAAAAAAAGGTATTGACAAGCCAAATGAAAAGAAAGCAAAGTATAGAAATAGAAAGAGCAAGACCTGCTATGAGAGAAAGAGAAGACTTAAAAAAAACATGAAAGGCTGCCTCCAGAAGTGAGGACTATAAAACAAAAACTTAGCTCTGGGCTTAATCTCAGCAAAGGCAATTGTCACTCAAGCTGAAATTAAGACATGAGTAAATCAGAAAGGCTCAGGAAATAAAGCAAGAGGAAGGAAAAGGAATCTCTTGTGGAAATCCAAGGTTGGAGAGCAAAGTGAGAAGATACCAGAAGAAGGATTAAGAAATAGTCACAGCCAATTGAGGGAAACACAAAGTATATTTTCTGTGATTATGACACAAGATGACAGCTAAATGTTAAAAACAGAGAGAAAAGCAACTAAAAACAATAGGACTAAACAAACACGTTTTCAGACAAGAATGAGCAGATGAAGAAAGTTACATGACAGAAAATAAGGTTAGTAATTATTTATTCACATTCTGTTACTGTCAAAACAGAAATCAGATAGCAGCTAACAGGTAGTGAAGAGCCTGCCCATATCTAAAGACAGAAGATACCACAATGAACTGAAATGACTAAAGCCACTTTTTGATAAAAGGTGGCATCAATATACCTCTCAAAAAAAAAAAAAAAAAAAAAACCTTTCAAATCACCTCCAACTTTCTTTTGCAACTGTGCAATTTAGTATCATCCAAAATATTATTATAATTCTAGGGTAGGGGTTATAGCTCAGTAGCAGAGCTCTTGCCTGGCATGTTCAAGGACTGGGTTTCATCCTCAGCATCACAAAAAATAAATTTAATCTTTAAATTATTCTGCTTCAGCTGGGCATGGTAGCCATGCCAGTAATTCCAGCTCAGGAGGCCGAGCCAGGAGAATTGTGAGTTCAAAGTCAGCCTCAGCAAAGGTGAGATGCCAAACAACTCAGTGAGACCCTGTCTCTAAATAAAATACAAAATGGGGCTGGGGATATGGCTCAATCCCCGGTAGCACCCCCCCTCCAAAAAAATTACTCTACTTCAAATGGGAAAAACAATGGGAATGGGACCACCTTAGGCAAGAATGTAGAAAGATTTAGACTACAACACAGGAAATGCTTCCACAGAAACTGCAAAAAAAGGGAGAGAGAAGCTAGAACTGAGGAAGCTATTCCTCAGTATGACAGTAGCAGTCTTGGAGACAACTATAAGGATGAGACAATAGGTTTTAGATGTTAAAACAGAGAAAGTGTTTCTACTCACTTATCACTATTGGCAATCTTGCGGAACTCTCGAACAGTCATGGCTTTCTTCTGTATGTTGTACTGAGTAAAGAGGCCAGACTGCCCTGTTACCAGTTGCTGGATAGGTGCAGGGATGACCAGATCATCAATGTCATCATAGGATGCTCGTGGCTTCCACTCTTTTGGAGGAACAACCTACAGGAAACATAAGAAAAAAGGAGACAGATAAGAAACTGAAAAGTTTGGCAGGTGTTTAGTCTGCTACACAAACAGTCAATTTCACTGGACAGTGATTCTGAATTACCAACAGTAACCCAAACACAGGAAGACACACTGTCATGCTAACCCTGACCCAGCTCTGCCATCAACTAGCTGCCTAGTTGCAATGACTCTTATTCTCAGACTAGGTGTCTTATCAGGTTGAAAAATTGGTCCTTTCTCAATATAACAGCTCAGGGCTCTTAAAAAAAATTATTTTTACTTGATTTGGGTAACTCTATGCTCATATAGAGTTTCCTTCTCTTGCACACCAGATTGCAGTCTATTTACGAAGCCTAAAGTCTTTTTTTTTTTTTCTTTTTTGGCAGTTCTGGGCCCAAACCTAAGGCCTCACACATGCTAGGCAAGCACTTCATCAATGAGCTTCATTCTCAGGCCCAGAAAACTTACATTCTTAAATATTCAATCTTTTTTTTTTTTTTTAATTTTTTTTTTAATATTTATTTATTTTTAGTTCTTGGCGGACACAACATCTTTGTTTGTTTGTGGTGCTGAGGATCGAACCCGGGCCGCACGCATGCCAGGCGAGCGCGCTACCGCTTGAGCCACATCCCCAGCCCCTAAATATTCAATCTTGAAGCCATACACTGTGGTACATGCCTACAGTCCCAGCTATTTAAGGGAGAAAATTTTTTAAAGCAGGTGGGGGAGTGCTGGGAATACTTCAGAGGTAATGTGTCCCTGGGTTCAATGTCCAGTACCACCCCAAAACAAAACAAAAAAAAAACAAGCTAATCTTGAATAGTTAAATTAGAAACTAAGGTATGGAACACTGTATGGCATGTTATGTTTTACGTAAGAAGTGACAAAATGAGCAAACATATGTATATATGTGTGCCATAATATGCATACAACAACACAGGAAGATATACATAAAAGCATGGAGAAAGAAACGGCATAAGAATTTACATTATCTGCTAGCATTTTTTTTCACCCATGAATTATCTATTCCAAAAAATAATAAATTAAGATGAGGGGCTGGGGTCGTGGCTCAGAGGTAGAGCACACACCTAGCATGTGCCAGGCACTGGGTTCGATTCCCAGCACCATGTAAAGCAAAATAAAGACACTATATCCACCTATAACTAAAAAATAAAAATATTTTTTAAAAAATGAGAAAAAAAGACAAATAAGTCTCATCCATAAGTGAGGAATATGTTGTTAAAAAACAAAAAAGAGGGACTGGGATTGTGACTCAGCAGTAGAGCACTCACCTAGCACATGCAAAGCCCTGGGTTCAATCTTCAGTGGAAAGAAAGAAAGAAGGAAGGAAGGAAGGAAGGAAGGAAGGAAAGAAAGAAAGAAAAAGAAAAGAAAAGAAAAGAAAAGAAAAGGAAAGAAAGGTATTGTGTCCAACTACAACTAAAAAATAAATATTTAAAAAAAAATGAGGGGCTGGGGATGTGGCTCAAGTGGTAGCGCACTCGCCTGGCATGCACGAGGCACAGGGTTTGGTCCTCAACACCACTTAAAAATAAAATAAAGATATTGTGTCCACCTAAAACTAAAAAATAAATATTAAAAAAAAATGAACCAACAGAGAAATATGTAAGGCATGATCCCATTCTTTTTTTTTTTTTTTTTTGGTCTTTTTTTGAGAGGGGAACTGGGGATTGAACTCAGGGGCACTCAGTTGCTTAGTGCCTCACCATTGCTGAGGCTGGCTTTGAACTTGAGATTTTCCTGCCTCAGCCTCCTGAGCTGTTGAGATTACAGGCCCGGCATGTGCCACCTCGCCCTGCCCATTCTCTTTTAAAAACAAAAAATGCAATACTGTATGTGAGTTTATTTGTGTAAGCAGATAAAGATGTGGAAGGAACTAAAAACACTAATCGCTTTAAGGAGATGGTCCTGTAGAAGACAGATGAGATTAACCTTTTCTTTATGTATTTTTTAATTACTTAACTTGTAATAACAAGCATTTTGGGGTAATTTTTTGAAATCTAAGAAAGTATAACCAAAAAAGTTAATATGCTGGAAAGCTGTACTGCAGGTCATGTGGTTCCTATCCGTTATTCAAATCCAACAACAGCCATGTCTGCATGTAAGAGTAAAGATGGAGCTATCTTGAGCCTCTATGGAGGCAGCAGGGTCTAAGACTGGTCCTCTGCTTTCTAATCAATATCCTTGCTTTCTTTTTTTCATATTGAAAAAGTAACATATATGTATAATTGGAAATTCAAACAGCATAAAATTTCTACCTGAGACTGAGTCCCTCTCAGTTTCTTGAAGATCCTTCTAGAAATATAATCTTCACAGACTTAGAAATTTGATTTTGACAAATTTATAAAAGGCTGATTTGACTGGGGAAGAATAACTGATTCAATTCACAGAGGGAAAAGTACAAACCAGAAAAATTTCAAATTGCAAAGACCAGAAACAGAATACTCATGTTGGCTGGCCAAGTACATTCTCTCCTCTGGATGAAAGTCCAAATTACTATCAGAGTTCTGGATGAAACTGAAATTAAATGTAGCATAAACAGTCATATATTAAAAACCACTAAAGCACCCAGCTCCATTTTGAGCACAGAAGCAGAGAAGCCAGGTCAGCAGACGCTGGCTCTCTCTCTTTTTTTTTTTTTTTTTTGTTATATCCTGGGAGTTATGTATATATTCTTGAATATTTACCCTTTTCTCAGATTTAATTTACAAAGATTTTCTCCCATGCCACAGATTGCCTTTTCACTGTTGATTGTATTGCTTGATACACAGAAATTTTTAATTTTGATGTAATCCAATTTATTTTTTCTTTTTTGACTGTGCTTTTGATGTCATATTCAAGAAGTCATTTTTGCCAAATTCAATGTCATGAAGTTTTCCCCGTGTTTTCTTCTAAGTGTTCTATGGTTTTGGGGGGAGTTGTTTTGTTTGTTTTGTTTTGTTTTCCTCCTATAATACTGGAGATTGATTGCAGGAGTATCTACCACTGAGCTACATCCCCAGCTCTTTTTATTTTGAGGCAGGGTCTTTACTAAGTTATGGAGGCTGGCCTTGAATTTGGCAGTCCTCCAGCCTCTGCCTCCCTAGTTGCTGGGATTACGCGTATGTACTACCACGCCCAGCTTAGTTTTAGGTGTTTGATCTATAGCTCTAGATTTTTTTTTTTTTTTTGAGAGAGAGAGAGAGAGAATTTTTTTTAAATATTTATTCTTTATTTTTCGGCGGACACAACATCTTTGTATGTGGTGCTGAGGATCCAACCCGGCCGCATGCATGCCAGGCAAGCGCGCTACCGCTTGAGCCACATCCCCAGCCCCAGATGCTGGCTCTTTACCTGCCCTTTGTGAAGATTCCAAGCAATTCCTCCCCCTAACAACAAAGGTGTTTCAAATGTTAACAACAGAAATTAACTTGCAAATGAAACAGCTTAAACTGAAGTCACTGCCTGGCACTTACTTACTTTCAGTAAGATCCAGTCCTGGCCTTCCTTTAGGAAAACTTTTACTGCTACCATGTCACAAAAGGTACACTGAACAATCTTACTCCTTACCTTAGCTAGTCCAGCACGATGAGCTCCTTGGGATTCAATGTAGGCAATGTATCGACTGAAGTTCCGGAATTCTTCCATGGTTGGATAAAAGGTCATTATCCGAGCACTTGGATTCGGGGTTTCAGATTCAGAAGCCATTTTCCCTCCTTTTTGAAGTCACTTTGGTCAGTCAGGAATCTGAAGTACATTATAAAGGCATAAAATTATTCAAAATGTAAAAATTAAATGCTCAGAATGACAGTACTGAAAATACTAACTGATAATGCAGAAATTCTGAAAGATCTTTAAGACCACACACCTGGAAGTAGGAATTATTTAAATGAACTTGAACAAATAGAAAGCTTTTGCTTAAAAAGAATCTGAGGGGGAGGGGGTCGAAGGCTAAAGGGAGCTATGGATATAGCTTGGATGGTACAGTGCTTACCTCACATGCACAAGGCTCTGGGTTCAATCCCCAGAACCACAAAAGAAAAAAATTAAAAGAACCTGATGTATCAAAACTGCATATATTCAAATCTCACTTAAATAGAGACATTGTTACAACTAAAAGGGAAATTATTTGGTTCTTGGTCCAATCTAACAACATAATTCAATTGACCTGCCCACATTTTTTTTGGGGGGGGGGGGGGTGTTGGTTGTCAAGTTACTCCCTTATTTATACCTTACTGTTTTCTCAAGATAGTAAAACATAATATAATATAATCTGATTTTTTTCTGCAATACTAGGGATTGAACACAGGGCCTTGCATATAGTACACAAGCACTCTATCACTGAGCTACATCCCCAGTCTTTATTTTTTTTTGTTATTGTTGTTGCAGTTGGACATAATACCTTTCTTTTATTTTTTATATAGTCCTCAAACAAACTAGGCGATCACTCTATGGCTAAGCCACAACCCTAGCACCACCAGCCTTTATTTTGACTTCCTTTTTTTTTTTTGAGATAAAACTGCCAAATTGTCCAGATTAGCCTTAAACCTAGATTCTCATTCTCCTGCCTCAGTCTCCTGAGTAACTGGGATTACAGGAGTGTGCCACCACACCTACAATCTGATTTTAAAAAGCCACTTATTGGATCTTTTATAGGGCACAGCTTTAGAACAGGATCCTAGATTCCTAAAAGTGAACTTGGCTATAAGATTACAAATCTTAAGGGTTAAACAGTATTAGTAGCATCATTTATAATTTTTAAACCTTATAGTAAAGTTGGTCTCATATCTAAATCAAAAAGCAGTTTCAGCAATACATAATGAAGTCAAGCTAGAGACAAGTTCAATTGCTATACACACAAAACTCAAAGGACAACATTTAAGCAGGCAATAAACTAACAATACAGAGCAAACTTCATAACTGGAAAAAGCAAAATACATATTTTGTTTTTAGATGAGGAGTTCAGCTCAGTGGTTATATCCCCACTGCTCAGTAACACAATAGACCTCAACTGAAAAGGGACAAAACATACCAGCCAAAAGGAGCCGATTTAGAAGTAAAATTGAACCTCCTCACAAGACCCCATAGTTCTGCCCTCCAATCGGGGGTCTAAAGGAATGGCAGGGGCTGGGGATGTGGCTCAAGCGGTAGTGCGCTCGCCTGGCATGCATGCAGCCCGGGTTTGATCCTCAGTACCACATACCAACAAAGATGTTGTGTCCGCCGAGAACTAAAAAATAAATATTAAAAAAATTCTCTCTCTCTCTCTCTCTCTCTCTCTCTCTCTCTCTCTCTCTCTTTAAAATAAATAAATAAATAAAGGAATGACAGTTCAACTACATAGGAAGAAACTGCCTCCAACCTACCAGCAAGCTAGCAACAGATTGAGAGGAGGGCATGGAACAAAACTTTTAAGGTGGGAGAGAAGATGAACCCTACTATCTTCAACTGAAAGGCTTCCTTCCATTCCACCCAATAAGACATTTCTGGCCAGGCACTTTTCATGAATTTCCTATAAACTCTGCATGGCAGGCATACTGTTATCCCTGTTTCACATACCAGGAAATTTACCCACAGTCCATTCCCAGTGCACTTTCCATTACTTTGTGCTGCCTACATCATAATCTCCATCTGGACTGTCACTGGCAAATGTGGATCCAAGTGTGGAGGAACCTTAGGCTTAATTCAAATAAATTTGGGGGCCTTCCTTTCTTTATTTATTTTATTTATATAAGTAAAATATATATACACACATACACACAATCTCTCATATATATATAGATATACACACATACATATACATACACATACGTATACATACAAATACACACGTATATGTATATATAAAAATACCACAATTTTTTTACTTTTGAAAATCATACAAAAGCACATAAGCATGTGAATACAGGATTGCCGCTCCTCCCCTGGGGCTTAAAGGGATCATAATGGGAATTCATCTGCCTCTGGCCGTTCATCTTTGTGTGTCTGGAAGGCAGAACAATGCACTGCACAGAGTGGGCACTTAGTAACTGTTAAATAACTGAATCCTTATCTGCACCTCAATTGTTCATCCCCTTTCTTTAATCCTAGGGATTCCTTTTCCCAGTCTATTCCCTAGGGAAAACTCCGGGTCCCTGACACCTCGCATCCAGCAACAAAGCCTGGTGATTCAAGAACACTGGCTCCAGAGTCAAAACTATGATTACAGATCCGATCTCTGCCATTAGCTGAGTGACCTTGGCTGTGTGAGTTGACTGACTTGTTCTCAGTTTCTCCACCTGTAAAATGGGGATCCCAACGCCCTGCCCTGCAGGGTTACTATGATTAACTCAGATGATGCAAGCGAAACGCTAAGCACTAGGCCTGGTACTTAACCACTCCACGAAGGCTGCGGTTGCTAACAACTTCGAACTTCCACACCCTCTCCTCGCACCCCCTCCCGTGGGTATCCCTCCAAAGACAACCCCCGTTCGCAAAGTCCCCGAACCTCACCGCTTAAAGGTACGGCCCCTCCCGGCCCCGCCGCCTAGGTTAGTGAGGCCGGGCGGCAGGAAGAAGAAAATAAGGGCCAGTGGGTCCGCCCCCCTCTCCCGATATCTATTGGCCACAAGAGATTAGAAAGAGCCAATCTCAGGACTGATTTTAGAAGCTCCCTCTCCTATTGGCCTAAAAACGTGCCGATCACGCGCCACAGAAAGAACCACCCCACTGCCCCTCCCCCACTAGAGATCACGGTCACGGCAACAGCAGCAACAAAACTAAAGGAATCCAAAACCCCATGGTTCTCACCTGAAGCCCAAAGCCCCGACAGGGCTCAGGCTCGTTTTCTGCTGTCGCCACTAGCCAATCCTACCGCTTTGCCAGCGGACGAAACACGAAGCTCCGCCTCCTCAAAAGTCGGCTTCTGCGCAGCCGCACAGCACCCACAGAGTCAACCAATCCGAGGGGGGGGGCCACAAGTCTTCAAACAACCAATGAGCACACGCTGTAGGCTCCTCAGAGTCCGGGAATATTAAGCTGCTCAGCCTATGAGCGCTGACTCCGGCTGTTGCCAGGAGGAAACGCCATGCCACTCGGGACCGCGGCCACTGAGCATCTCAGCTGAATTGTGGAGCTGGCCAATCACAGGCGGCTTTAGGTCCCCCCCATAACTAATCAGGGTTGAAAGAATCGAGTACCCAGAAATGGGGAAGGTGGGTAAGGCGACAAGGGTATTATAGGATGTTTCTAATGCAACAGTGGGTCAAAGTTTCCTTGGGGTGAGCAGCCCCTCAACCTACGGTGAAAAGGTGAGGGGGCCTTTAGGGACAGCTTGCAAAGTCAAGAAGTCCTGAGAAGGTGACCAATTTGTCCTGGCTTATCCGGACTGTCTTGGTTTTAAAAACAAAGCCCTATGTCCCTCGAACCCCCTTGCTAACAGGAGAGTCAAGACCGGTCCTGAAGGAGAAGAAGTCCTGGGGGTCATTAGGACAGATCCTGAGGGAGGGTATCCTCTGGGTCATTAAAAAGGATTTCCTCCATGAATGGTGATTTGGGGATCATTAGAAGCAGCTCCTCCGGGGGTGGAGAGGGGATTCTGGGAATCATTAGAAGCACTTTTGGAGGGCGAGGGGGTTCCTAGAAGTCAATAGAAGCAATTCCTGAGGGATAGAGTCGCCTTAAGAAGTTACCAGATTGTCAAGGGTGATGGGGAAGAAGGCATTACATGATATCCTTATAGGCTAAATATGAAAGGAAAATACCCACAACAGAGGTATAAAAAATGTACAAAATTACCAATGAATGAGTAATTTTTGGTGCACTGGGAAAAGCTCTATGGAGTTAGACCTGTGTTCAAAACCAGACTCTCCTTTGAACCTGGGTTTTCATATCAGTAAAATAGACAAAAAAAAAAAAAAAAAACTACTTTGCAGATGGTTGTGAAGATGAGAGTGAATGAATGTCAGACAAAAGGAAATTCTAGGGAGAATGGTATGGAGTTAGAGTATGCACATACTTCCAAACAACACAAGCAAATGTTTAAAAATAGCAAATAAATAAATAAAAGGAGCCGGTGTCGAGGTCTTGGTGGCGCATGCCTGTAATCTTAGCCCAGAAAGCTAAGGCAGGAGGATCGCGAGTTCAAAGCCAGCCTGAGAAATGGTGAGGCGCTAAGCAACTCAGTGAGACCCTGTCTCTAAATAGAATACAAAAAGAAGCCTGGAGATGTGGCTCAGTGCTCTAGTGCCCATGAGTTCAATCCCCATTGCCTCCTCACCGCAAAAAAAAAAAAAAAAAAAAGTATAAATGATTATTGAACAAATGATCATTAGTAGACAACCAATAATTCTTTATTTCTTTCAACATTTATTTTTTAGTTGTAGGTGGACACAATACCTCTATTTTATTTTTATGTGCTGCTGAGGATCGAACCCAGTGGCTTATGCATGCTAGGAGAGCACTCTACATCTGATCCACAACCCCAGCCCTCTCTCTTTCTTTCATTTTCTTCCTTTCTTCCTTCCTTCCTTTTTCTTTCCTTCCTTTCTTCCTTTGTTTCTCCCTTCCTTCCTTCCTTTTTCCTTTCTTTCTCCTTTCTTTCTTCTCTCTCTCTCCCTCCCTCCCTCCCTCCCTTCCTTCCTTCCTTCCTTCCTTCCTTCCTTCCTGGATTTAACCCAGCACACTTTACCATTGAGCTACATTCTCAGACCTTTTTATTTTTTTATGAAAGATTTAACGCCAGCGTCAGCAATTTAGGGAGGCCCTAAGTAACTTTGTGAGACCCCGTCTTAAAAAAATAAAAAGGGCTGGAGATGTAGTTCAATGGTAGATTGCCCATTGGTTAAATCTTCAGTAACCATCCCCCACCCCTGCAAAATAAAGGATTGGGAATGTAGCTCAGTGATGGAGCAATCCTAATCCTGGGTTCAATTCCCCATACCCCCTCCCCAAATAAATGAATGAGAAAATAAGTGAAAATTAGTTAAAAGTCTAATTGGCAGGTAGTACATGTTAGCTCCAGTGGTGAATGATGATGGTCATTATACAAAGAATTTAGCACAAAGCCTAAAACAAGAGATCAGTATACTCATTTTTAGGCTTTGCTCACATGTGTACACTACATTCTATACCCCAACCCAGTCCTCTCCCCTGAACTCAAATCCATGCTATCTCTAGACCCTTCTCTGAATGTCTCACAGATATCTAAAATCCACCTGCTCAATAAAGAACTAAAATCTTTTCCCACAAATAAGTTCTACGTCTTAGGTTTCTTATCCAGGCCAGACAGCCATCTACCCAATTAATTGCCTCTGTCAGAAACCAGTAGGCAACTAGGGACTCCATGATAAAGTCACCTCACCCTGTGCAGATAACGAAAAAGCAAGTGTTTTAGAAATACACAGAAAGCCGGGCGCGGTGGCGCATGCCTGTAATCCCAGTGGCTTGGGAGGCTGATTTAGGAGGATCGAAAATTCAAAGCCAGCCTCAGCAAAAGTGAGGCACTAAGCAACTCGGAGAGACCCTGTCTCTAAATAAAATACAAAATAGGGCTAGGGATGTGGCTCAGTGGTTGAGTGCCCCTGAGTTCAACCCCTGGAACCTCCCACCCCCCCCAAAAAAAAAAAAAAGATTCTGCTTGGGGCTGGGGATGTGGCTCAAGTGGTAGCATGCTCGCCTGGCATGTGTGCAGCCCGGGTTCGATCCTCAGCACCACATACAAACAAAGATGTTGTGTCCGCCGAAAACTAAAAAATAAATATTTTAAAAAAAGAAAGAAATACACAGATCATTTACATGTCCTCCTTCCTCTACTAGGCAAAAATCTCTCAAGAATACCACTTTGTGCCTGTAATCACAACTATGCAGCAAGTGGAGGAAGAGGCAGGAGGATCAAAAGTTTGAAGCCAACCTGAGCGATTTAGCAACACTTGTCTCAAAATAAAAAGAGCCAGGGGTGTAGCTCAATTACAGAGTTATAGAATGCCCTTGGGTTCAATCCCCAGTACCACTACCAAAAAAAAAAAATTACTTTGGTCTTATTCATTGGTAGTATCATTTAGCATTGCGTTTTATTGCCAGACATAGAAAACCCTAGCAACCATGGTTTAAACAAATACAAAGTTATTTTTCTATGCAATAAGAGATCTAGAGAGGGATGAGTCTTGGTTTGGTGCTACAAAGTCACCAAAATTAAAGGTGCCGGCTGGGGCTGGGGCTCAGTGGTGGAGCACTAGCCTGACATGTATGAGGCGCTGGATTCGCTGGGTTCGATCCTCAACACCACATAAAAATAAATAAATAAAATAAATATATTTTTAATAAATAAATAAATATATTGTGTCCATCTACAACTAAAAAATATATATATATATATAAAAGCTATAGGTTCTTTGGAGGCTGAGGCAAGAAGAGTGAAAATTTGAGGACAGTTTGGCAACTTAGTGAAGCCCTGTCTCAAAATAAAAAATAAAAAGGGCTGGGGATATAGCTCAGTGGTTAAAAAGTCCCTGTACTCAATACCCAGAACCAGGAGTGAAAAAAAGGAAGGAGTTTACTTGAACCTTGGCAAGGTTATGCACACATAATTCTAGCTACTCAGGAGACTGAGACAGGAAAATCACTTGAGCCTAGGAGTTCTAGGCCAGCCTAGATAACACAGCAATAACCCATCTCAAAAAAAAAAAAATTTCCTCTGGGGTGTAGCTTAGTGGTAGAGTGCCTGCCTCGCACGCATGAGGCACTGGGTTCAATCCTCAGACCACATAAAAATAAATCAGTAAAATAAAGGAATTGTGTCCATCCTCCCTCTCTCTCTCTCTCTCTCTCTCTCTCTCTCTCTCTCTCTCTCTCTATATATATATATATATATATATATATATATATATATATACATATATATATATGTATATATATATATATGTATATATAAATATTTGGGCTAGAGGTGTATGTATCTCAGCGATAAGAGTACATGCTTAGCATTAGAATGTTCAGGGTCCTGGGTTCAATCCCCAGCACACACACAAACACGAAATTAATTAATTAAAAAACAGATTTTTAAAAAGTTAACTATAGGGTTAGGGTTGTGGCTCAGCGGTAGAGAGTTCACCTAGCACATTCGAGGCCTTGGGTTCTATCCTCAGCACCACATGTAAATAAATAAAATAAAGGTATTGTGTCCAACTACAACTAAAAAGAAATATTTAAAAAAAATTAACTATAGCTGGATATGGTGGCTCACACCACACTGGTAATCCCAGCAACTCCAACTCAGGATGCTGAAGCCGGAGGATCACAAATTCAAGGCCTGCCTTAACAATTTAGCCAGACCTCAGAAACTCAGCAAGACCTTGTCTCAAAATAAAAAATGAAAAGGGGCACCATGGCGCAGATGGCTTAGGAAGCTGAGGCAGGAGGATAGAAAATTCAAAGCCAGCCTCAGCAACTAAGAAACTCAGTGAGACCTTGCCTTTAAATAAAATACCCAAAAAAAAAAAAAAAAGGCAGAGGATGTGCCTCAGTGGTTAAGTGCCCCTGGGTTCAATCCCTCATACCAAAACAAAAAATGAGAGCGGATGCTAGGGATATTACTCAGTGGTAAAGATCCCCTGTGTTTAATCCCCAGAATCAAGAACAAACAAACAAAAGTTAACTGCAGGTATTGAGTTGTTTTTATATTCCAAATGCTGTACTAAATGCTTTATATACACAGAAATTATTTACAGTTATGTATGTTCTCATTGACATTTTCCCCCCAGTACTGGGATTGAACTCTGGGCCTGATGCGCTGAATTACATACATCCTCAGCCCTTTTCTTTTTTTCTTTTTTTTTTGAGGGGGTAGGGTACTAGGGATTGAACTCAGGGGCACTCAACCACTGAGCCACATTCCCAGACCAGGGTCTTACTGAGTTGCTTAGTGCCTCTCTTTTGCTGAGGCTGGCTTTAAACTTACGATCCTCCTGCCTCAGCCTCCCAAAATGTTGGGATTACAGGGGGGTGCCACCGTGCCCAGCCCTTTTCATTTTTTAATCTGAGACAGGGTCTTGCTAAGTTGCCCATGCTGTCCTTAAACTTTCCATTCTTTAGACTTAGTATCCTAGGTCATCTCCTGCCATAGTGTCCTAGGTCACTGAGATTATAGGGATGAGCTACTGCACCCAGTTCCAATACTGTTTTGGAACACTTCCATCACATCAATAAGATACACCACCTTTTGCTAGTTAAAATCACTTGGGATTAGTTACAAACAACCTCTATTTCTACCCAAACCCAAGGCAACCATTAATTTACTTTTTTGCGTAGATTTGCCTTTTCTGGATATATTTCATGTAAATAGAGCCATACAATATGTGGTCTTTTGTGTCTGACTTCTTTCACTAAGCATATATATATTTTTAAGATTCATTCATGTTGTAGCATGCGTAAGTATTTCCTTCCTTTTTATTGTTGAATAATGTCCCATTATGGTATTGATTGACGTTTGGGTTATTTCTACCTTTTGGCCATTATGAAAGGAGCTGTATGAACATTTATGTACAAGTGAACCTATGTTTGCCTTTTTCTTGGATAGATAACTTAGAGTGGAATAATTGCTTGGTTGTATAGTAAATTTATGTTTATCTTTTTAAAAAACTGTCAGGCACAGTGGCGCATGTTTGTAATCCCAGCGGCTCAGGAGGCTGAGACAGGAGGATCAAGAGTTCAAAGCCAGCCTCAGCAAAAGCCAGGTTCTAAGCAACTCAGTGAGACCCTGTCTCTAAATAAAATACAAAATAGGGTTGGGGATGTGGCTCAGTGGTTCAGTACCCCTGAGTTCAATACCTGGTACCAAAAAAATAAAACAAACAAACAAACAAAAAACTACCAAACTGTTTTCTAAAGTGACCGTACAATTTTACATTCCCATTAATATATGAGTATTTACATTTCTCCACAAACTTGCCAACATTTGTTATTGTCTATCTTTCTGATTATAACCATTCTAGTGGGTGTGAAGTAGTATCTCATTGTGTTCTTAATTTGCCTTTCCCTAATGACTAATGATGTTGAGCATCTTTTATGTTCTTATTAGCCATTCATATATCCTCTTTGGGGAAATGTCTATTCAAATCTTTTGTCCAGTCTTTAATTGGGTTGTTTGAATTATTATTATTCAGTTTTAAGAGTTCTTTATATAATTCTGGGTACAAGTGCTTTACTAGATATACGCTTTATAAATATTTTTGTTCTGTGGTTTATCTTTTTACTTTCTTTATAGTGTCTTTTGAAGCATGAGAGTTTTTAATTTATGAATTGATGAAATTCAATTTGTCAATTTATTTTATGAATTGTGCTTTTGTACTTTGACTTAATATGGTCATATTTCTAATCTGCCTCCAAAGTTTATCCAGAACTCAGCATTTACCTCCACCTCCATGCTTCCACCCTGGTCCCAGCCATCTGTAGCCTGAATAGGATAATTGCCATAGTCTCCTAATTGTCTGCTTCTGCCTTTGCCCTCTGCAGTCTCCTCAACACAGCAGAATGATTCTTTAATATTAGAAGCCAGATCATGTTACTCCTCTTCTTCAAACCATCAAAAGACTTCCCAGCTCATTTTGGAGAGAAGCCAAGTCCTTTTAACAGCCTACAGACGATCCCCCCATCTACTCCCACCCCTGAGTATTTCCTCCCACAGCTCTCTCCTCCAGTTCTCTGTTCTCCCCTGTCTGACTGGCTTGCTGCCTCAGCTCCTTCAGGGACTTGCTGTAAGGTTGCTTCCTCATTGAAGTCCTCCCTGATCACCAATGTGTTTTTGCTTTATCATTCTGTGGTTCAAGTCTCCCAATTAGCACATTGGCTTCCTGAGTGCAGGGGTTGTGTTCACCACTATCCTTAGCGCTTAGGACAGTCCCAACTCTAATACCTGAATGAATCAGCATTACTTAGTTTCAACCACTTAATGAACTTCTGCAATTGACATTATTGCTGTCCCCATTTTATAATTGAGAAAGTCAAGGTGAAAGGATGTCAGAAAACTTGGAATGAATAGTGGACCTGAGGATATATGTTGAATAAAAGAGTGAAGAATGAAGCCGGGCATGGTGTCATATGCCTGTGATCCCAGCCACTTGGGAGGCTGAGACAGGAGGATTGAGAGTTCAAAGCCAGCCTCAGCAACTTAGCAAGGCCTTAAGCAATTTAGCGAGAACTTGTCTCAAAAAATATAAAAAAGGGATGGGGAAGTGGCCCAGTGGTTAAGCATCTCTGTGTTCAATCCCTCCTACCAAAAAAAAAAAAAAAAAAGGGTGAAGGATAAACTGGATGAACTGAATAGCAACAGGAAGGACGTGCTTGCATTGTAATGATGCCTTTTGACCTTCCCCTCAGGAGTCAGTCACACCCAACCCTCACTGTGGCACTAGCTGCTAGAAGTAAACATCTTCCCAGGTGCTTTGGAAGGCTCCAGCTGCCAGAAAGGAAGTCGTGATAATAAGCCCCAGGAACTCACTGATACACCCTGATCTGCTCAGCCTGGTTCAATGGGGAGGAGTCTTCAGCAGCCAGTTCAATTTCTGTAAATTAAGACAATTCAGACAAGATGAAATATAAGTGCAAATATAAAAATACTTAGAGGCAGGCATACACATACCCACAAATTCTCTGAATTCCAAGCATTAACAAAATATCATTTCACTTCTAGCTCTGATGTGTTCTCCCTGCTTCGCAGAGGATGACTCAATGTTACAGCCAAGAGCTCAAAAAACCTTGGTGAGCAGAAACAACAAGGTGCCCTAAGGACTATTGCTACATCACATTCATTCCTTTATCCTTTGCTTCCACCAGCTGTTCTATCTGTATTGTTTATTTTTTTATCTCTAAAATATCTTCCTCTCAAGGCCAACTCTTATCCATTATTTAACATTGGATTCAAATTTACCCATTCATGCATTTTTATTTAAAGACTTTTATTTTTTATTTATTCATTTATTTATTTATTTTTAGTTATCAGCGGACACATCTTTGTATGTGGTGCTGAGGATCATACCCGGGCCTCACGAATGCCAGGCGAGCGCGCTACCGCTTGAGCCACATCCCCAGCCCGATTTTTAAATTTTTTTTTTGAGAGAGAGAATTTTAATATTTATTTTTTGGTTTTCGGCCGACACAACATCTTTGTTTGTATGTGGTGCTGAGGATCGAACCCGGGCCGCACGCATGCCAGGCGAGCGCGCTACCGCTTGAGCCACATCCCCAGCCCTAAAGACTTTTAATAAGCACCTATTTTACACTGGCCCTGGAAATACAGAGACAATTCTCTCTCTCCACTTGAACAATTACAGATACCTCAAACTCCAAAAAAACAAACTCCTTGGTTCTTCCCCAATCTCATCCACCTCAGTGTTCCCCATTCTCAGTAAAATCACCAGAGTCCATCCAACCACCCAGTCTTTCTGGATTCTTTTCCCTTGCAGCCTACATCCAATCTTTTCTTAAAAAATTAATTTACTTACTTATTTTAATTTTTTTTAGTTGTAGTCAGACACAATACCTTTATTTTATTTTTTATGTGGTGCTGAGAATCGAACCCAGTGCCTTGCACATGTTAGGTGAGCGCTCCACCGCTGAGCCACAAGCCCAGCCCCCCTTCTTTCTTTCTTTTCTTTTCTTTTTCTTTTTGTTACCTACTGGGGATTGAACTCAGGGGCACTAGAGCACTGAGCCACATCCGCAGCCATATTTTGTATTTTATTTAGAGACAGCGTCTCACTGAGTTGCTTAGCGCCTTACTTTTGCTGAGGCTGGCTTTGAACTCTTGATCCTCCTGTCTCAGCCTCCTGAGCTGCTGGAATTATAGGTATGCACCACTGCCCCTTGGGGCAACACATCCAATCTTATCAGTTTCACTTTCAGAACTATGTCCTGAAGCCTTATTTTACCTCCACCATCACCACTGTTCCACTCTAAGCCACCATCACCTCCCACCTGGACCCCTAACAACATTCCTCTAACAGTATCCCCCCGCTGCTGTCTGCTCTGGCCTTTCCCAGTCAGTTCGCAAAGTTGCTGCCAGAGCTCTCTCTCTGAAAGACTAATCTAATGAATTCCCTGCTCCATTGAAAACACTTAAAAAGCTTCCTGTGCCTTCACCGGGAATTCCAAGTCCCTTGTCTTAGCCTCTAAGGCCTTTAGTGATTTGGCCCCTGCCCAATCTCCACCCCCTCCTGCTCCAATTTTCCTTTGCTCTCTGGCTGAAGCCATGTTGATTCATTCTGTTTTCTTTCTTCCTTTTTGGGAGGTGCCAGGGATCTATCCTAGGCAAGTGCTCTCCCACAGAACTATATCCACAGTCCTTGTTCTGTTTTTCTAAAACAGTTCTTGAAAAAAGCTATGCTTTCTCCTGCCTCAGGACCTTTACACCAGTCAAGCCACTTTCTCACAGAAGCCTCTCTGACTCCCCATCCTAATCTGGGTCCTGCAGGCAGTCCTGTGCTGTTCTCACCACACTCTACAGTTTTCCTGTAAAGTCTCTGTGGGAATTGTAATTACATATGTGTTTAAGATTTCCTGGACCAAGTGTGTTTTCCCACCAGATTAAGCACTCTATGAGTAGGGACTTTGTTGTTTCACCATTGAATCCAGCACCTTGTACAATGCCTGATTCATGATAAGTCCTCAGTAAATATTCCTGAAATATTATCTGTGAAAGTAATGAACAATGAAGCTTGATGGGTTGCAGTTTATGTAGTAGTTAAGCAGTTAGGCTCTGGAGTCATACAAATCTAAATTTAAATCTAGGTTGTTCTCTTCCTAGCTGTGTCACTTCTTACAGTGAGTTGGTTGGCCTCTCTGAACCTTAGTCTTTTTTATTTTTTTAAAGAGAGATGAGAGAGAGAAAGAGAGAGAGAGAGAGAGAATTTTTTTTTTTGAGAGAGAATTTTAATATTTATTTTTTAGTTCTCGGCGGACACAACATCGTTGTTTGTATGTGGTGCTGAGGATCGAACCGGGCCGCACGCACGCCAGGCGAGCGCGCTACCGCTTGAGCCACATCCCCAGCCCTGAACCTTAGTCTTCATTTATAAAAGGAGATAATAATACAAGCTACTGTACAGGGTTTGTAGGGGAATTGAATTTTAACAATGCACATACAATTCTTGTTGCATTTAAGTGCTTAGTAATGCTGTAAGGTAGTATATACTTATTAATGCTAGTGTATTAGAGCAGTAATAGGTACATACCATGCGTTTGTTGATTGTAAATCTTTAGGACTACATAGAAGCTCAAATGGGGTGGGAGGAACTGCAGAGAAGGCCCTGAAAATGTGCCAGAGAGAGGAGGCCGTAGAGGGCAAAGTCTGAAGAAAGGTCTGGGACAGAAGGTCTTTGTGGAAGACTGAGGAGTACCTCAGTTTAAAGTACAGTTCAGGTCCCGAATGAATGACTCATTATCTTTTTATTTGTTTGTTTTAAACATGCTGTGACTTGGGCTGGGGATGTGGCTCAAGCGGTAGTGCGCTCCCCTGGCATGCGTGTGGCCCGGGTTCAATCCTCAGCACCACATACAAACAAAGATGTTGTGTCCGCCGAAAACTAAAAAATAAATATTAAAAAATGCTCTCTCTCTTTAAAAACAAAAACAAAAACAAAAAAACATGCTGTGACTTGTTAAATCTCCATTTGAGCCATTCCTACTCATTGTGTGGGGGACTGGGAGAGGCCCCCCCCCAAAAAAAATAAAAAGCAGCTTATCATGAAGAAGTAGAATTGGTATGGTGATGCAAGTCCCTCTCTTCTTAGTTCAAGTGGTTGCGGGATGGGAAGTCCTTCTGGAAGCTGGCTAGGAGCAAAAGGAAAGACCGAGGAGCAGGCAGTGGAGATTTTGAGACCGAGCCCCATCCATAACTGTTTATGATGGTCAGATTTTACTTCGGAGTCCCTGCTTTGGGTCAAGCATGTTGGTGCATGCTTGTAATCCCAGCAGCTGAGGCAGGAGGATCATGAGTTCAAAAACACAAAATAGGGCTGGGGATGTGTGGCTCAGTGGTCGAGTGTCCTTGGGTTTAATCCTTGTTACTCTCTCCACCAAAAAAAAAAAAAAAAAAAAAAAGATCACAGTCGGGTGGAGAAGGCAGAAGAGGAACCACACCATAATTATGATGTCAATTTGCATTTCATTTCTCCACTGCAACCTGGATGATTTTCTTGGTATTTTTCCCATATTCCTACTTGAACAGCTGAAGAAGCAAGAATAATTTCAGCACAGTGCTATGGTTACTGGACCAACAACACAGCTGGATGTGAGACTGGTGGAAGGTGGGGGAGGAAAGGGCTAAGAAGGGACCCCTAAAGGACTTGGATGAGGTGTTCCAGGAAGGGTGTTCTGGTAGAGAGACTAAGAAACGCAACTGTGGAATGAGGTGTTTCCTACCTCTGATAACTATTTATGAAAAAAGTATATTTCAGAGACAAAAGAACTAAAAACTATGGTTAAAATAGGGAACATCACCACCTGGAAAAATCACTGCTAACCTTTTGGTGTATGTCCCTGCCAGTGCTCCTCTAATTTTAAAGCTCATACAAGAAAGCATAGATTGGGGCTGGGGATGTGGCTCAAGCGGTAGCGTGTTCGCCTGGCATGCGTGCGGCCCGGGGTTCGATCCTCAGCACCACATACAAAGATGTTGTGTCCGCCGAAAACTAAAAAAATAAATATTAAAATTCATTCTCTCTCTCTCTTTAAAAAAAAAAAAGACGGGCTGGAGATGTGGCTCAGCGGTAGCGCGCTCGCCTGGCATGCGTGCGGCCCAGGTTCGATCCTCAGCACCACATACCAACAAAGATGTTGTGTCCGCCGAGAACTAAAAAATAAATATTAAAAATTCTCTCTCTCTCTCTCTCTCTCTCTCTTTAAAAAAATAAAATAAAAAATAAAAAAATAAAAAAAAAAAAAGAAAGAAAGCATAGACTGCAAGTCTGGTTCGGCAAGTCTGGATTGGGGTTTGAGATTCTGCACTTTAGAGCTCCCTGGGAACACAGACACTAAATGTTTGGATAGGTCTAATTTAGGTTGTTAGTTTTTCAGTATTATGAATGACACTGCAGTGAATTTTTGCTAATAGATTTTTAAAATATTTGTCCAACTGTTTCCCTCATGTAAATTCCTAAAGTGTATTGCTGGGTCAATAATAAAAACATATTCTAAGGCTTTTTTGTGGGGCGGGTAAGTATTGGGGATTGATCTCAGGGGCATTTGACCACTCAACCATATCCCCAGCCTTATTATTATTATTATTATTTTAAATTTTATTTAAAGACAAGGTCTCACTGAGTTGCTTAGTGTCTTGCTTTGGCTAAGGCTGGCTTTGAACTCCCAAGCCTCCTGCCTTGGCCTTCCAAGCCACAGGAATTACAGGTGTTTGCCACCAAGCCCTGCTACCTTAAGGCTTTTGATAGAATTGCAAATTTTCAGCCCACACACCAGTAATCCCAGCTGGAAGGCTGAGACAGGAGAATTGGGAGTTTGAAGCCAGCCTCAGCAATGGCGAGTTGCTAAGCAACTCAGTGAGACCCTGTCTCTAAATAGAATACAATGTAGGGCTGGAGATATGGTTCAGTGACCAGTACCCTCGCATACATAAAAAGAAATTGCAAATTTTCTTCCAAAAAAGATAGAATCAGTTTTGCTTCTTCCCACTAGTAATATATGAATACCTAATTCCCTACACCAATGCTGATATATAACTTTTGCCTTTAATTTTTTTTTTTTTTTTCGTTTTGCAGAACTGGGGATTGAACCCAATGCCTTTGCCTGCCAGGCACGTGGTCTACTACTAAGTCACATTCTCAGCCCTTGTTATTTTGAGAAAGGGTCTCTCCAGCCCAGACTGGCCTGGAATTTGTAATCTTCCTGCCTCTGCCTCCTGAGCTGCTGGGATTACAGGTGTGTAACACCATTCTTGGCAAGGGCAGTTTACTTTTGACCACAAAATTTAAACATTTTTAGACTCCAAAAGGCTCTTCTTTTATTTCAACACATATTCTTCAGATATGTTACTCAACTTTTTTGAGATACAGTAAGAATCTGCAATCAAGGAGCTGGGGGTGTAGAGTGTTTGCCTGAGTTTGAATACCAGCACCACCAAAAACAAACAAACCAAACCCCCCCCAAAAAAAAAACTGCAATCAAAATTGAGGGAAGGGGGCTGGGGATGTGGCTCAAGCGGTAGCGCGCTCGCCTGGCATGCGTGCGGCCCGGGTTCGATCCTCAGCAGCACATACAAACAAAGATGTTGTGTCCTCCGAAAACTAAACAATAAATAAAAAAAAAAATTAAAAAAAAAAAAATCGAGGGAAGGGAGCCAGGTGCAGTGGCGCATGTCTGTGATCCCAGTGGCTTGGGAGGTTGAGGCAGGAGGCTTGTGAGTTTAAAGTCGGCCTCAGCAAAAGCAAGGCACTAAGTAACTCTGAGAGACCCTGTCTCTAAATAAAATACAAAAAATAGGCTGGAGATGTGGCTCAGTGGCTGAGGGCCCCTAAATCCAATCCCTGGAACCACTGAAACCCGCCCCCCCCCAAAAAAAAAAAAAAAGATAATGATGAAGACTAGCTGTGTCAGGTAATAAAACAAAGCCAAAGAAGTTAAATTAGCAGTTCTGGCTTAGACTGAAGATGCAGATGAGTGAAACAGACTCCACAGCCTAGGAGTATACTCTGTACATATAATAACTTCATATGTGATTTTTTAATTTGTTTATTTATTAGTTTTTTATTGTTTATTTTATGTATTTATGTATTTATGTATTTATTTTGTACTGGGGATTGAATGCAGGGGTACTCTACCACTGAGCTCCATCCTCAGAACTTATTATTATTTTGAGACAGGTTCTCACTAAGTTGCCCAGAATGGCCTCAAAGTTAACAATCTTCCTAACTCACCCTCCCAAGTAGCTGGGATTACAAATATGCACCACTGCCACTGCAATGGGCTTCTCACAGAATATTTAAAGTGTTTTTTTTCTTTTCTTTCTTTTTTTTTTTAGAGAGAGAGAGAGAGAGAGAGAGAGAGAGAGAGAGAGAGAGAGAGAGAGAGAGAAATTTTAATATTTATTTTTTATTTCTCGGCGGACACAACATCTTTGTTTGTATGTGGTGCTGAGGATTGAACCCGGGCCGCACGCATGCCAGGTGAGCGCGCTACCGCTTGAGCCACATCCCCAGCCCTCTTTTTGTAGTCAGGATCAAATCTAGGACCTTGTGCATGCTAGGCCAGTGCTCTACCATTGAGCTATATCCCCAGCTTGTCATGGTATATTTAAATGAAAAGGCTATTTGCAGAAAGATATGAACAATGATTCTAATGATGTAAAGGTTATGTGCATGTTTGCATATTCATAGAAAAGGCTCATAAAGGCATGGACTAAATGGTGAATAGTTTTTCTCACCAGGAAGTTGGGGGGTAGGAAGAGAATGGAGACTTTAACACTTATCCCCTTATTCTATTCAAGTATTTCTTGCTTTAAAAGCAGTTAATATTAATTGTATGATTATAAAAATTTGATTAATTTGAAATTAAAGTAATATTAACTATTTACAGAGAATTCAGAAAACAAAACAAAAAAACCTGTCCTTAAAACTCTTTCACTAGGCAGAGAACCTTAGAGTTAGGCAGACTAAGAGTAATACCTGGTCCTGCTGGGCATATCTATAATCCCAGTGACTTGGGAGGTTGAGGCAGGAGGATTGCAAGATCAAGGCCAGCCTCAGCAATTTTGCAAGGCCCTAAGCAACTTACTGAGACCGTCTCAAAATAAAAAAATAAAAAGGGCTGGGGATATGGCACAGTGGTAAAGCATCCCTGGGTTCAATCCCTAGTACCAAAGGAAAAGTGATACCAACTCCACCAAATTCTGGTTGGAACCACTGAGTAGCTTTCTAACCCATATGTAAAGCCTCCCCACCAATCAATGCTGACTTTATCCTTCTAGCTGCTCAGGTCTAAACTGTGGGGTCAACCCTGATTCCTTTTTCTCATCCAATCCATCAGTTATTCCTCTCAGCTTTGCCTTCAAGATAATAAAATCTGGCCTCTCACACCTGGACTTCTATACTCTGGAACCTCTCCCTTGCTACTCATTCCCTTGCTCAGTGTCACAGCCACACCAGCTTTATCAGGCACATTCCTGCCCAGTGCCTTTGCTTTAGTTGACCCTTCTGTCTGGATATGTGTGTGTGTGTGTGTTACTAAGGCTAGCTTTGAACTCATCATCCTCCTGCCTCAGCTTTCTGAGCTGCTGGGATTATAGATGTGCTCCACTGGGCCCAGCCCATATCCTATCTTTAAAAAAATTTTTTTTGTAGTTGTAATGCTAATGCTCACTAGCTATTATTTGTTGAATGAGTTGATGAAACAAATTTTTCCTTTCTATTAAAATATTTTCTTCTCCTCAGGACATTGTCTTGGTCATGACTGCCTTGAGAGGAGTATTGCCACAGCTGCTAGGACGTTAAGAATGGGTTGGCCTGGGCAGGGCTGTGGGCAGGCAGACAAGGGAGGTGACATGACAGCAGTCCAGAATGCCTTTGTTTATTTTTATGTGGTGCTGAGGATCGAACCTAGTGCCTCATGCATGCTAGGCATTCTGCCACTGAGCTATACCCCAGCCCCTCAAATCCCATCTTTTCAATGAGGCTTCCCCTTATTACCCCACGTGCCTGGTCCTTCTTATTGTACCCTGCCCCACTCCCCAATACCATGGCACTTATCACCATTTAACAAACTATAAATACATATATATAAATATTTTTTTCCCCTTTCTTTTTGGTGGTGCTGGTGATTGAACTCAGGGCCTTGTGAATGCGAAGCAAGCACTCTACCAACTGAGCTATATCCCCAACCCTTTTTTTTTCTTGTGGCACTGGGGACTGAACCTAGGGCCTTGTGCATGTGAGGCAAGTCCTCTACCAACTGAGCTATATCCCCATTCCTATTTGCTATTTTTCCTATGTGTCATGTTTCCTAATTTTAGACTATGCATGCCCCAAGAACAGCAGTCTGTTCAGTTCACCGATGTTATTTGTTTCAAGTACCCAGAGGGTAACTGCCACATGGCAAATGCTCATTAGCTATTATTTGTTGAATGAGTTGATGAAACAAATTTTTCCTTTCTATTAAAATATTTTCTTCTCCTCAGGACATTGTCTTGGTCATGACTGCCCTGAGAGAAGTATTGCCATAGCTGCTATGTTGAGAATGGGTTGGCCCGGCAGGACTGTGGGCAGGCAGACCAGGGAGGTGACATGACAGCAGTCCAGGTAAGAGGGTGGCTTGAGACAGAAAGAAGAGAAATATTGACAGTTGAAGAGGTGCCAAGTGGAGGCCAAATGACAGAGTTTGACCTGAGTTGAATGTAAAGGTAAGGAAGAGATGTCTGATAGGAAAGCTGACTGGCTGGGATGCCCAACTCTGTGATGGGGGCCCTGGTGAGGGGAGTGGTCTGGAGATAGGGATGGTCTAAGAGGGCAGGGGAAGGAGGGCTGACACTGGGTGATGGAAAAGGGTCTCTGGAGCAGGTATCAGTGGGTAATGGTCCCAACTCTGGTGTTCCTCTGCTGTGGTCTCTTGACAGTAACTCCACTTGAGCCTGTTGCCTCACCTGTGAAGGGGAAAGAGGAGTCTATTCTACCCTTGGGTTAGCAATCAGTCCATAAAGCACTTAGCCCAGAGCCTGCCTGGGGTGTTCTGAATACTGATGTCTCTCAAGTGAAAATTTCATGTTTATCCTTTACCTGAAGATGTTTAATGTCTTTTTTTTTTTTTTTTTTTTTGGTGGTGTTGGGGGAGTGCTGGGGATTGAACCCAAGGCTTCATGCATGCTGGGTAAAGCACTCTATCATTGAACCAAACCTAAAGTTTTCACACTTTTATGTATCAAATTTAATGAATCATGTAATGGTGGTGTCTTTTCCTTGAATGAATAGAAATATGCCAGGCACTGAACTAGGTGCTACGGATACTAAGAAGGGACCTGGTGTCAAGCCTCCATCACTCACAGCCCCCAGGAGACAGCTGCCAATACCAGAATGTGGCGAGGAACTTAGATGTTAGAGAGGTACTTCACTTGTCTGGGGGACCTGCATCCCTTTAAGTCAAAGCAGTCCCCTTAGAGGACCCCTCGACTCCACCCAGCTCACTTTCTAGGCCAGTGTCTCTACCTCAGTCACATTGTACTTCCTGAGTTTGGTGTTTGATTTCTTCCATGCTTCTGAGCCTTTGCACAGGTTATGTCCTCTGTTGGGAATGTTTTACCCATCGTTTAAATCTAAGCACTACTCACCCTATGAAGCAGCCTGAATCCAGCTAATGTCACTTTCTCCAGGAAGCCTTGCCCTGGGTCAGGTACTGCCTTAGTATACTCACGGCATCTCTGCGACAGGCCAATGGACTACGTCACGATGTTCTCTTTTAAGTGTTACTGCTGACTTAGGAATTTCTCTTCCTCACTTGTTCTGGGTTTCTATCCCTGAATCCCTAGAAGTTCCATAATTTTATAGCCAGGAAGGACTTGTCTGATCACCAGTGGGGAGGCCATAGGGCTCAATCAGTAGATGTTGCTGTGTATTTAGGGGCCACATCAACTTATAGTTTTTGGCATCCAGTATCCACACTGCAAAAATTAGAAGAGTCCTCATTAACCAGTTTACCCATGAAAGTGGTTGTTATTATTGTATTGGGGATTGAACCCAGGGGTGCTTTAACATTGAGCTACATTGTAGTCCTTTTTATTTTTTTAAATTTTGAGACAGGGTCTCGCCAAGTTGCTGATATTGGCCTCAAACTTGCAACCCTTCTGCCTCAGCCTCCCCAGCTGCTGGGATTATAGGCATGTGCCACCACACCCAGCATGGTCACAGGTTTTTATGCCATAGGGCCATCCTGCCCTTTAGGGGAGAAAGAAAGGAAGGAGGTGATTGTAGAGGGGGAATATGGCTTCTAGAAGGGGAAGCCCAGTATCCCCAATATGACAACCTATAGCATCCCAAGAGGAAGAGAGTTGAAGAGTGTACTCCCAATTCCAGGGTGGTTCAGGCCTGACTCTTGGTGGCTCCATTTTCAGGGCTGAAGAGACAGCCATGACAGGAGCCAGCCCTGTCACAAATACTCAGGATAGCCTCACTGTCCTCTCAAGAGCAGGCAATCTCCAGAACCCATGCTACTGACTTAGAGTCCAGATTCTTTGGATCCCAAAAGAGGTGAGATGGGAAGCCCAGTTTGTAAGAAATCTGATTATTCAAATTTATTACCATCAAGAATTATGCAATGATGCTGTAGTTTTTCTTAACAAATAGAAAACAGACTGTGTACAACAGTGAACTCTACAGCACTAGCATCCACAAGGTAAAAATGAATGTTTCATCCAACATTACCAACCCTGGATTGTTGATCTTGACTTAGCCTAGCTAGACCTGGGGACCTCGGCATCATGTCCCTTGGCTAAAACAGCTATGCACCCTTCCCCGCCCCCACTTACCTATCTAGATAGTGCTGCCCAGAGGAAGAGGCCCTCTCCCTGCCCCTCAGCAAGCTGAGATAATAAGTTTGATTATAGTACCATTGATAGAAGTCCAGTAGTCTTGCCACATTGGTTTATGAGGGCATCTTGAAGGAGTGGAAAAGAGCAATTCTTAGGGGCTTTGAAAACAGCTGCAAACCAGGAAGGAAAATCATCTGGCCCCTGCTGAGGACAGATATGTGCTACCAGGCCCACTGGCCTGGACCTGAAGGGCCAGCCACGCCCCCGCTGGGCCCTGAGGTGTGTGGGGCGTGACACAGACCCTGACCTGTGCCATTTGCTTGGCCATGTGGCCAGACTCCACAGCCTACAAATGCCAGCCCTACCGCAATGCTGGGGACAACAGCAAGGCTCTGCGAGCCCCTGGGTAGCCTCAGATGCACAGAGTCACTTCCCTCTTGGGGGTTTGAAGCAGAGGCCAGGGGATGACTCTCTGGTTTTCTCTTTCATTCCTTCTTCTTCCTTTTTTTTTTTTAAATGTTTTTTTGTTTGTTTCTTTTTAACCTTTGCAAACACGATGGTGATGAGGAATGCCTTGCTAGGCTCCCTCAGACACGTCTGTGGTTGTGGGCTGTGAATGTTAAACACACACTGGAACAGACGACTGGGGATGTGTTTCCTATCGCCTCCCCGCCCACCACTGTCTGTGGGGCCTAAAAAAGACTCTTAAAAGAAAAACAAAACAAAACCTAGAAGAAAAGAAAAAAAGGAAAAAAAACCCAGAAAACAAAAAACAAAAAGCAAAAAAGCAAAACTGTGTTTCCCTGCATTTGGCTGGAACAGGATCTCCTCTGAAGGGCTGGAGGAGCAGCCTGACCTGTGCCACTCCCGGGTCCATAGTCAAGCCTTGCTCAGGCTAGTGGTCCAGCTCCACATGAGGAAGGCAAGGCAAGTTCTGTCCTTCAGCATTATAAGACCAAAAAAAAAAAAAAAGGGTCCAAAGTGAACTCAAAAAGGAAAAAAAATGAGCCCCAAACCCTAAAATGGCCCATTCTGCAGTTAAGGATTTGCAAAAGGAAAAATCAGAGGGAAGAGGCTAGGATCCCTCAGTCTACCCCACCTAATGTATAAAAAGGAGGCTTTGCCCCCATCCCCACCCCATGAGAAGCATGAGAAACGCGGAACTGAACAGAGAGCTTGAAGCAGGCTCCAGTTGGGCCTGGTGGACAGAGAGCCTGCCTGCCGGTCCGCCCACTAGCCCAGGGGTGTTCTGGACTCTGATTGGTGTGGCAATGTTCCTTAAACGCTGTGATCCCAGTGGACTGTGCTTTGCCGGCAACAGCATCCGTGCAGGAGGGCTGGACGATGGTCGGTATGGCTCAGAGGAGCTGGGTCCCCTCCATAGCCCCCTAGTGGGGACAGCGGAGGAGAGGGGAGCAGTAGTTACGTTGCATAGTGGTCAAAGCTGCCGAGGTACTCCAGGGCCGCACGGTAGCACAGCTGGTACTGGTCCTGCCGGGACAGAGTGACTGGTCAGTGTAGGCAGTGCCAACGGATATCCCAAACCACACTGTTGAGAGGGCACTCACGCTGCAGCCCATGGCCTAGGGAATCAGTGTCTTCTGGCCAAGAGCAGGCGCTATACCCTGAGAGTTGCCCTAGGCACTATCCAGGGGCCTAAAAGAGCCTCTCAAGGCTGTTCTCTCTCCCTTCCCTCTCCCAGGCCCCTGTATCTACCTGTTTTACCTGCCACTCCAATCATGTTTATCTGCTTCTATACCGTGCAGTGTCCAACCCTAACCAGAGACACACTACGAGTTCAGAGCTACTGAATAAAGGAACACATCTCACTCATTTCTCCCCTGCACCTTAATCAGAACAGGCATTGGTACACATCTGTAGCACGAACCAACCCTTGTGCCCGTGTATGTCCAACTGCAGCCACAGCCTAGGGTTGCAGGGAGGGCTGTCAGGGAGACTTTAGCCCTGCACATTGGTCTACATACCTCTGTCTGCACCATTGCAGGACGCTGTGTGCGCAGGGTCTTCACAGTCTGGAACATGTCAACCACACCCTCGTAGCGCATGCGTTCCAGGACAATACTCAGAGTGATGAATACTCCCGTGCGGCCCACACCGGCACTACTCAGAGAAGAGCCAGGTCAGAAATTCTGCTCACCTCTGGCAGTGGTATGCCAGGCTTTCAGGCCCACCCCCAGCCCTGATGGGGACAGCCCCACCTGCAGTGTACTGTGATGGGACCGTCCTGCCCAAACTGCTCCTTGGTCTTGTGCACTTGCCCGATGAAGTCTATGAAGCCCTCTCCTGTCTTGGGAACACCCTGCTCTGGCCAGTCTGTGAACTGGAACTGCCGGATTGTCCTCGACTGCCCATCCTGGGAGAGGTGGGCAAGGTACAGGGTTTAAATTTGTGTCTTAGGCTACAGTCCCTCTGGGCCAGGTTGGGGGAGTACAATAACACAGGCATGCACTCTTGAAGTCATTACCCATGAAGCCACCCAGGAAGATAGGTGCACACTCCCAAACCTACACTCTCTTTTGATTCCTGTAGTTAAGGTACTGTGAGGGCAGCCCCTGCCCACATCTGCTCAGGCAGTGTGGTCCTTTTGTGTGAATAATAGTCTCTAACCAATACTCACCCGAGCATCTGTGACTTTGAACTCACGCAGGATGTATTGGGGCATGTTGTACTCAGCCATCGGGTCGACAACAAAGTACTGGTAGCGAGCAGAACGCTCTGCTGGCCAGTACTGGTGGCACTTCTCCTGTGGACACAGGGCCCAGCCCCCATGATCAGGTGGGGAGGAAGGAGGAAGGCAGCACCAGGTTTCAGAGGACTGTAGGACAGGATGCCTCAGGTGGTGAGAAGGTGGGGTCTGAGGCTAATGCTGATGGAGGTTGGGGTATGAAAATCTCCTTGTTACATGGAGAGTAACAAAAGGGGTGTCTCTCCCAAGGGTGGCTGGGTCCTTAGGGGAAGGGGTGGGCTCACCCTGCCCATCTCCCGAAGTTTGGTCAGCATGACGATGATGGTGGAATTGTGCTCCCATAGCATGCGCCAGAAGTCCTCGGTGCTCTCTGCCAGAGGCCCCTGTGTAGCTATGTAGGCCTTCTGCTGTCTGGGTGGACATAACACTGAACATGCTGGAGGTGCTGCTGCCCCCAGTCTCCCCTGAGATTGCCTGGTCCCTTGGGGCCCTGCACAGAGCACCCCTCCTCTAGGAAGCCCTCCCTGCTTTACTCGGCCCACTCTGGTCTTCTGGGTTGGCCCTACCATGTTTCCCCTCATCCCCACCAGCCAGGCTCAGGCCTGGGCACTAAAGTGCATGGTGTGGCAGGGACAAGCCTGCTGACCTATAGCCATCCAGGAAGCTGGCATTGATATAGTCAGAGCCTTCCACACCACGGATGGGCTGCAGACACACCCGGGTCAGTT
This sequence comes from Urocitellus parryii, assembly GCF_045843805.1. Lineage (NCBI taxonomy): Eukaryota > Metazoa > Chordata > Mammalia > Rodentia > Sciuridae > Urocitellus > Urocitellus parryii. Next base: position 28,193,751 of record NC_135541.1, on the reverse strand, counting down.
CATAGGGCATGATGTTCACCAGGCGGTTCTTGAACTTGTTGCAGGGCAGGTTGGCACTGATGAAGCGAGATGTGTGGGCCTTGGAGCTGGCCAGCAACTATTGACAGGAAGGGTCTGATCAGGTATGGCGTCCTTGGGGAGCCACGGGGGTTCTGTATAACCCAGTTCAGGCCCACTGGAGCCCTACCTTGAATTCGAGCTCCATGGCAGTCACACTCTCCCCTGGAGGCACTTGGCCCAGCTTCTGGATATGGGCGTAGAGGTTGCGGGCAGGCACCTCTGTGTGTCCACATGTGGCAGCCTCCAACAGCGCCTCATGGATGAACACATACTGGTCCTCTGTCTGCACCATATAGTTTCTCTGCGATCTCATGCATGTCACATGGCCATAGATGTCAACTGTCTTTTCATGCTTCATTCGTTCCAGCATGGCATCGATAACGATGAAGCAGCCAGTACGGCCCACACCAGCACTGCAGGACATGGGCTCAGCTTGGGTTGGAGGTCCCTGCCTCCCACCCCACTCCCTCTGGTGGCACCATACCCTCTCACCTGCAGTGTACCACCATAGGCCCTGCATCTAGCGGGTTGCAGGCTTTGACCCGTCTCAGGAAGGCTAGGATGGGAGTTGGGTACTCGGGAACCCCATGGTCTGGCCAGGCCATAAACTGGAACTGACGTAGCTCACGCTTCTCACTAGAGCCACTCTGGGGAGCAAAGTCAGGAGAGATGCAGTGACTAGGAGTCTGCCTGCCACACACCCAGGGCCAGACTCAACACTCTTGGATAGATTCAGAAACCATACAAGGCGCCCTGAAGAAGTTGAGGAAGTTCTTGTATCACCCCCCACAACCCCCACCCCAGTCCTTGACCCTCTGATACCTACACTGGTCCCCAACTCTAACCCACCATACTCAGGCCTCTGTCCTTATATGGACAAGTACCATGGCAGAGTCATACCTTGTGGAGAGCAAAGGTGCGCATAGTATATGTGGCCAGCTCCACAGTGTCCAGCAGAGTCACCTGAATGAGGCCGTAAGTCTCAGTGCCACGAGCTGGCCAGTACTGATCACACTTCACCTGCAGAGGGAAATATAAAGCAGGGAGTAGGGCACAGGTGATGATGTCAGAGAGTACACAAAGGCCCAGGCAGGCAGAAGCAGAGAGGAAGGCCCAGCCTATTGGTTAAAAGATCCTCCAGCCCTGAATTCTCAAATCCACTGTCCTGCTGGGCACAGTGGCATATCCCAGTGACATGGGAGGAGGCTGATGTAGAAGGATTGCAAGTTTGAGAACAGCCTTAGCAACTTAGTAACAACCTGTCTTTTTTTTTTTTAAAGAGAGAGAGTGAGGAGAGAGAGAGAGAGAGAGAGAGAGAATTTTTAATATTTTTTTATTTTTTAGTTCTCGGCGGACACAACATCTTTGTTGGTATGTGGTGCTGAGGATCGAACCCGGGCCGCACGCATGCTACGCGAGCGCGCTACCGCTTGAGCCACATCCCCAGCCCACAACCTGTCTTAAAATAAAAAAATAAAAATAAATTAACGGCTGGAATTGTGGCTCAGTGGTGGAGCGCTTGCCTAGCATGCGTGAGGCACTGAGTTTGATCCCTGGCACCATATATAAATAAACAAATAAAATAAAGGTATTGTGTCCATCTACAACTAAAAAAATATTAAAAAAAATTTTTAAAGGTTGAGGATATAATGATAAAGTGCCCCTGGGTTCAATTCCTGGTGTCCTGCCGTCCCACACAGAGACATGCGTGTGCACACACATACACACAAATCATTTCCTCTCTCCCTCATCAAGCCTCATCACACTATGTCACTACCCTTGCCCTCACTGGTGGAATGAAGGCCATAATTGAAAATTATTTATTCAAGACCAGATCGCACCAGGCACATTTTCTGCCAAATTTACCCATAACGTTTATGCCCCATTTTCAAGCTCTGTAAATTTTATGTTCCATTCAATGGTTTGCAGTGCAAAAGCAGATAACAGCAGCTCCTTCCACTAATTAACTGAGGAGATGTGTTAATGCCCCAGGAACACTCCAGCATCTGGGGAACATGTGAACACCCTGGGAACTAGCCAGCAACTGGGGAACATATTAGCATTCCAGTAAATGACAGCATTTGGTGAAACACATTAATATCCTAGGAACCCACTAGCATCTGGGGAACATGCTACATACATCCCAGGAACACCCCAATACCTAGGGAACATGACAGTACTCCAGGAAAGCAACAGTGCTTGGGGAATCCCTTGAGGAACGTCTACCCACAGGGACAGAATAAGGTGTCCGATGTCACCTGCTGGCTGAGTTATTTCCTGTCCACCTCCTAGCAGGGCCCTTCAGTCTCACCCGGGACTTCTCCTCCAGCCGCGTCATCATGACCACAGTGGCTGTACGCTGTTCCCACACCATCCGCCAGAAATCACCCATGGTCTCAGGTAGTGGGCCCTGTGTGGCAATGTAGGCGTTCTGCTTGCGATAGCCATCGATGTAATTGGCATTGATGTAGTCACTCCCCGGGACACCTACAGAAGGAAGGGGATATGGCAGAGCATTTACTAAGTGCCCCTAGACAAGAGTACCATGCCTCAGTGCACTCGAGACTCAGGGATGGCCTCCATAGCATGAGTCAGCCCAGATAGCAAGGGGGAGGTGAACAAGGGCTGGGAGGAGGCTCTGCCCTTGGCTCACCATCGATGGAGGTAAGGATGACTCGAGAGTGGTCGTAGGCAATGACATTTGCGTAGCGGTTTTTGGGCTTGTTCACCTCCAGGTTGGAATTCTCCCATGTGAACTGCTGTCCAGGGTCAATGGACTGCGGGGGACAGAAAAAGCAGGTGGAGTGAGGGGTGAGCAGAGGGACACTTACCCCCTGCTAGGAGACCCTGCCTTCCAAGCTGTGCTTACATCCTGTCTTCACTTTGAAAGCTGCACTAGCCCTCTACCAATGTTGCTGGTAAAGCTGAGCAGCACCCCTAGCCACAGCCACGGAGTTGCCAAATCTCCTAATCAGGAAAGTGATGCACCGAGGAGTCCTTTAACCATGGCACCAGATCTCCTTGTTTGGTAGAGTACACTGGGGTGGCCAGGGGAGAGGACTGTGCATTCTATGAATGAAATGGGCACAGACAGATGGAAGCAATAGCAGCACCCTTGGCCAGACTGAAAACTATTGAGTGCCCTGGACACTGTGCACCACCTTGCCTGGCTCTCTTCTGCCTCTTCAGCTGTTTCTTCTCCATCTGCTCCCCAGTGCTTGCCCATCTGCAGGTTGGATACAGCTTCCTCCAGGGATTCTCCCAGGCCCTCTCCTCACTCTGTCCCCTTTCCTGAATGACCCCTACTGCTGGCAGGATTCTTGCACTTGTATGCTGGAGCTGTCCAAGACCCTGGCTGCTGCCCAGGAGCTCTTTCCTGAGTACCTGGCAGCCTCCTGGACAAGGAACTCATTGGCCCTTCAGTCTTAATTCAAAGCCACATTCATTAGCTTCCCTGCCAAATCTGCTCTGCTGGTGGGACTCCACCTTAGTGGATGGCACTATCATCCATATCCCAGAAGCCCAGGCCAGCACCTGCCAAGTCTACCTGAAAACCTCCTCACAGCCCCTCCTATTGACCAGCATTCTGGTGCTCCTCCCCTCCTCAGCTCTCCAACCTGTTGCCATCACCCTCCCTCTTCCTCCATTCTGACCCACTCTTAATGACCCTTCAGACATTTCAAAAATGCAGATCTGAATATCAATTTTCTGCTTAAAAGGCTCCATGCTCTCTATTGCCTCAGCAGTAATGGTAATAGCTAACTGTCAATGGGAGCTTCTGGTGTGCCTGGCACTGTCGTGAGTACTCCGTATTTTCTCATCTAATTCTATATGAGATGGGTTCTGTCATAAGCCTCATTTTACAGATGAATACATTCCATAGTACTCTGCATTGCATGCAGCATCTTTCATATTTTGGTCCCAGCCTTGACACACTCCAGGGGACAGTGCCAGTGCTACAAGAGACCTCCAAGCACAGCCCGACGCTTGGACTACCTCAGTGCTTTCAACCTCCCTTCTCTGTGCATGTTGGTCATACTTAATACAAAGACATATGGATTTGGTCACACATTCAATGCTAATTACCTGCCTGCGTGTTTCCCAACTGATTGGGTCCTAAGAGCATTTGTCTCCATATCCCCAGCACCCAGCACAGGGAGTGGCATACACTTTAGTGCTTGCAAATGTGATAAAAGACTAACAGAATGTTAAGGATGAGAGAGCTCTGGGATCCTGGCTGAGGGAGAGCCCTAAGCAGCCTTGAGTGGCCAGAGTGGACTTCTGGGTAGAAGAAGGTTTTACAGGATAACCCAGAGAAGAGGACAGAACAGGTAGTAGGTGGCAGGGGGATTGCTGTGATCAGAGGTCTTGTGAGCTTACACAGTGAGGCCCATCCTCATCAGAAGAAGGGCAGGGATGGGACATGGCATAGATGAGTCCAGGTGGAAGACCACTTCTGGTCAGACAGACAGATAATGAGCAGACAAGCCCCAATTATGAGCTTGTTACTTGCAGTGAGGCCACCTAGAAAGCAGGCCGCAGTGGGTGCCCTACCATAGAGGCAGCATGGTTCCTTTGAAGAAGGAGTGTTCATATGTCTGCCTGCCAAGCTTGATTTTCTCTTTGGAAACCTGGCTTAACACGCTGGAAATCTGCCTGGCCTCATGGCCCTTAGAAATGCAACCTTGGTATCCTGGGACACTTCCCCAAACACAACTGAGGGTGAACATCTGACTGAAAGGGGAGCAAACTCTCAGGTTAGGCTGAACCAACTCACCCAACACTTATATGTCAATAGTGTTTTGAGGTCCATGTCAGATGCTGGGAAAGAGTGATGGACAAGGCAGAAAAGACCTCTCCATGCTTACTACAGGAGATGGGCCTCTCCTTTATTATTGCCTTCTTTAACAAAGTCCCTCCCAAGCTGGACGGCCTAGAAACATTCAGAGTCATCTCCTGCCACCAGCTGCGAGTCAGGTAGAAGCCCTCAGACCCTGAAATCTGAGCCACCAACAGGCCAGAGTGAGGTGAGCACAAGGAGGGTCTGAAGAGCAGGGCCTGAGCCCCTGGCTCTTCATCTGCGAGCTGTGCACTGCGAGTGCACATGTGAGCACAGGTGGGTGACAGCTGACGGGATAAAAGCTGGGCTTCCACCACACCTGCCTGGGGACAGCTCTCTTAACCCTCGTGGGTGCAGTCACCATGGGAGGCTCAGCACTCTGCTGTCCCAGGCATCAAGTGTGTGGGTAGAATGGTCATGCAGTGCAGGCACAGGCTGTCAGGTAGGCCTGAGTTGGAATCCCAGCTCCACTACTCATCAGCTGTTTTACTGTGGGCAAGTCACTTTCCCTCTCTGAGGCCCACTTCCTCACCTGAGGGGACAGTAATATAGTACCACCTCAGAAGGTTATGCGGGGAGTGAGATGATGATGCTTGGTGCTCAGCCAATGTTGGCCTGCAGTAAGCTCTTGACAAAAGCCAGCTATTGTGGCTCTTGTTACTGATCTGGGTCTGTACCCTGTGTCTGCCTCTGTTAGCATCAGGGTACGTGTGTGAGCACCCAGCATATTGCTAAAGCATCTCCTAGGTAACCACCAGAAGGTCTGGGCAGGGCCTTGGCTAGACTCAGCACCTGAGGCCAGTTTCCCAGCTGTCATTCCTCTCTGTATACCAGGAAAACCTGGAACCCTAACCACTGCTTTGACCTGGGACAAGATAGGAGCTGTTATGGGGTAGGCCCCCGCCCAGCCACATGGGACAGGGTTATGTCTCACCTCATACTCCTGGGAGAACTTGAGGCCATCATTGGCTTTGAGGCGTTCAATGTTGTCTGCCAGATCGGTGATGGGGATGGGTGGGTGGTCTCGCATACCTGGAGAGGCAGGGCACACACAGGCAGTTAACATGAGGCTTGAGCAGGATGGTGGAGACAGCCCTGATGCATGTATGTGCACACGTGAACACTGGGACCATGGAGCACTTGGCACTGGTGGCATGGAGACGGCAGCACATGCGGCAACAGGGATGGAGGAGCACACAGTGGCCAGAGGGTGGAGAGGACAGAGGGGGAAGTACATATGCTGTGAACACGTGGAAGCATGTCAGGTGACACTGTGCTGAGTGGGGGCACCAGGGCTCTGCCTGGCAGGTCTGCTTAAGAGGAACGGGAGGCTTCCTCCCTCCTGGGCTCATATTAGAAGCCCAGGTTGGCGGCAGCTGATAGGTGGAAGCTGGGTTCCCACCACACCTGCCTGGGGACTGCCCTCCTGCCCCTCACTGGCGCCGGTCACTACAAGAGACTGGGTGACACTGTTGTCCCAGACACAGAGTGTGTGGATGGAGTGTTTGTGAAGTACAGACAATGGCAGAGAGACCCAGAAGGAATACACAGAGAGAAACTGAGATGAGGAGGAAGATGGAGAGAGAGAGACAAGGATACAGGAGGGAGAGGCACCCTGAGAGCTATCAGACTGAGAAAGAAGGCAGAAAAGAGAAGTGGAGGTCACGAGGTGGGAAGAGAGGAAGGGGGCGAAGGAGAGAGATGAGGAGACGCCCAGGAGGGGAGAGAAGAGAGGAAAGGAGAGAAATGAACAAGGAAGGTAGGAGGCGATGGGGTGAGAAAAGTAGAGAAATGGAAACGACACCAAAGCCAAAGTTTCCCGAAGCGTGGGAACTTTGGAAACTAACTTGAAATATTCGGGCAACTGGGGGCACTGGAACCTGCAGAGAAAACAAACCAAAAGAAAAAAACACAATGGGGCGAGAGAAGAGAGCCCGTTAACCTGTTAACCTTTTCTGGTCACATGGCTATGAGCTCAGACACAGTGTGGGTGGGGCAGGAAGGTCAGAGCAGTGAGGAGCAGGGGGCCATGGGATAAAACCCATCACAGGCCTCTGGTCTCCCAGTAACGCAGACAGATGTCCCACCTCTAGATGTGAGTGTTCACAAACCTCATGGGTTGGTGGCCTTTCAGGGTTCTTTTTATGACCAACTATTAAGTTCAAACCAACCGTATTCCTTCAGGTATCAAAATTTGGCCTTTGGGGTAGAGGGTGTATCTCAACAGGAGTGTGTCTTTTCGAGTGCCTGCCCATGTCTCCTTCACGTGCAGCGGCCTCTAATGAGTTTCTCTGCACCCCCCCCCCCACTTCTCCTCAATCTGTGGAAATTTCTGCCCCAGTGCTGGATTGCCACACTCCCGCCAACGTCCTACCTGCCAAGGCATTGGTCCTCCCTTGAGTCTCCCACTCTGCTAAATAAATTGCTTGGTCCCTTCCTGCCATGCACAGTTCTCTGTGGCACTTGAGAGATACCTGCTCCTCATGTGACCCCTGCCCTCCTCCTGACTACTCTTCAACCATCCTCCTTGACACTGTGCCACCCTCCCTCCCTGGCTCCCTCTCCTTCCTGCCTGCTCCCGGGAAGAGCCTTCTGTTTGAGGGCTTTGGCTGCTGCATGCTCCTCAGCACCTGCCACACTGGTAGTTTCAGCCCTGAGGCTAGAGCAGAAGTCCAAACCCTGCAGGCCCACTGCTACCCGCAGTCACAGAGCCATCCTTATATCCCCCATGTGCACTCAAGCCCGAGTCCTGCTGCCCTCATCTCCTTCATTCTTCCTGAGTCCGTCCCTTCCCTCCATCCCCACTGATGCCTTCTACCCACTCAGCAGCCTAGTCTCTCTGCTCCACTTTCTCCCCCTTTAATCCCTTCTCACATAGCAGTCACAGTGCTATTTCTACAGCACAATTCTGACCCTGTTAAAAACCTTTAGTGCTTCCCTGGGACCCTCAAGATGAAGTCCCAAGTTCCTCAGCCTGCTGTCCAAGTCCCTCTGCAAGGGGACCCCTGGCCTGAACTTCTATTCACCTGTTGGTCAACTCCATATTGGAGAAACACTCAAGTAGCTCATGTGTGCAATGTCTCCACTCAAAGGAGCTCCTCCCACCCTTTCCCCTAAACAATGCCCTCATGGCTTGGCACCTCTTGCCAAGCAAGTCCTCTGCCCTGCAGTACTACTGTCCTGGTACTTGTATTCCTCACAGATCAAATCTTGCTGGCCTGCTAGGGTTGCCTGGCTTGCTCAATGTCAGAACACATGCCCTTGAACTCAGTCACCATGTTGTAAGGAAGCCCAGGTCACATGAAGAGGCCATGCCTGGATGTCCAGCTGATAGTCCCAGCTAGGCTCACAGCTGATTTGTCAATCACTTGACATCTCAATGAGCCATCTTTACAATCCAACAGCTAGGAAACTTTTCCCTTAAGAGGCCAGACAGCAAATATTTTAGGTTTTGCTTCCAATATCTACTACATCTACTGATGTCTGTCTTTCAAGTGCAGACAGACCCAGAAATGAATGGGTGAGACTGCATTCCAGGAAAACTTTATTTATAAGACCAGGTAGTGGGCCGAATTTGGCCATGGGCCATAATTTGCCAACCCCTGCTTTAAATGATTCAAGCTCCCAGCCTTCAAAGTCTTCCGGCTGAGGGCCCAAACATTCTAGAATACAGACGCTGCCCCTGCTGTGCCCTGTCTGAATTCCTGACTCATAGAAACTGTGAGAGATAATACATAATTATTGTTGTTTTAAGCCACTAAGTTCTGGGTTAATTTGATATGCAGTAATAACTGGCTCATATATACACAAACCCTCTGTGTGTGCATTAGTTCACTCATTTGTTCTGTTGTTGTGTGCTCATTTCACAGGCATTCAACAAGAACCCATTGTATACTGAATGCAAGGATGGGGGATGAACAAGACATGGTATCTGGTGCCGCAGAACTCAAAGGTTGTGGCTGAGGGAATTCCAGCAGAGGAGATCCCCAGCCATGAGTGGGGCACCCTCCCAAGAGGTGAGGTCTGTGCTGTGTGGCTCAGAGAAAAAGCAGTGACATTTCAGGTAGAAGAATCAGCCAGATAGCATGAGAGTGGCTGGGGAGGAAGGGCAGGCAGTGAGCCTTGAGCTGCAGTCCCTGTCCTTGTACAGTAGATCTGGAGCTGGCCTGTAGGAAAGGTCAGGTGTGACACCTCATTTCTCTTCCAGTTTCTTATGGGGCACTGCTCACTGCTAACATGTCCCTCTGTGTGGAGGGTCAGAGGATGGGTGCAGAGACTGGCCACCCTGTGACTGGGATGTGGGCTCCAGGGAGCTCCTTAGCCCACATTCAGAGGCCTTGACCAAAGACCCACTGGGACTGATGAGCAGCTTTGCTGCCCTGAGGAGGATCCTGGGCCCTGAGCACCTTTCCAGATATTGGATATGGGACTTTTCTGTCACTTCAGTCCAAAGAGAACAAAACTGGGGTCCTTCAGTGACCTAAGGAACAAAACCTGCAGCCTGCTTAATCTAGGCTGGCAGGCAAGCAGCCTGGGGAAGCTGCCCTACCTGGGGTCTGGTAGTTGAGTCTTCGCATCTCCACAGGGTCAGAGGAGTGGGCCAGGAGGGAGTCCTTCAGCCCAATTGATTGCTCATCCTTTGATGATGGGGAGTGGGTCCTTTTCCTAAAAAGGCAGAGGGATGTCAACCATGTCAAGGTCCAGGTCAAGGCCAGCCAGCTGCAATGGAGCCCCATGTTCACAGTTCTACCCGCCCACTGCCCCACCTCATACTACGGTCCTCTGAGCATGGAGGAACCAAGGGCAGAGCAGCCTCAACATGAAGGAACACAGAGTAGGGATGGGGTAGGGAGACAGCAGGAGTGTGGAGTAGACAGAGCAGGTAGTGCAGCAAGGAAGGAAAGGGTCACAGAGGCTGTTGGCTCCTTTGGACAGAAGGCAGGTCACTGCTGGGCAGTGGCTGCTATCCCCAAGATGACCACAGCTGAGGCAGCAGAAGCCACCAGGAAGAAACATGCAAATGACATATAAAATACACAAACATCACAGGGGACTGGGCCCCAGCTGTCTGGCTCTCCAGGTATCAGGGTAAATGCCCAGAGCAGCAGGGGAGGGACGGGAAAGGTGTCATCTAGCCAGGTAGAGTCCTGTCCCACTGGCTTCCACTTTCCCATCCACAAGGACAGGGTCAGACTATAGGATCCAGCTGCTGAGAAACACCCTGGGGCCCCTTGCAGTCTGCACATGTGTACTGGGGGAGCTGCCGAGTGTACTGCGGTGTGTGTGCATCCGGACACCGTTCCCTGCTGCTCTGCACAGTGGAGCAAGACAGTCTCTTGCAGCACTGAGGTAACTTCTCCGAGAACTGGGAGCCTGGGGAAGGTTCTGGTGAGCTCTGAGGACTCAGGGGAAGCAATGAAGCTGCATCGTGCATGTGCCCTGCGGGGAGGAGCATCCTCTGTGGAGTGTATGGAGTCGAAAGGGCAAGACAGCAACAAGGCCTGCCCCTTATGCCAATGAGGATTCGTTCTGAACCGGGGAGCCTGTTGTGTTGACTGGACAGTTTGCTGCTTAAAGCAACAGGTCAAGAGGCTTCTGGTCAGAACACCGTCCCTCCCTGCTGGCCTGACATGTACACAGGGATAAGAAGTAGAAGGGAGGCGTGTGAAGGGAGAAGGAACAACTCCTACCTTTCTTGTTTACTAGGTCCCGAAAGACAGGCAAGGACAGAAGAAAGGAATGATCATTGTTTCTGCCAAGCACTCAGCCCTTACACGACCGGGGGACGCTGTGGGATCCTTATCCCATGTGACATTCACAGGGAGGGGGCTCTCTTTTGCATAGACACCATGATCCAAATGGGAGTGGGAAGGATGAGTGGGTATAGGAGGTACTCCTCAAGGCCCACCCCTAGGTGTGAGCTCTCCAGAAGGGGCACTGGTCCAGGCAGGGGAGAGATGGGGCAGGAGACAGGCACTCCTCCATGGAGATGCGCCAGACACACAGACCAGCACACATCCTTCTGCCAGGTGCTCTCAGACATGCTTATGTGCTCTGCCCAGGGCCAAGGATTGGAGGCTCAACACACTGTACCACAGGCCTAGAATGTGTCCAATGGAGCATTCTGGAGCAGAGGCATGGCTGTGTAGGGAAAGGATGGGGTGCCAGAGAAGGCCCCCTGGGTACCAGCACCTTGAAGTGAGTCTTCAAGGACGAGGAAGCAGCGGGGTGCAGAAGGGAGAGCTGCAGAGTGGAGAAGGGCTCAGACTCCACTGTCCTGGGAACTGCATTAGTTAGGTGTGATGATGTCAAGAGTGGAGGCAGGGACCAGATTAGCCAGGTATTCAACTGTTAGATGGAAGACGCTGGGCTTTATCTTTGAAGCCACCAAAAGGTTTTAAACGGAGAGTGACAACATTAAATCTCTGTGCGTGCAGCTCAGTGGTAGAGCGATTGCCTAGCATGTCTGAGACCCTGGATTCCATCCCCAGCACAGCAAAAAAAAATTGTGAAGTTAAATCTCTGGAAAAACCTCGGAGACTTGGAAGTAGACAGAAGGGAAAACTTCAGGGGCAGGTGGCTGCAACTATCCAGAAGAGAGGACTGAATGTTAAAGACAGAGACCAATATAGTTTTGGCACAGTGGGCCTTCAGTTAATATTTGCTAAGGGAAAATCTGTGGGGATGTGTTCCTGCGCCTCGGTCTTGACCTCTCTGGGCCTAAATAGGAGAGCATGGCTGGTAAACCATGTAGGAAGAGTGGCAGGAAGTGCTGAAACTAGGGGACCAGGAAATCTTGGTGTCTGGAAGAGGAGACAGACTCACTCACACTCAGACAGAGACAGACAGACAGATGCCCAGGGATGTACACGAAACAGCTCTCTTGAGATCCTCAGCCCCTCTTCACACTCAGGCTGACAGGCACACAGAGGCTCCCCACCAGACAGGTGCATACAAGCAGACGCAGGTGCACACACAAACAGATGCTGCTGCCCATCCTGGTTTCCCACTGTGCCTGGGGGGCCAGAGGCCAGGTTGGGATGGCTGCACTTACTCCAATGCACTGTACTCAGAAAGGGCCTTTGAGGTGAGGGGCAGGCACTGTCCCCAGGGTCCCTGAGCGCAGCACTCACCTCTTGAACAGGAGGATGGCGATGACAATGAGTATGATGAGGATGACTGCCAGGACGGGGCCTGTCACCCACAGCATCTCGGGCTCCTCCTGCTGCTGGGCTGGTGTCACCTGTACCACGATCTCATCCGAGTAGGGGCTGGAGGCATAGCGCTTCTGTGGCGCAGCAGAGGAACAGCACAGGCGGTGAGCTCAGCCCATCAAACCCACCCTCTGCCCATCAAACCTGCAGAGAAGGTGCTGGGGCTGGGTTACACTGGGCTGGCCCTGGCCTGGTTTTCTAAAGCCTAAGAGGTTGACCTAAGGCTGGGCAGCAGGATTGGGTTCCTGGGCCAAATCGGGTCTGGCCTTTTGGGTCTTGCCACCTAGTGTCCTGGGAAACTTAGTACACATCTTAGGTCTCAGGGGCCACCTAGACCTGGGGTCTCCTCATGTTTGAGACTGGCCTAGTCTTAGGTCAGGTCTGGGGTCTTGGGTGCTGAGAGCCAAGCTGGCTCAGGCAGACCTGATCCACAGGTTCCTTCAGGGAGGCAAGCACGAAGCACTGGTAACTCAGGTCTGGAGACAGGGGTCGGTTGTAGAAGCCTCGGTAGCTCTTCTTGTCCCCTAGGGTAAAAGTCTCGGGGAGCACATCCACCTGAGCAGCTACATACGGCTTTAACCGTTCTGTCTGTCGCCGCCGCCGCCGCCGCTCCTCACCACCCTGCTCAATAGCTTCCAGAAGCTGGCAAAACAGAGCACAGAGTCACACAGGGTCTTTAAGCATGCTGTTCCTGGGGCCATGGCCTGGCCACTGCAGGTACATAATAATGCCAGATACCACAATGGTACCCCTCCCGCCAGCCCATGAGAAGCCTTATGGGAATCTTATCCTAACCAGAGAGACAGTTTCCAAATAAGCTGTAAGGAGAGAATAGAAGACTTCACGTGTCCCAGGAAAACAAGCTTAAGGCTCATTCCAGCCTCTCCATGGTCTCCATATACGTAGGATTCTCGAAAGTCTACAGAGCTCAGACTATAGCTATGGAAACATCCCCGCTGTTACCCACCACAGGGGATTCTCCCCAAACACTTCCCAGGCATTCTCCACAGTCTTTCAGGAGTCTCTGAATACTCTCAGAGGCTTTCCCCTAGAGTCCCTCTCTCTAGGGAGGAGACAGGCTGCCAGCCAGGGCAGACATAAGAGTGATTTCAATTGGGGTAGGGGACCCAAAAGAGTCCACTAGGATACACTCAGGGCAAGGTGGCTACTGCCAAACTGCGTGGGGTATCATTAGTGCCAGTCCCCTCCCCCAGGCACCTCATCCAGCTCCAGCTCCTCAGGTGTGTTCCATCTTGGTGTGAGCATGTTTCCACCCACACGGTCAATGGGCACCACCACGATGTAGAACCACCTGCGTGGGCAGAGCAGGAATCAGTACAGCCATCAACAGCAGCCTGCATCCATGCCCTACTCCTGCCACCAGCCCCTGCATACTTGACCAGTGAGGGGTCCTCCACTTGAGGCATAGAGAGGGCAAAGCGGCCATCCTCTATGTAGGCAGAAGCAGGCAGTGGCTTGTGTGGCAGGAGATCAGGAGCCGTGCGGATGGACACCAGGTGCTGCAGGCCTCCCGCACTGCTGCCACGGTTCATCAGCACAAATGAGTACTCTGTGTTAGGCTGCAGGTCTGCGATCAGCTTCCGCATCGAGTGCCCATCCACCTCCACACTTTGTCCATTGTACAGAATCTGCAGGAGATGAGAGGGGGAGCTTGGCAGTGCCTGAGTGAAGTTCCTACCGTGCGCCTACAAGGCACAGGATGTGAACCAGGACCCAGTTCACAGACACATGCACATGTGGACTGGGAATTGGAATGAATGACAGCACACAGAAGGCCTGTGTGGAGTGGTCTGACTGATTGTGGCCCTTACCCACCTTGAAGGGCACAGCAGACTTGTAGGAGTCAGGGACCTCCCAGCTGAGCAGCACAGATGTCTTCATTGCAGCTGCCACACGGAAGTTCTTAGCAAACACTGTGGAGGCACAAGGAGGAAGTCAGCTTTTGCTGGCTATCTGGAGTGGGGTGAATGAGCCAGAGAATGAGACATTATTGGGAAATAGGGGTTTAGGAACAGCTTCAGAGAACCAAGCACCCCCATTCCCAGCCAGCTTCAAATGGCACAGTTCAACTCCCAGCCCAAGCTCTTCCACAGTGAGCACTGAACAGGGTAGCGGATGCTACAGCACCAATTGCCAGAAATCTCCAGAAGAGCATGGGTAAAAGCTTGAACTCACAGACACCAAGTTAGAGGCCAGGTGTCAGTGGATAATGGTTGTGAGAAGCACATGGCCATACCAGGGCACGGTGGAGCATGTTCACTAGAGGTCAGTGGGTTTTAGAGATTAGTGCTATAAACCAAAGATCAGTAGGCTGTACACCCAAGAATGGTGATGGAATCAAAGAGATCAGTGGGTCAAAGTCACAAGAAATTGAAAGGTCACGCAGCAGGTCAGTAGGTCAAGGACAGCAGAAGTCAGGGGTCTCACACCCAAAAACATGGTGCCTGTTCACTAGAGATTAGTAGTCACAGTCATGAGAAATTGAGGGGTCACACAGCAGAGGCTGGTGGATCACAGTTGCCAGAGGTCAGTGGGTCAAGAGAGCAGAGGTCCCCAGGCGTAGCCACATTTGGGCAGGCATTGCCATGCCCACAGCACACACCTTGCTCCACAGGCATGGTCCGGGACTGGATACTGGGGCTGAGTGGACCGGCGCCTTTGCTGGTACGTGCACGGACCTTGATGTCGTAAGTGGTGTCCGGCTTGAGGCCAGACAGAGTAAGGTGTGTGTCAGCAGAGATGTTCTGCAGCTCCTGCTGGCTATTGATGTCACGGTACACCACAGTGTAGTTGGTGATGCGCCCATTCCTCTCTGCTAGCACTGGTGGGTCCCAGGCCAATTCTGTGGTAGTCGTGGTCAGTCCTGTCACTCGCAGGTTTTGGGGAAAGCCACTAGGCACGTCCTCAGGGGTTGTAATCTCCTTCTCGAACTCCTCGCCTGGGCCGGCCCGGTTCTTGGCAGCAAGCCGGAAGATGTAGGTGGCCCCCTTGTGCAGACCGGTGACTGTAAAGTGCTGATCATCTTTGCCAAAATCTATGGTGTTAGGCCGCGCCTCATCGGCCCGGCGGTATTGCAACCGGTAGCCCAGCAGCTCACCAGGCAGCTCCTTGGGTGGGTGCCACTGAAGTAGCGCCGTGTTCATGGCTGTGGTGCTGACCATCATGGTGGGTCGGCCTGGGACTAAACAACCACGCACTGGACTCTGGTGCTGCCCTCTCCAATGCCCACCCTCAGCTCTGCCCCTGACCCCTCACTCACCTGCCCCAGTTGTTGTAACAATTTTGGGCTTGCTTCGGGCACCATCCCCCTTGGTGGTGTAGGCAGCGACAGTAATGGAGTAGGTAGTCTCTGGGGTGAGGCTGCTGATGGTGGTTTCCTGAGGGAGGAGGAGGGGCCGTTCCCATCAGAAGAGGTCAGACTGTGTCAGCTACCTCAGGACCCTAGCCTGCAGGGAGGCCCCAGGCACACAGGGCCAGAGGTCCTGGGAGGTTAGGCTGTGAAATGCTGGACTGCCGAGGTAGGGCAGCCAGGTAGAATGAGGGCCGAGAGGATCCCACCCATTCCAGGAGCCACAGGCCTGGGACAGACTGATCATTCTTCCTTTCAGACAAGAACAAAGGGCCATGCTGTTTCCTCAACTCTGTCGGGCTGTAAATGGCACCTCAAGAGGGCCCTGCACACATTCTCACAGGGCAGAACCTCACACATACCCAGCACCTGCATGGCTACCGGCACTCACATGCACAGAGACTACAGCTCTGCCTGCACACACCTGCGGACATTAACACACACACACACACACACACACCAGGGTGGAGGGGCCCCACCCTACTAGTCAGGATCACAGCTCACCACCCCTGGGCCACTGACTCTGTGAACAACCATTCCCTGCAACACCCTACACCTGAGGGAGTAAGGAAAGACAGGAAGAAGACAAGGAGCTCCCCTACACCTGGGGGACTCGCTTCCCATGTTCCCACTGATTCCTAAGAAGTCAGCCAGGGCATGTCTTCCCACCCATTTCCAGCAAAGGCATCGTTTCTGGACATGCGGAGAAATAGCACAGGGGGACCAAGCCACGCCACACAGGGAGAAGAGTGGGAAGAAGAGAGGGGACCACCGTGCAGTGGGAACAGGGCTGCCACCACCAACCCTGGTGTCCCTCCAGCTCTGAGCCTCAGGTGGAGTCATGGCAGCTACCAACAGCCCCTCACAGGCCTCTTCCTGCCCCAGCTGGAGGGTCTCCCAGGGCTGGGGCTCCAGCAGCACCAATGCCCGACCCAGCTCCCTAGACTCTTGTCCCAGCCTGCGCCCTAAGCAGGTGATTTTTCACTCAGGATCAATAAGGCCTAACGATCAGGATTGGATTTAACTCCATCCCTGTCTGGCCGGAGCAGGGGCCAGGCCCTGGTCGATCATGAACATTGGCTTCAAATTGCTGCTCGACAGGCGAGAAGTAAGGATTAGAGGAAACGCCAATCGCTGCTCAGCTTGGTGCTCCTGTCTAAACGCCAATTTTCTCCAGATGTGGTTGGTGCCCTGTGGATCTTGGCAACACAGGCTGGGAGGAGAGAAGGGAGAGGGGGAGTGTCCCATGAGCCCAGCCTGACCCAGTCTTGCCCACGCTCGCACACCTTTACTTACATAGTCCTCGGACTCCTCTGGCCGCCACTGACCGTGGGAGAGGGAGAAAAAGGGAGACAGGATGGTGAAGGATTCTGGCCTGGAGAGGTCCTGGCCCATGGAGGACAGATAGAGGCCTTGGACCTCTGAAGTGCCCATAGGGGTAGCAGCCCAGGACAAATTCCCATCCAAAGATTCAAGTCCCTGCCTCACTGAACACAGACAAGGGCTGGGAATCCTGGAGGGCAGACAGCCTGAAGCGGTGGAGGAGCTGAAACTGAGGGTCAGAGAACTCTAGGTAGAGACCCTCTGCAACAGAGGCTACGGGTGTGGAGTGGGTTTGAGAGCACAGGCAGAGAACAGAGAAAAGACTGAGGGGTGAGTGGGATGACCACACAGCTTGGTAGTTCCAGTCTACATGTGTCTTGGTATGATTAATCAAGGCCTCTTTTCACTCTCAAAGTTGGAACAACAAATTATAGCCACCTGAGTATAAGGAGCATCCCAGAATATAAGAGATGCATGGTGGCTGGGGTGGGTCAAGGGGCCGATTAGCTAGCAAGATTATGAAGGTCATGAGTGTTCAGCTTAGAGCCTGGGCACTGCCCACAGGCACCAGAGCCCCTGACACACCTGCTCCCTTCTGTGGGTGCCTGAGCATTGAGCTAGGAAGGCCAGCCAGTTTCTAGGGCTGGCAGTGTTGCGATTTCTTAGTAAATCCTTTAGTCCGTTGGTGCACGTAGGTGGTTGGAGGGGTACTGAGGCCTCTGTTTTGACAGTCTATGGTTCTGGAGGGCCCAGGCGGGCCAATAAAGCATGGCACAGGAAGATGATTTACAGTACCTCCAGGCTATAGAAGCCATGGGGCCCCCCAGCCTGGCCACCCTCACAGAGCTGACCTACACTCCTCCTGTGCTGGCAAGCTCTACTGCAAAGTCTTTGGAACACAGTATGGGAAGATGCTTGATAGGTTCCTAACAGTTAAGGCCACTCTGCAGGGTGGGGCTGGGCTCTGTTCCCATTTCCTTGTTGCAGGGAGGCCTGAGCTGTCTAGGCCAGGCCTGCACATGGCGTTCTCACATGTTAGAGGCAGAGTGAGGGAAAAGGGAAGGAGAGGGTCAAATAAAATGGAATCAGAGACAAGGCAGGGAACAGAGAAGTGGCAGGAGGAGAAAGGGAGAGAGGAGAGGGAAGAGGCTGAGCTGGAAAAACCAGAGCAGTGAGGACAGAGACCATGAAAAAGGGACAAAAGAAGACAATGAGATGGAGTCAGAAACCAACAGAAATAGCAACAAGCCTGGGGCTGGGGACTGCAGTTCAGTGGTAGAGCACTAGCCTAGCATTTGTAAGGCTCTGGGCTTAATCCCCAGAAGAAGAAGAAACAAACAAACAAAAAAACAACAAAAACCAAAATAGTGACAAGCCTGACACAGAATCAACACAGGAGACAGATCTGGCTGTACACTCAGGGGTCAGGGGCATATGTATCAAACGGTTCTTTCTGTACTGATGGGGGCCCTGGGCTGAGCAGATGGTGCTGCTGGGTAGAGAAGAACAGGCTGCTGTGTCCTTGACAGGGAAGCAGAAAGGACAGCTGGGTCCTGTGGCCAGGCTGCGGACCAGGCCCCATCTGCTCTCCTACTGGCTTGGAGCAAAATGACCATACCCAGGGGGTGGCAAGGGCAGGACCTGTCTTTAGTGATCTCCCTTGCCCGGGTGTACTCCCCATCAAGGACATATGGTTAAGAGGATAGTGCTCCTGATCTTCTGGTCCAGCTCCCTTCCAAACAGCTTGGGACCAGAAGGGGGCACCCTAAATGACTGCTCTGAAACCCTACTGGCTTCAGTTGCGGTGCTGGCCCCAGCTGTGATGGTGGCCCTCTAGGATGGGAGGGGCTTGAGGGAGACCATTCCTGGGATGTTTCTAGGTGGGTGTGTCTGCTGAGGCTTCCTGAGGAGCCCTTAACCTGCCCTAGGAATGCAGGGGGTACACACACCCCACCCTCCACCCCTTTGGTCCCTCAGCATGGGACATGCTAAGAGGAGGAAAGGACACTCAGGGAAGAAAGGAATTTTGCCTCAGAGGGATAAGCCCAACTGGAGGTTGTAGTGGGTGAGCCTACACTTCAGTGAAACCCACACAGCGTGGAGTACATGCTCATATCCCTGCTGTAATCCCAGGGAGAGGTGAGAAGCTGCACAGGGAGGGACTCCAAGCTCCTCCTGCTAGGTCTGGCTTAGCACTGGCCCAGGTCCTGATTCTGGATGGAAACATCTTGACAGCAGACCACACCAGTAGTTATAACTCTTTTGTTTTTCCTACCAGAGATTAATCCCTGGGCCACATCCCCAGCCCTTTTAATTTTTGTAATTTTGAGACAGGGTCTTGCTAAGGAGCTTAGGGCCTCACCAAGTTGCTGAGGCTGGCTTTGAACTTGGGATCTCCCTGCCTCAGCCTCCCAAGCTGCTGGGATTACAGGCATGTGCCACTATTTCAGGACAATTGCAGTCTTTTTCCAGTAGTCCAGAGACTTGGCTTTTTATTCAAGTTCAGCTACCCACTTGCTTGGTAATTCTGGCTACTCACATAGCTTCTTGGTGCTGTATATTCTTCATCGTAATAGCAAACTAGTGCTCAGAATACCCCAGGGACCTCACCCCAAGCTCATGGGCGGAAAAATCACCATCACTCGCAAGAGAACAGACACTCACATAGGTTAGTGTGAGGCAGGTTAGCTGGCAGGCCCTGCCCCTGAGAGAAACATCAGGGTCTGGGTCTTCCTCATGGGGGTCGGGAGCACAGTAACACCCAGCTTGGCCATTCAGAGATTGGCATTGGCCACTGGCCTATGGCCAAAGGGGGTAGGAATAACACAGCCTCAAAAGCCGCTATCTACCTCTGGTTGTGGCAGAGTGGATACCTTGCACAGCACCGCCTGGAAGGAAATTGAATCTGCAAGGTCCAGTCCAACCACCACACTGCATTTGCTTCCTGCAAACCACAAAGGCCTGGGGTCTGTGGAGACGGAGCCCCTCACTGTGAGGGCTGTGGCTAAACCACTGAGACTCCTACCAGGACTGAGGTTGGCACAGTCTGGGCAGCCCTAAGACAGAGAGAGAAGGTGGAATCTGGCCCTCACCTCCCAGTGCCAGTGCCCTCACCCCTGCTGCAGCAGTATATTTCTGGTGTCATGACCAGAAAAGGCAGACATAGCACCCCTGAGGACAGGCAGGGGTGGGAAGCACATCTGGGCTCCAAATGGAAAGCAGTGTATGCTGGTCGCTGTTCACCCTTCCACCCACCACCACACAATGGCGCACCTGGGCCTCAGACAGCATGACATCTTGGATGATGGGTGGACCTCGGGGCTCGCCATTCTCTAGACGCACATAGGTGACCTGGTAGCCTCGAATCTGGCCATGCTGCTTGCTGGGGATAGGCAGCTTCCAGGAGACATGCACGGCAGTGGAGTTCAGCGGCTCCACCTCCACCTTCCTTGGTGGCCCACTGGGCACTGGGGGCCAAGTAGAAAAGGAAGTCAGACCTGGTTGTACTGATCTTGGCTCAGGTGGGCACAGCAAACTCCAGGGCCTTGCCTCTGCACCCCTCTCTCCCAGGAAAAGACCTAATGTCATTTCCTTAGGGCGTCTATCCTGGTGAAGAATCCACTCCCTGCCACAGGGAGGAGCCAACCCCTCTGGCAGGGATACCTCATTTGGGAGGAGAGAAGATGTGAGGGAACAGGTGGAGGTGAGGCACCAGGCCTTTAGCTATCTCAAAGTCAGCACGACCTGTACCAACTCTTCCTGGTATGCCAATGTCCAGCCAAGCTTGAGTTATGCTGACTCTACTTTGAGAGTCTTTTGCAGCAATTTTCCTAGTTTTGACCTCTTGAATCTTAAGTGGGCCTGCTTCTCCTACCATAGTCTTTTAAAGACTTCAGATGCTCTGGAGAAAGCCCAAAACCTGGGACTTAGGCATGGGTTGTCTCATCAGCTACATTTCCCCAGTGTGGGCCACAAAGTTTGTACCAGGAGATAAGAATCTGCAGGGGCTTGAAAAGGAAAGGCCCTGGGTGCTTGGTGGGTGATGTCTGAGGCAGTGTGCCTCCCCTCCCCCGCCCTTCCTCCTGCCACCACCACCTACCGTCCTCGTCGGTGCGCACCAGCACCGGGCTGCTCTCCGGGCCAGGGCCCACATCTGTGTGTGCCCGCACCCACACCCGGTACTCGGTCCA
This sequence comes from Urocitellus parryii, assembly GCF_045843805.1. Classification (NCBI taxonomy): domain Eukaryota; kingdom Metazoa; phylum Chordata; class Mammalia; order Rodentia; family Sciuridae; genus Urocitellus; species Urocitellus parryii. The sequence continues at coordinate 28,172,754 of NC_135541.1, read as the reverse complement.
CTTCTCCAGGCCCACCAGGTCCCAGCTGAAATGCTCACGGCTGATGCCATCCACCACATGTCGCCCGCGGTCCTCGCCGTCCACCGCCTCATAAGCCACGGAGTACTGCGTGATAATGCCGTTGCGGCTGTTCGCTGGCGGTGGGACCCAACTTACCCGGACCGTGGTGGAACCCGTGCTCACACATGTCACCTTCTGGGGAGGGGCGGAGGGGGCTGGGGAAGACAAATGGGGGGAAAGCAGGCAGATGGAGGGTGGGGAATCACAGGCATGGTGACCAAGTCATAGTGGACGGGAGACTCACCCTGACAGGCTACTTCAAGTGCTGAAAGGGACATCATGGGGGTCCCTCTAGACAGGCTGCCACATTGTCAAGAGGACAGCCTGACTCTCTTTGAACTATGATGGGCTCTCTCCTGTCTCACTCACACAGTGTCTCACACATGCATATGGAGTTCTAACAGCGTCTGTCCCATACATATGCTGTCTGCACAACACATGCACAGTGTGCATCAGAATACGGAGAATACAGCTCCGGTCTTGCAGAAGGCCAGCAGCCCCTGGGGTTTAGAGAAAAAGTACCTAGTGGAGGTGCTGTCACCCGACAGGTTCCTTGGGGTTCAGGAGGCAGATGTGTCCATGACATGCCCAGTTACATTTCCAGACTCGTATGTCCACTGAGGAAACTGCTGCCAATGCAGAGGCTTCCTCTCCATCTCAAGTTCTGTCACCACCCCTGTGTCTGGGTGACTTTAGCAGCTCCTTGACTCACTGGCTCCAGAGCCCCTTATCTCTAGGGCTTTCCTCTCCCCTGCACGGCTATGGCCCTGCCTTGTACATCGCCACTGCTGGGAAGGACCCTACCTCCAAAACTTCTATCTTCCCCTGCAGACCCCACCTCTTGTTCCAGCTTAGCTGTCCCCAGGCCCCCAGCACTATGACTCTTCAGCCCTCAGACCACCATCCATCCACTGCCATCCTTGCTGCCCTTATTATCCAGCTTCAACTCCAAGGTCACCAGCTCACCACTCTCACCAATATCCCAAACTCTCTCACTTCCTCATCTTTCCATCTCGACCTGGCCCACACCAAGCTGTAAGAGGACAACTCTTTGCCTTCTCTGAGGCAGCACCAGAGCAGATAAAACAAACAAAAACGCCACCTCTCCATGGAGGCTGCTGCCCAGGAGCCTGTCCCTAGTGGTCTCCCTGAGGACCTCTGTGCTGCTTGCTGGTGTCTGTTCTCTACGGGCTCACTCTGCTACTTGCCATGGGACCCAATCAACATTCTCCACACCCCCCAAACCTTTAGCCCCCTTTGCCTGCCAGCATGTGACCATGCCTTCCACAAGCAGCTCCTGTCATTTCTTGCTACCAGAGCCACCCACCTATGTGCATTTGCACCTATTCTTTCACGCCACACTGAGGCCATGGTCTCCCATCACCCATGTCTGCCCTTACTTTCTCTCCATCTCCTGAGACTCCACCAGTTACCCTTCTTTAACTAAGCTTCCTATTTTGTTCTATTGATTCTCTCCCAATAATATTTAAATATGCTTGAAATTTTCCCATCTTAAAAGAAAACATCATCCTCAGTGCACAGCCTCCTCTGGCTACCACGGTCCCCCTCATTGCTGAGTTTCCTGACAGCATCTGAGCTTGCTGTCCTACTTCCTCACCTCCCACACAGTCCTCACAATGCCACAACTTTCATCCAGGCCCACTCTTCCACACCACCAGATCCAGCAGGAAGGCCTGCGTTCCTTTTCCTGGCCACTCCATAGCAGCCTCTGGTTTACCGCTTGAAACTTCCTTTTCTTGTAACCTCCAAACCACTTCTCTCTAGATTTCCTCCCACTTCCGTCTTTCAGGTCCTCTTCCATCCCAGGACCGGCCATGTACCCCAACTTGGCTAGCATGTGGCATCTTGAACTTGGATGTCTGAAACCAGACATACTCTTCAAACCTGGTCTGTCCGTTTGCTATTCTGGTGGTGGCACTCTTCTTGTAGGACTCACAAATCAGTAATAAGATGAACCTCTGCTTCCCTTTCCCTCAACCCCCCATCATGTTATTCATTATCAAATCCGGGCCAGCTGACACCCCAGAGATCTCTCTAATCTGCCACACCACCTCATCTGAGCCCCTTTACCTTCTGCCTAGAACACTGCAAAACCTCCTAAGTGGTCTTCTGCTTCATCTCAATCTGTCTTGTCCATTCTCACAGAGCCAGAGCCAGTCCTCTGTCCTTAGGGCTGGACTGCTATGGCTCTAGCAGCCACTCTGGCTACAATGGTCTCCTGCTCACCCTTGATTTGCCCTCCCGATTTCCCAGCCTGTTGGCTGCCATGCTCACTGCTCCTGCTCCCCAGCTGGCTCCCACCTTTGTCTGCACTATGCATGGGGCCTGGCCCCCAGCAGCACTTAGACGCTTCTAGTATGAATCCACGAACACAAGGTCACAGTCAGCCTCTGGACATCACTGGTTGTTACGCACAGTCCTACATCATAAAGACTTCACAGACACTGCGTATTTATGGTCATTACATGTGGTCACTAAGTCCCATGGTGCCCAGCCAGTCACACCCACTGCCATTTTATCAAATAGAAAGCCTTGACACAGTGGCCCATTCTTGTTGGGTGATCACAGACAGAGTTACACACATGCTCTCTCAGTCTGTCATCTAGAGAGCTCCAGAGACCCTCAGACATGGTCACAGGGTCACCACGGAGCCACAGGGAGCCACACCCAGGATACACTGACATGCATAAAGGGGCTGCACAGCCAGATGGTCAGGTGGTATCTCACATGCAGTCACACTGTCAGAGTCTCACACAGGCAGAATACAGTAAAACATAATGCCAATCAGTTGTCATGTGAATGTTGTGGTCCCACACACAGACATGGGGGCACATTCTGTCTCTAAAACACATTGTCGCAGACCTGTCCCCAAGTGCAGTAGGCTCAGAGGTATTATAAAGCTCATGGTAACTCTCACGGTGCGGTTATGAGGAAGGGGATGGGGTGGATGAGATGTGGGGACATAGGGAGGGAAGACAGCCACCAAAACAAGTCTGGGACATGGCTGGCCCACCAAGTCACTAGTGTGACCCAGTGTGAGCGGGATGGAGGATGGAGTGAGTCACAGACATAGAACTTACCTGGGTTGGGTGAGGGGGTACAGGGGCAGGTGAGGGTCAAAAGGCTGGGCAGGGAGCAGGGGGAACAGCCACCACCTGTATACAGACTAGGGGCACTTACCTGTCTCATTCTTGGGGTCCAGACTTAAGAGCCCAGACCAGAGTTATGTGCTAGACCCATCAGAGTAGACCACCCACCTGATCAAGAGGGAAGGGTATGTGTGTTGTGTGCCCCCAGCAAGAGGTGACAGGCAGTAGTCTCAGAAGACACTTACTGGACTGCGCTGTGCGGGCCTCTATGATGGGGGTGAAGACGCCCACACCCACATCTGAGCGGGCAGCCAGCTGGAAGCGGTACAGCGTGTCGGGCTTCAGGTCCTCTAAAGTGTAGGAGGAGGTGGGGTCGAAGGTCACCTTGTGCTGGAAGAGCAGGGAGCACTCACTGACTGTTCTGACCTCCAAGGCCAGATGCTGCTCCCCACGCAGGCTGCAACCTGCACCCAGGGACACACTGTGGCTTCAGGACTGGCTCCACACAGGTCACGTGGACCCTACAAGAAAAGCATGGCTGGCCCATGCCACCGGTGCCTCACAGACATGGGCCACGTAACCCCAAGGAAACGTCTGAGCTGTGTCAAGGTCACTTGAGTCACAGAGCCTAGGAGATCCAATGGCAGACTTGAAGCACAGGGATGGCAAAGCCTACAGAACCACACAGGCAGTGTGAATCAAAACTCCAAGGAGAAACCCTAGAGGATATGCCCATGTGAGCCACAGAACCCCAAAAATCTTGCCTGGGTGAGCCAATTAGACTCCCTGACCAGGAGGAGCCCCCTCCACCCTGTGCCCTTCCCAGCCTTGTGGCTCACCTGCTGGCCTTCATTCTCTGCTGCCCAGTATACCAGCTCATATTTGATGATCCGCTCCTGCGGGGGCAGCAGCCATGAAAGCTGGATCCTGGTGTCCGACTCAGCCTCAGCCTGGAAGTCCGCGGGCTGTGCAGGCACTGCAACACCCCACCCCAGGCACTGTCAGCCTCGCCACACCCCCAACAGCAGGGGCGCCCAGGAAAGCAAGCTTCACTCTCACACTCTTGTCCTGCATCCCAAGTGACCACATATCTATGGAATAGGGCACCTTTACCCACTCCCAGCCGCACAGCCTGTCACAGTCCCAGCTCACCCCACCTCTGCAGTGGGCTGTCCAGTCAGCAGACACCCCAACCTACCTCCCTGTTGCGTCTTGACCTGGATGGTGGGGCTGGGTGGGCCATCACCCACGGCAGTAAAGGCGAGCACACGCAGGCTGTAGGTGATGCCAGGCAGCAGGCTGCCCACAGTGGTGAGGAGCCCTGCATCAGTATTGTGCTTGTGCCAGGCACTCAGGGGGCGGCGGGAGTCTGGAGTATAATAGACACGGTATCCGCGCACCAGGCCATTCGGCTCCTCAGGTGGCTCCCACTGCACCAGCATGGTGCTGGCGCTCAGCATGCGGGCCTGCACGCGACGCGGAGGACTGGAGGGTGCCTGCTCACCCGTGCGTGCCCGCACGGCCTCACTCGGTGGCCCTCGCCCGATGCTGTTCACCGCCAACACACGAAAGGCATATTCTGAGAAAGGGCTGAGGCCACCAATGCTGTAGCGGGTGGTGGCTACACCATCCACCTCCTGGAAGGGGCCTTCTGTGCCAGTGGCACGGTACTGGATGCCGTAGTATGATACAGGCTCTGAGTTCCCAGAGTCCCAGGTCAGGGTGACACTGGTGGCAGTTGTCTCTGTGACCATAAGATCAATCGGAGGCTTCGGCAAAGCTGGGGACAAAGCAGATGACTCAGGGCTGCCTAAGGTCGTGACCCCAGGAACCAATCATAACCTTGGGCATCATCTAAGACCACCTAGTATGGACACCAGAGTATATCCCACTTTGAATAATGGCCTGAAAAGCTCACAATGACCTCTGAGGGCACCTAGTGAGGGACCATAGCTAGGCCTGTTAGTGCTCCCAGGGCTTGGGGTCATTTAGTATGTAACATGTCATGCCTGAGACTCATACTCACTGCAGTCCCACATAGGCCCCCCCAATTCACCTAACAAACAGACCCAGAGGTGACAAGGGGACTCTGAAGTTGCCCGTGGATGAAAAGCATCCAGACCAGGTAGCAGAGCTTTGCCTCTGAGCTCACCTGCACACACCAGTGGCAAGTATGTGTGACAGAAGGAGGGCAGGGGAGATTATCCTGAGTGATGGAGCCACTAGCCCTAACAGACCCCATGCCCTAGTTTAAATATGTCCCAGGTCCACACTTTCAACGAATAGATGGTACCCACCAAGGGCCAGCATTGCCCTGGAGCCACAATGCCATGCTGCTGCAGCCTTGCTCTCATGGAGCTTACATTCCAGTGAGAGAACTAACAAGCTGGCAGCCAATAGGCCCTGGGGGACCACAGTGAGGATCCTGATCTATATATCCTGAGAGCAATGGAAGCCACTGAAAGCTCTCTCTCTTTTTTTAAAAGCAAACGACATGGAGCTAGGGGTACAGCTTGGTGGTAAAGCACTTGCCTAGCATGCACAGTGTCCTGACTCCAAAAGAGGGAGGATAATAAGATACTGGTTTATATCTTTAAAAAACACACACAAGAGCTGGGGTTATGGTACCGAGGTAGAGTGCTTGCCTTGCATGAGTGAGGCACTGGGTTAGATCCTCAGTACCACATAAAAACAAATAAAATAAAGGTCCATCGACAACTAAAAAAAAAAAAACAAGTCACAGAATAGAGAATGGTTCAGAGAAGAAGCAAATAATAGACCAAGCAGGAATCCCTTACATAAGTGTTATATACATGTTACATACATGTGTCTGTGCCCAATGCCTCAGGCAGAGTGAACCCACTCCTTGCTGCTTAGCTACCATTTCTATAACCTTCTTGCTGGGAATGTTTGATTCCAGGGTATGTAGTGGTTATGGAGGTGGGCTGTAGATTTAGACCACCACAACTGACATTCCTGCGCTGTCTGCTCCTCCTGTTTGACCCTAGGCAAATGACATAGCCTCTCTGTGCTTCAATTTTCTCACTTATAAAACTAGGATAATAAGAGCATCTATCTCTCAGAGCAATTAAAAAACAAAGCAAAATAAAATGCTTACTAGCATGATCCTGCCACCCAGGTACTCAGGCATGCTAGCTATTCTCATTCAGATTATAGATAACAGAAATCCCTCCTACTTCCCAGAACCCAGAAGACCCCATGGCTAGGGCACTCAGGAAATGGTAATGCCATCTAAAGCCCTGGATGTTTCCCCAGAAGCCAGCTCATACTCACCTGTCACAGACACCAGGGTCTCCTAGAGTCCTCTGCAACAAAGCAGGGCACTAGCCACCAGAGCATCCATTACACTCACCTTTCACTGTGACCTGGGCTGTGGCTTCAATCATGCCCAGCGAGGAGATGGCCACACAGGTGTAGTTGGCAGAGCGCACAACATTGCTGAGCTCCAGCACGTTGCGGCCGACAGGCATCTCATCCTCCTTGGTGAGCTCTTCGGCCCCCATCATCCACTTCACATAAGGCATGGGTGCACCCACCGCAACACAAGTCAGGTTCACACTGCCACCTGGCATCACCTCCTGGCTGCTAGGAGGGATGGAGAAACGAGGAGCCACACGGCGCACTGCGGGAGGAGGGAGAGAGGCACTCACAGGCCAGGCAGGACACGAGGGTGGATGAAAGGGCAGGGGCCCCTCATCCAGGAAGTCCCCCTTGTCAGAGCCAAGCCCACACTCAGAAACAGGAGGGGTGCCATCACTGGGCCCTGGCTCGCCATCTCCCACAGTGCATTGGGGTTAGAGGTAGCCCTGCTCTCAGGGACCGTCTGGAACACAATATCCTCATGAGAGCTCTCACAACCAAGCTCCTGTTTTACAGCCTGGGAAACCGAGGCCCAGAAAAGTCTTGTCTGCCCAGGGTCACACATAGGTTTAGCACAAGGTCCAGACCTGGCCAGGGCCATGACTCAGGCTGTTCCTCAGTGGCTGCCCCTGCTTGCTCCTGACCCACCTCCCCATGTGTCTCCAGGGGGAGTGGCTGGGACACCAGTGAGAGAAATGCAGGCCCTGGGATGAGGGTCCTTGGAGCATGGCTGGGGGAGGGCAGAGGGTCAGTCTGGGAGTAACATGGCCTCCTTCTATGTAGTCACTGCCTCCACCTCCAGGCTGTGGCCCAAGAGGAAGAGAAGAGGAAGTGAATGACCACCTGCCAGGCCTTGGCTGTGCTTAAGGTACAGCCTGGGACCCAAGAAGAAGGGCTGCCTCTCAGTAGGGCTAGGCCAGGGCAAGGGGCTGGGGCGGGCCAGGGACGTGGTCCGCGGGCAGGATGGGCATGACGATGGCAGTAACATGATGAAGGCGCCAAACAGATGGCTCTCTGCGCCAGTGAACAAGGGTCTCAAGGGGGAGGGTGACTGTGCCTGGCCACCACCTCCAGCCTTGGACTCCCCTGGCCAGAAGCTGTTTTGAGCTTCTGAGTCCAGGATGCATCCTGGAACCACCCCCGAAGTCGCAAGCTTGGCAGACATTCAGAGCATGCAGAGAGAGGGAAGGCAGACAAGACTTAGCCATGCACGGCATGCTTGGCATGCAGACAGGTCGTGCAGCTGGTGGGCAGAGGCTTGGGTGTGTCCTATATGGGCACCCTTACACACAGGGTTGGAGAAGGCAGGCAGTGAGGCTAAGGGACTCAAGGGTACTACTTAAGAGTGCTGGCCTCTGAGGATCCTTGTGGAGATCCCAGGCATGCAGAGGACCCGGGGTACCACATCAGGAACACCTCACCCAGCCCCAGACCACAGAATCCGAGCTGAAAGCTACTGCAGAGATCACCAGATCCCACCTCTGACCTCACAGGGTTCAAAACTGAAACCCAGAACCAAGATGTTCAGCAAGTCACCAGGTCCTGCTAATGCTGCTGCTTAAAATATCTTTCAAATCTATCTATTTCTGTCCAAATACATGGGTAACTGCCACCACCAAATCCAAGCCACTACTCTCTCCCCTCTGGGTAACTGTAGTGGAGTCTTCACTGATCCACCTGCCATGTCATTTTCTGCCTGCCCTCAACTGGCCCTTCACAGACAGGAAAGCATGAATTGTCCACTCCCCTGCCAAGTTCCTGCATGGTTCCTCAATGTTCCTCTACCAGGGGACAAGAAGATCTTGCTCGGCACCTGGTTCAACTCCTCCCATAGCATGCCTCAATCGGAGTCCTCCAGACAGAACCACAACACCAGCGGTTCCCTGAGCAGGCCCTGATGATCAGTTCATGGGCTGAGTCTGTCTCCAGGCTCACGTGGAGTTTCTGGGTGTCTTGCAGATATCCAGAGTTCTTCCTTCTCCCAGAATCAGCAATATTATATTCCTGTTTCGGGTGCTGAGATTCAAACCCAGGGCTTCACGTGTGCTAGACAAGCACTCTACCACTGAGCTCCACCCCTAGCCCCACTCTCATTTTCCACAGGTGAGCCATCTCAGCTCCTATCTGTGGCACACAAAGTGTATGGCCCAGATCTGCCTAATAAGTGTTTGGACATTTGTACAAATTGTCAGCAGACTCTCTCTCTACAAGGGTAGCTAAGCTTGGAGAGGCCAGGATCACCTTTCTCAACACACAGGAGTATTTATTGGAGAACAAAGAAGTCAGCAGCAAGAATAAAGCTAAGAGAAAGGCCTGACCAAACTGTTCATGAACACCTGGCTCCAGCCCTGTCCAACATCAAATCTACTCCATTTTTTTTTTTTTTTTTTTTTTAGTTTTTCAACACAAGAGACTCCATGTTCTTCTTTTGGTATAAGTTGGTTTTTGTCATCTGTTCTAATGCTGGGAGTCCACACTGACGACAACGACGACACCATGTTACAGACACAGTAGTTCTCAGGGCAAACAGGTGGGTCTGGGGCGTGGCTGGCAAGTGCCTCACAGCAACACACAGTCTCCTTTCAGCATGTCCTTCAACTGGCACAAGGTGAGGCCAGAAGACAGACAGAACTGTCGCCAGCCTGGGGTGCAGGCACTCCCTGGGCTCCAGAGCCAGCCCCAGGGGCGGGTGCTGGAAGGTGAGGCACAGACAGGGAGGATTGTGTGCAGGCCAGGCCCAGGCCTGCCAAGGAAGGGAGGGGTCCAGCCCAGAGGAGTAGCTAAGGCTGACCAGGTCTCTGTCCTCCTGGCCAGTATCTGTCCCATCTCCTGCTGAGGGGCATGAAAACAGGTTTGAGAAGCTACTTGAGCACTAGTGTTCGGAGAGGATCCCATGTTGCCACGTTCTGATTATGCACAAGAGGATAGATAATACTAACACTTGAAGGGGCATGCCTACCTCTATATATGTAGTAAGAGTAGGTTTTTGTTGTGAAAAGCTCACACCCTTTAGAGCCCTGGCTGGCAGGCCTGAAAAGACGCCCAGAAGGTTATGGGGAGAAGCTTCAGGATTAGCCAAGGCTGGCAAGAGGTGCCTCTAGCTGGCATGAGAGTGGGGCTTCTACAGCCTGTGCCAGGGGAGAGGTCATGGCTGAAAGTTCGACTCTGGTCAGTGGTAGAATCCTGAAGCCAGATTGGGTCCTTGGATGCTGAAACCAAAAGCTCCAAAAAAAGAAAGTAGGGCCTTGGCCAATAAACCTTGGGCGGGAACCTAAACAGCCCGGACACTTGAATGGACTTTACCCCCAATTAGTCCCTGGAGGATGAGGTCTTCAGGCCAAATGCAGACCTTGTAAACTGGCCCTGGACATTGTGTCAACCTCCTGGGCCACTCCTTCAAAAGCCTCCAACTCCATCCACTGTCAGAAAATTGATTCCCTGAAGGAAACAACTCTACAAATGGTTTTGTTTTTATTTTCCCCCTCCTGGATGCAGGTAATAGGAAAAACTTCAAGATGAGGGTGAGGTTGGATGTGACCCTTAGGTGATTCCTAGCACCAAGCAAGAGGCCCCTAGGAGTACCACCTCCACTCTCATAGGGGCACCAGGTTCTAGTCACATACAAGGAATCCTGGAGTGGGGTTTCCTGGAGCTCAGACATCTCATCCCATGTGTTGGGAGAGGTCAGCATGTCCACAGAGGTAAGGGTAGGGAAAAGAGGGGCAAGAGACAACCTCCTGGTATCCCAAGTGGCAACGGGGCCCTGGGTCCTAGACCTGCCCAGATAGCCACCCCCGTGCCAACAGCCAGGAGAGGCTGATGCCTCACTGCAGCAACCCCACCATTCTCCTCCTGCTGTCACAAGCACAAGGCCTCCAAAGAGGCAGGACTCACCCTGGACTCAGTCTATTGACAGAAGCAACAGCAGGGAAGGAAAAACTGGAGCTGGGAAAAATGCACTTAGGGTCTAATCTCAGGCTCCAACAATGCTGGTCTATTACTGTTCCCCGTGCATCCTTAGTGCTGACATTTTATAGACAATTTCCAAAACAGGGCCCTGCCATTTCTGGATTATATTTCAGATGTAACTTTTAAGTCTAATTATTTGCACTGACAACCCCCTATAATAGGGCGGTGCGGCACCCAGAGGCATCAGCATTCAGTGGAGTGACAGCCTAATCGCAGGGGGAGGCAGCCCCGCAATCTGCATTCACTCGCGGAAATTTCTCTGATGAAAATAACACAACATTAAGGAGGGGATAAGGGGCAGGATCCACTGTATCAAGATAAAATAACTCTTTAATAAATAACCTTGTGGCTGCCGCAGAGCAGTAATTAAATGCTGGCGCACCCGGCACACAGTTTTAAGTAAAGCTGGAAAAATGTAAGATGCAATTATCAGCACCAAACAAATTACCAGCCCGGCAAATCCCCCCGGAATATTTAGAAACTCATTTCTCCTTCCCATTAAATATTTGTGTCTATGCTTATTTTTGGTGGGACCACAGGGTGGGGAGTGGGATGGGGGAAGGGAAGGGATAAAGGACCCAGAGAGTGGGTGAAGGGGTGTGGGGGCCAGAGTGGCTGCAGGCTGGGCTGTCTGTCGACAATTGTTTTCTGAACGCCCTGGCAGATCCGCATGGTCAGCGAAATGGTGTAACCGAAATGCCCCAGAGCTCGGGAGTGCATATGGATGGATGCTTAGGGCTGATATCTGAGCCCAGGCTGCAGTCCTCCTCTTGACTGGCTCCCTCTCCCTCACGGGGGAAACTCAAGCCACAGAGCATGATGCAGGGGGGACAGGTGACTTACGTCTGCTCTCTGGGGCTCACTCAGCCTGTCCTATGTTTCTGCCCTGAACCCCCAAAGCCTAGTGAACAGGAGAGACTCCACCGACCCTGTAAGACCACGTGACATGTGAATGACTGCCGGCCCAGCACTGGCTCAAAGGGTGGAGCTGAAACTGAGCCCCAAAGGAACTGCTCTGGAAAGAGCTTGGGTTGTCTGCAGAAGGCCCTTCCCAACACGAGGCCAACTTGGGGGCCATTTCTAGACTCCCACATGGCCTTGCTAAGTTGTAGTTGACTGCTCAGTCACTTTAGGTGTAAGCAACTTGGGTCTGAACATCCTGTACCAAGGGCTAAGGACCATTAGCTGAACTAACTACATTCCACCCTCAGACAGACACAAGGGTGCCGGGAGGCTTGGGTGGAAGGCATGACCTTAAAATCGATCTAGCTGGAGAGAAGAAAGACAACAATGAAGGAGACTTCCTCAGTGAGCCAAGATGATGCCACTTGCCCTGTTCCAGAGGCAGAGATGTGCTGGCTTCTGTTTCAGACTAGCCAGTCCTGGTCTACCTCACTGAGCCTTGGTAAGGGCTTTGGGGTCCTCAAGGGCAAGGCAGACATTATGGGACTTTTGTTTGGTGCTGCAAGATCTCCAAGGGACAGCCCATTCTGTCTACCAGTAGTTCCGGCTTTGCACAGGCAAACGTGGCCTGTATATAAGTGAGGAGGTTGTAGAAAGTCTCACCACCCCCAGTACATGTCAAACACTACTGCCTTTACAGCTTCCTCTAAACACAGCTCCCCCACAACCACCTGGAAGATAGTTGGCCTGGCTCAAGTGCAAAGATGGCATAGTTTCATGCCATGCGCCATGCCTGCCCTACCACTCCAGCAGAGGAGCCCGCTAAGGGAACATGCAGACACATGGTGCATCAGGAACTCAAGCAGCAGAAACATGCAGGGCCGGGGACCTACCCACCCATCCCTGGTCCTGCCTGCCTGCCGACCCAATGACAAGCAGAGCCGACTGGCGGGCAGGCACAGCTGGAGTGAGTCTGAGGGAGCTGACCAAGCCCGCTGGTCCCAACTGACGGGAACATCCCGTCGACGGGCGAACTGTAGATGGATAAGAAGTGAAAAGGACCAACCTTCTCGCTGATCTGAGAGATGAGAGTTTGGGTTGATGGCAGAGTGCGATGAGGATGAGGAGGGAATAAAAAAAAGACAAGGAGAAACACAGAGAGAGTAAAAACAGGCCAACCTTCATCTGCCCACACAGCACGGAGACGAGACAAGACTCCTGTGCCCCCTCGCACACACACACGTGCACACAGGTGCACACGGACCACGCCGCTCACAAAAGACTCAGGACTCATGGAGGACATGGTGGACAGGGCTGGGGCCCAATGGCAGATGCCAGGGACACCAAAGGCAGAACCAGGAGGGGTGGAAATGGAGCACGGGCCAGTCCCCATGCTTCGCACACCCCAAGGCTCAGACAGACCCGGTGAACTGGGCTCTGGGGTCAGGGCCCACCCAGCCCACAAACCCACCAAGGCATATGAGCCACTAGAACCCAGCCGCCTTGAGAAAGCCTCACGCTGCACCCCACCAGTGTGAGGAGCACATCTGGGCGCCTGTGGGGAGGAAGGTCAGGAGGCATCAGCTCCAGTCCATTTTAGACAGCTGCAGCCCAGCAGCCAGGTCCCTGCAGAGAATGGGAAGTTTGTTGGACGTGGTGTAGGTAGGCCAGGCTTTGTGGAGGGTGGGGTCCCACTCTGGCCCTGGCAGCTGTGCGCCTGAGAGCTGGAAGAAAGAGACACTGTGGATGGAAGGAGAGAATGAGTCACTCAAGGAGGGAGTCAGATGGTGACGGAGAAAGAGGCTGGTTCACCCAGCGTGCCTGGGCCTGCAAGACTGTGGGTGGAACTGTGGCCAACTGTGAACAAAGTCAGATGTAACTGTGTGAGGCCCTCACCCCCACCCCCCCGCTGCCTGGTGCCTCCTCACGGCAGCAGGGCAACTGGCTCTCAGATGCTTCCTACAGGCCTGCCGGCATGCTGGGAGCTTTACACGTCCTGTCCCATCCAGTGTAGCAGCCACAAGAACTCAGAGAGGCAGTAGGAGCCCTGAGAGTTTGGGGAACAGAGGAGGAATATGAGACAGACATTAAAGCCAAGTCTGAGGAAGAGACAAGGCCCAGGGCTCAATGGATGCAGAGGAACGGAGAGTCAGAGTTGATGGAGACAATGTCAGCATGAGACTATTGATCCAGAACAGGGGGGCTCAACTGGGGCAATTCTCCTCAGGTTACACTTGGTGATGTCTGGCAAGAGTTTTGGTTATCCGGGTTGATTTGACTACTGGTATTTAGCTGGCCACGAATGCTACTAAATATCCAACTATGTACGGTACCAAGAATTATCCTCAACCATGAATTATCCAGTCCAAAATGTCAACAGTGCTGGGGTTGAGGAACCTTGCAGCTAGAGTCCATACCCACCTGGACAGAGGCTCATGCCTAGACAGAGTTGAAGCCCAGAGGTGGCCTTCCCCTCTGGAGGGTAACACGAGTCTGCAGTGGAAAGAAGCCTGGAAGCCACTGTGCTGGGGGACAGGTGGGGCACAGGCCAAGGTAGGCTGGCACTGAGAGGGGTTCTGCCATGGCTGCCTGCTTACAACTAGGGTTTAGAATATAGAACTGAGGGCCAACACAATACAGGCTTGTCCCAGAGGAGCAGGGGTGGAAGGCAAGGGGGCTTTGCCAGGAACAAGAGGAGAGGGTCTTAGGGAGCAAGACTTTTCAAGTAAGCAGAAGACTTATCAGAAAGGTGTAACCTGTCCTGGGCCTGTTACGCTTGGCAAAGGAGGGAAGGTGTTGATTAGCTGGGGCCTTGATATGAGGTAGACCCTGGGAAGAGAGGATTTGGGGTTGTCCTTATATTTAATTAGGGCCCATGGGGCATGGGGAACAGCAGAAGCAAGGCTGGCTGTTTTAGTATCCCTGGAAAAATAAGCTGAAACTAAAGGAACCCCCACATTCCCTGGCAAAAAAAGTCTTGAGAATGGAGCCAGGAAGGTGAATTTAAGAACACCTGGTGGGGGGTATAGGCCACGGCAGGAGCCAGTCAGGGTCCTGCCTGAACCTACCACATGTGGACAGCAGGGGCACTGTAAACAGGGATGCTCCAAGAAGGAGTCACTGAGGGCCTGAGCTGCCCGCTTAGCCCACCTCCAAGGAGAACCACTGTGTCACTTCCAGGGTGGAGACCAGGATGACAGTGAGTCACAGTGACTTCCCAACTAAAAGGACAAGAAGAGTCCATCCTTCTCCAGTTTGAGCCTTCTGCTTTAGTAGTGCCTCTGCAGTTCTATTCCCAAAAATGTGTCCACAGGGCCACACTGCACAGCTTGCTTATTGTTTACAGTGGCTCTTCTGGGCCTCTCCTCTGCCTCACATAGCCACATGCAGACAGGGCTTTCCTTGTTAAGGCCTGGGACCTCTGAAATCCCAGCCCTACTACAGTCTTTAGGAAAAGCACACAGTTGAGAGCACACACATTCATGATATGGTGGAGTGGGAGGAGACTGGGCACTGAGAAGGGTCTTTCCAGCTGCTAATCTCTTAGAGGGATCAGCATGGGGTGAAGGTTCCATTCCTCTCAGCCATTTGAGAGGTTCTTGGGCTCCTGATCCTGAAGACAGGCACTAGGTCAGCTCAACTGAGCCTTGCTGAGCTGAGACACCTAACAACGAGCAGGGAGATGGCAACTTCCCATCCCAACTCCCATGAAGCATCTTCACTTGTCTTGGGAGCACAATTTGCCTATCACAAACAGCTCTTACACAGCTTGACTGGTCACCAAATGGGCAGGCAGCATGTGACCTTTCCATAACCACCCCCTGCCCTGATATATAGCAGACCCTTAATAAGTACTTGTTAGCTGATGGGCTAATTCTCTCTGGCCTCTCTGAATTCACCAAAGTCTGATCAAATGGCCCCGAAGAATAGCACAGGCCAACTGTCATCACCCCTGCCCCATGCACTGGGGAGAGGAAAGGGGGCAGTCAGATGGCCTCTAAGATGGCACTGAGCACTTGCTCTCACTGAGGCGATGTTGCCTCGCTTTCCTTTACAAGCCCCCTGAGAAGAGACAGTTTAACTTCTAGTGACATCCCTCTGTGTAAGAGGGCTAAGTAAGGGACAGTGGTGGGTAGGAAGGCCTTCTAGGGGTCCTTCCAGGGCACCTGTCACACAAGACCCAATGTGTTCTCAAGAAGGGGAAAGATAGTTGGCTTTGGTTGCCTCTAGGCTGTGAGCATATCAGAGAACTGACACCCCAAAACAAGTCTCCAGCTCCCCTCTTTCAAGTACCTAGACTTTGAAGAACACACAATTCACTCAATCCCAATAAGGAACACACAAACACACTAGGTGCTCACCCAAAGCAATGTACCTGCAGGCACTCACAGCTGCCTCAGTCTGCCCCCCTTCACAAAGGGTCTGGCTGATGAAACAGAATAGCAGCCTCCTCCAGGAAGACCCCAAGGGTCAGGCTCACCTGGTCCATTTGAAGACTGACTGCCTCAAAATCCAGAGTGGGCCAAGAGCCCACCCTGCTAGAGTAGGCAGGAGGACAGACTGGAGGAAAGCCAGGCCAGGTGTGCACACGCAAATTACACTGGCCTGCAGATACATGGTACACACACAATACACACACCAAG
Source organism: Urocitellus parryii (assembly GCF_045843805.1). NCBI lineage: Eukaryota > Metazoa > Chordata > Mammalia > Rodentia > Sciuridae > Urocitellus > Urocitellus parryii. Next base: position 28,156,688 of record NC_135541.1, on the reverse strand, counting down.
AAGTCCACTTGGAATGCTCCAGACTCCCATAGGGCTCTGGGCCCATATAGCAAGGACCTACAAGAAATACAAATGCTCCCAAGAGGGGCCGCTTCCTCAAGGGCCTGCAGGGAAAGAAGGCAAGTTGTGGCAGACACTATGAGCCTACCCAATGGGAGCTGCTGCCGCTGCCGCTGCTGCTAAAAGAGAAGGAAAGGAGAGTCTGGGCCCATGGCAGTCCCTTGAGTGTCTGCACCAAGGGCTCCAGGCGGCATGTCTGGCAGGTGCAGCTCAGCTCCATGGTGATAGAGGCCAGGCACTGCCAAGTTCTTACCTCGCACATACAGGTTCGCAGGGGCCGAGTAGCGTGTGCCTGCTGAGTTGGTTGCCACACACTCGTACTTGCCTTGGTCTGACTCTTCGCTGCTCTCAATCTGCAAGGCACCTGTAGGAACACAAATAGAGTGGTCAGCCATGGCCAAGTTGAGTGTGACCTGGAACATGAGGTCTTAACAGCGTCTGTGGTTTGTGTCGACCAGATGTTGCAGCTCTCCTGGGCCACACCCTTTGGCACCTGTGCTGCTTCCAGGAAACTCTCCCTGAAAAGCCAGTTAACCTCCAGGCTACAACCAAGGATTGTGCTTTGGAGCACAATCCCACCCACTCTGCAGGCCAAACTCTGCTCCAGCAGGGGATGCACCCTATTCCCAATTCCACTAGGTACCCATCACACTCCTGCCAGTCCTGGAGCCTGTTACCAGTGATCAAGCCTTTAGTGCTTCTGAACACAAGGCCTGCCGGGCAACTTGGAGCCAGGTGCAAGAGTGGCCTTGTAGACCTGCCCACCTGGGATTCCTAAGCATGCAATGCCCTCATCAGGTAAGAACCTGAGGCTCTGGTGCCCACCAGGAAGGAAAGGGCTTGCCTGAGGGGCCTGCTGTCCAACAGCCTTTGCTCTGGCCCCCATCCTCCCCTCCCACTTCACCCCATGCTGCTGGCCCCACCCATTCCGGCTCCTTTCCTCAGCCTGGTCCTGCTAAAGTGCTTCGACCCACCATGGCTCCTGCATAATTCAGGAGGCTAATGGAGGCTGCAGCTCCCACTCTGGCCAGCACCCTGAGGGGCTGCTCTGGCCACAGACGGACAGACAGGAGCCAGGACTGTGGGGGGCGGGGGGCAGGGAGCGCAGCTGGAAAAAAACCTTCCCAGAGGATGGAGGGAACTGGGCTTCGGGCCAGTCCTGGCTGGTCCAGGTAGGGGAGTCAAGGTAGAGGGCCAGAATAGGGGTGAAACCACTTGCCTTGGCCAGCTCCCAGCCCTAGTAACTAACACTTTAAAAAAACTATGAGAATACTCTGGGCAAGCTATTGCCAGACAGAAAAACCCATGGGGCACAGAAGCAACATGCCCCTCCCTGGAACAGTCCGACAGACAATTACACCCACACAGGACAGTCCAACAGATAGTTAATAATCCCCACAGGACACAGTCTGACAGAAAACCACCTCCTGTACAGAACAACCAGAATGACCCTAATAGTCCCCACCCCCACCCCAGAACCTGGAGTGACTGATGATCACACCTACACAGGACAAACAGAACTTGCTAGGCCCCACATAAGTGGACTGAATAGGAGCCACAGGAAGAGTTCCAAGCCATGTTCTCACAGCCCAGGCCCAAGGGGAGCACCACAGTGGGTGCAAGCTATAGCCCCTTTATGATCAAGCATCCCTCTTTCATCTACTCCCTGGGCAGCAAGAGGGACTATGAACAACCAAGGGGCTGGGAGTTGGAGGGAGAGGGAGTGCCACCAATGAAGGACAAAGGACTGGCCTGTTTCTGTGGTCCTGAATTCAGACCTCCCACTGGCATCAGGAGTATCAGAGCCTAGTGCACACGCCAAATACCATCTCCTGCAAGAACGGCCCTGATGCACCCCCAACAGGTCATGTTTATGGGATGGATGGACACTGTTACAGAAAATGTTCATTCAAGCAGGTGAGGGCCAGGCCCCTGACTGGTGGGGGCTGCCGTAAGGTCAGCTTAGCAGGGGTTCAAGGGAGACTGAGTGGCTAGTAACACAGGCTGGGGGCAGGAAGTGCTGCCTGGGTAGGATTCCAGCCCATGGGAGGGGGAAGCTGCCTTTTAACGCAAGCCTAAGATTAGTCAGGAGCCCCAACACAGACCCTGTGACTACCTGAACATGGAAACCCCCAAATCTGATACCAACACCAAGACCCAGCAGTAGGGAGTGTACAGAGTCAGAATGTGCTGAGTGGATGTGTGGGGAGAACCTGAGGGGCATAGGGAGATCTGGAGGGATGCAGGTGAAGTGAGTCCTGTCCTCAGGTGATGGCAATAAGGCAACTTCCCTTCCTACCCTGAACTTCTGCCTTGAGTACCCTGGCCTTGAACTCTGAAGGCCAAGATACACCCACAAACACTGAGGAATGTTGGGAGAAAAATAACAGGATTAAAAACAAAAGCCACAGTTTTACAAGATGCCATTCACATTATCATTCTCTCCTCTAATTTGGATGGACCTGTGTGTAGGTGGCCTTGGCCCTAATTCAAAGAGGAGTAAATGAGAGATGGTCAATTTTTTTTAAAGATCACACAGGTGGCGAGTTAGACTTGCACCTAGATCCAATGAATCCAGAATCTGCTTTCTAACCACTAGTTTGCAGGGACCTGTTACATGAATGTAGCTTGGCAGGACTCTAAGCTGACAGGTCAGGGGACCTAGTTATGTCTGAGCCTGTTTATTTCCCTGTTGTCATCCCAGTATCTCAAGTCTTAAGCAATGAATATTTCTTCTAGTCAATGCAAGGCTGAAGGAACTTAAGGGATGATTCTTATTTAACTACAGGACCAAGACACTAAAGGGGAAGTCAAGTAATAATTGAGATTCCCCAAGAAAAAGATGTTCAAAGGGACAGGCAAGGTTTAGCTATGCTCTCTAATCTATAGGAAGCATCTCCATTTATGGCCAGCCTTAGGGGCAAGCTGGGTTTCACTGTGGGAGACAGCTGGGTCCCTTCTGTGGGGCTGCCTGGAAGGTGTGGGCAGCAGGGCTTGCCATCCAAGGCAGGGCTCCGCTACTTTCTCCACAACTCAGACTTGCAATGAATGAGTCCACAGGAGGGAATGACTGAGTGGAGGTGTGTGGTGGCTGGTGGTGTTGTGGGGCTGGAGCTGGAAATGAAGAGGCTGGAGAGGTCGGGATGGGGATGGGGAGGTGACGGACTGGACGGGATGGAGTGGAGGTGACAGCAGTGGCGGAGGTGTGGTGTGGAGAGATGCACGGACAGCATTCTTACCTCTGATTGGTGAACCACCTGGCGAGGTAATTTGAATGCAAATAAGATCAGAGAGAAGCATTAGTACAAAAGAAAGGAAAGCCACACAAAGCCAAATCAGATAAAATAAAACACAAGAAAGGGCCTTAAATATATGGAGAACTTGAGGCCTGAGTTCAGCCCACACAGATGTGTGAGCAAGCACCAGGTTGGGCTATGCTGAGTGAAGGTGAAGCGTGTTCCCCAGGTCACTGGCACTGCTCTGAGGAGGTGAGGCAGGAGTTAGCAGGGCTGGGGGTGACAGGAGTCAAGAAGGTTTGTCAGGGTTCCTGCAGCTCCTGCTAGTTGGGCAAATGGAGGGGAAAGGAAAGAAAAGAGGCAGCAACCGCCCTCTGCATTCCACCCAAATACCATAGGGAAATAAGTTTGCAAACACAGGACTTACCAAGACCAAACCTGGGGAGTTTGAGCAGCAAGAAGGTAGGGTTAGGTGTGGGGTCGGGGTGTTCCCACAGGTCAGCACCAGACCATGTCTCACAAACAGACCAGCCCACAGCTGGCATTGGAAATGGCAATCAACTCATATCCCACAGCAGTCTCCCTAGGAAGTCCACCCGACCTTGCTAAAGATGGAAGGACTGCCAAGACCCCTTAGCCTGACTGGTGAGAGGTAGAGGCCAGTGCCCACTCCTTGCCTAATGCCTCATAACCCTGGGAACTGACAGCAAAAAAAGGACCAGGCACTTGCCCTCCAAATCCATGACTCTTACGACATCCAAGCAGGTTCCTTTTGACGGGTCCCTCCTCTGAGGCTCAGGCCCCCTGTTCAACCACTGCCTTATTCAGGAGTGGGGAACTTAGGGGTAGAGCAGGACTAACTCCATCTACCCTGTCCTTTCCTGCCAGCTTCTGGGGGATGGAAGTGTGCAGAGAGACACACACCATTCATGGTCTCCCCGAAACTGACAATGTCCACCTGGAGGAAAACCCACTCTATACATACAGGAGAAAAGAGAGGCTGAGAAATATTAAGCAGCTTGCCCAAAGCCCAAGGACACAGTCTGTAAGTGAGGTGGCAGGATTTGATCAGTCCATCCTGCTCACAGCCTTCCCACTGGACAAGACCGCCTCCTGCAGACAAAACCTGGGAGAAGGCAAAGGCAGCTGCTGGGACAGGGGTATGTCTGAGGGGTGCACTGAGAAGTGGAAAGAATCATCACCGTGACTGAGCAGGGATCCCGGAGAATCTTTCAGGAGTCCACAACATTCAAACTATTTCTATCATACTAGGAAATAGTTTGTCATATTCACCCTCTTTCTCTCACGAACATACAGCAGAGTTTTTTAGAGGACAAGCCATATGTGATAGCATAACAGGCTGAATGCAGGAGCATATATGGGAGTCTAGCTGCCTTCCATCAAGCCCCAAATTAAACAGATTTGTTAAAGTGTAAAACAATGAGGTTCTTCTCACTAAATTTTGTTTTAGAAAATTATTTTTTACCTAAAATGTTATTTATATTAAAATATAATAGGTTTTTATTTTAAAATAGATTAGTAAATATTTTAATCTTTTTAGTTTTAATCATTGATAGATAAAATTCACACAAACCAAAGCTCCCTAAGGTCATCTGATAGTTACAAGTAGAGATCCTGCAAGTTGACAGCTGCTGACAGACATGCTCCTATGGTCTGGGCCAGAGCTCAGGTTGGGGTGGATGTGTGTACAATCCAGGTCTGGGAACCCCCCATCCCCTGGCTTCAGTTCTTCCAAAACCTAACCTGCTGACCTTTCAGAACTGCAATTTCCCTACCAAACTGAGAGAATTTGCCTTTTCCATTTCACAAGATAGGTGTAAGGAACTAAAGGGGACCCATTAGTCAGTCACCCCAGGAGTGTGCTCAGGCTCAAGAGGCACCAGTGAGCTCAGGGCCAAAGGGAAACCATGACCACACAATGACAATGTGATTTTCTGGAAGACCCAGCCAGGCAGAGCAGAGAAAGGTAGAAGGGCTCTTCCAGTCAAGAACTAGGGCTAACTAGCAGAATAAGGGGCAGTAGATATTCTTCCTGCTGGGGTCAGCAGGCCTCTTCCTGCAGCCAAATGCTGCCATCTCTTCTTGAGGCTATAGGTCTCGTTCAGGTTCTGTGGACATGGTAAGACTGTCATTCTACAATGGCAGGGACAGAGGCTTACTCACTCAGGCCATATGGGAACACAGGAAGCCTCAAAGTGCTGTCCAGGCTTGGCAGAACTTGTGGGCTAACAGTACCTCTCATAACACAGTAGTGGTCTTGAGCCCCACTTGGAAGTCAGCCTGCTTAACACTTCCTGCTTTTGACTCTATTTCCATATGCTCTGAACTTATCCTTGTTTCCCTGGGCCCACGCCAGGTCTCAAGTTCCAGTGGTCCATAGATTTTAGTGTTCAGGAGTCACATTGCTGCAGTAAAGAAAGAGGCTATAGAACAGCATCCACACCTCAGCAGCATGTGCTGCCAGTCACCCTGACTAGCTCATGCTCTAGGGGCCACATCCTAGTTGGATGTACTATGGGGATCAGATAACAGAAAATGGAGGACTTCTTGGTACTGGCCAGTGGGGGCCTGAGGCCTGAAGATGGGACTGTGCAGATCTAGAGCCCTAGTAAAGTCCAGCTACTCCAGAGGCCCCAGCTACTCCAGAGACCCCAGGTTGACCTCCCAGGGGAGCTCTCAGACCTGAGTCCCAATCTCCATGTGTAACCCCAGGTGACTTCCTTAACTCAGCTGTGAATGGGCATGTTAATCCGGCCTGTCCTACTTCACAGAGTTGCAGCAGTCAGCTGCAACAAAGGGCAGGAAAGCACTTTGTAAACTGTTGGTGAAGCGTAAACCATCAAGATCCTTGTAAATAGCCAAGTGCTCAGGGGCCTGACTCCACTCCATGAAGGGATGTTACTGTAAAATTTGCATGAAATAGCCTCAGCACCCTTCCAAATGGTAACAGGCAGGACAGCAGCAACTGGGGTCCAGGGTCACAGGCAAGAGTCAGGCAGGGATGGGGAGAGATCCTGTTGTACCTGCAAAGATGGGATGCTGAGGCCCCTCGGGTACCACATAGCTCTGTCCTAAGCCTTAAGCTAGACCCTATGACCCATAAATCTCAGCTCCAGATAGTAGGAATGACCAAACAAGGACTGAATATTAGTTTTCAGAGACAAGTACCAAAGATCAAGTTCATAAAATCATTCATTCACCAAGGGCTCAGAGAGACCTGACTTATAGCTGGGCTTGGGGGCATTTCTCTAAACAGAGTTAGTCCCTTGCAGGTTCTCCCTGAAGGAATGCCTAGCCTAGCTGGGGCCAGATGGTAACAACATGAAGCAGGATTAATCCTGCATGAGTAGGCTGAGGCCAAGAAGGTTGGAGGCCTTCAAGTGGAAGAACCAGGTGAACAGAGGGCCAAGAGGTGAGCAAGGGTAGAGTGTGGCTCAATATGAGTCGGGGAGTGGCAGGAGGCAGGGAGAGCTCTATTCACAGGGCCCTTACCAAAGGCTAGCCAGTAAACGGATAGTCATTGTCTCACTACTTAACATAGCTTCTTTCAAAGATGAAAAAACTGACAAAGTTCATTTAATTGGGGCCACAGAGCTAGGAAGGGTGCAGCTGGGACCCAATGAGATAAAGCTGGAGACAGGGGCAGGGGAAGATCAAGGGTTCTGCTAGCCTTGTCCAGGAGCACGTATTTGACCACGTAGGCCTGGTCAAGGGTCATGGGCCCAGGGTCCACCCCTGAGGTTGTCAGAGCACAGGAGGAACACAAGCAGATCTCTGACAGCTGCTGGAAGATGGATTCTCAGGAAAGCCTGCAGATAGGGAGAGTGGGGTTTGGTGCCCTAGAATAGGATAAAGGCAGTGAAAGGAAAGAAGGGGACCAATTTGAGAGCCATGTGGGTGATAAACCAAGAGAACTTTGTTCTTTACTGGAGTAGGAGTTGGGTGTCCTCCAGATTTCAGATTGGGGGATGCCACTCCTGGAGAGGGTCAACAGGAGAAGAGCCTAACTAACTGGGGAGAGGGTCATCACTTGTTCCAGTCAGGGTGATATAGGGAAGCAAACAGATTTTGTGACCTAGAGCTCTGGTTAAGTTATTTGGGCTGGAAAGACAGAGGTAGGAACTACAGATAAGGACAGCATCTGAAGCTCTAGGAGTAGTGAGTTCACCTGTCTGGGGAAAGGCTGTGTCTATGGGGCAAGGACTGGATTCCCAGGCTCTTGGGTTGGAGGAACCTGCAGACAAAGATGCTGCTGTAAGGGAGGGGCACTTGGGGACTCAGACAGGGGTCAGGAGAGGCACAGCCCAGGAGAAGTGAGAAAAAGTGGTCAAGGTGGAGGAAAGGGTGTCAGCCACTGCTGACAGGACAAGGAGATGAGGTCTGAATAGCACCCAGTGAAATGACGGGCAGGGAAGGGGTGGCACAAGGCCTGGCACACAGCGAGTAGCACATAAATACTTGATGAACAAACGCTTGAGATGGCAGGGCTTCCCAGAACTACTGCTGCCAGTCAGTCAATGCCATTCCGGGGAGGAGTCAAGTCTGTGGGGAGAACTGTCTGGCTGCTTGGGGAGCCTGCCTGGGGGACCTGAGAGGAAATGCAGAGGAGCTGGGCCATGCCGGCTGCTGTGCAGGGCTGGGCAGCGGCCACAAACACCGCCGGACCGTTTCCTGCCTTGATTATGGCTGTTTTAATTAACTGCGCTACAGCTGCCTCCATCTTGTTGAGTTTTAATTAAATTAAATGAGCTAACACTTCGTGGGCTGTCTCAGGCGGCCGTGGCTAGGGCCAGAATCCTGCCCCACTGGGTGGCTCATCTCTCCCTCCTTTCCCTGGGCACCAAGAGGATGTGTGCCTGTTGGGAGTTGGTAGGGAGGGACTAGCACCCCTGGGAGTGGTGGGGCATTTCTAAAGCCAGCAGAGGCCCCCAGAGGGGTACAGTCGTGTTCTTCTAAGGGTTGGCAGCACAGCAGACAGGTGGCGGGGCTCTGGCCACTCCTGGCCATCCTGCCTAAGAACCACCATCCCGCAGCTGGTAGGGTTTCTGGAGTAAGGTCTATGGGTCCAGCTTGAGCTGGCAGCAGATACAGAATGCAGCCAAGCTGATTCAGAGCCTCCTTTCCCGCCCGCTCAGTTCCCACAAAAACTGAATCAATTTTCTTGGCGGGAGTCTTGTAGGCAGATCGATCAACGGGGCGACACCTCCTGCCTGGTCACAATGGCATCCTTGCTCCCAGGACTCCAACTTGGCTCGACTGAGAAATCCAGAGGAGATAGGTGGCCCTGGTGGCCAAGGGATGGCAGCAAGTCCCCCTGTTTCCAGGCCCCTGAGGTCCAGCCTTTTGAAACCTAATGAATCAAACATCTTTGGTCTCTTTCCCAGTCAAGTCCTGCTGTCTAAAGAAGAATCATCCCAGCCGTGTCTCAGGCAAGGCTACAGGGAAAGTGGAGGATGAATACCCACAGACACATTCGCAGAGTGTGCCACACATGATAGTATGTCACATGTGTTGGGAGGCGCAGAACTGGTCCAGTCTGGAGTCTGACAATCCCAGGAAGATATAGGCAGAGCTAAGAAGATCTCTCCACCAAGTCATCTTCCCTGGACCAGGCAGTTCTGCAACAAGTTCTAGCCTCCCCCAATGGCAGCGCTCTGCTCAGCCCGAAGGGTCTGCCCCAGACACCTAGGCCCAAAAGGGAAGACTGTGTGGGGTTCTGGCAAGATGCCTTTCCCAAGGTCTTTGTGACCCCTTTATCCCTGCCCTCAGCTCACCTGAACGCAGCTGTTTGATGCGCCCATTGCTGGTGGCAGGGTCCACAGGAAGGAAGTCTTTGAACCAAGAGATCTCAGGGTCTGGATTCCCACCAGCTGCACACAGCATGGTGGCCGTGCGCGCCTTCTCCACCACCTTCAGCTGAGGCCCCATGTCGATGGTGGGGAACCCAGATGGCAGCTGTTCCTCTGTAGACAAGACAGTGATGTGCATGTTAGAGCTGGCCCTGCCTGCCCCCAGGACCTCTCTGTGTCCCCTGACTCCCAGGTTAGCTGGGATACACAAAACCCTCTTTCCCCTACCTCTGATTTCTAAGCATGAGGCCTACCCTGATGTGAGGAACCAGGGTCCTAACTCACTTTTGGCAGGGCTGGGGGCTGCAGCAGGGCCCACCCCTATCCCTTTGGTGAGTTTCCAGGTCTCAGAAATAATGCCTCAGACTGAAGTTGTCAGCAGTTCTCTCTCTAGGCCCTGGGAAGAATGAGATCAATGCTCTACTGGCTGTAGCAGAAAGTGCTGCATGGACACCAGGCTGCAAAAGAGGGGCAGGGGCAGCTCCCACAGCACCAAGTCAGCATGCAAGGTGCTCCTCTTCTACCTGCATCCCCTTCAGCTCCACATACGGCAGAATGCCATGACCCTGGGCACCCTGCCCTATCACTGATCCTCTTCTACTTCTGGTCCCATCCCTGACCCCTTCTCTATAGCAGCCTTGACCCTGAGCCACCTCCCTCTCCTCCCTCCCCCTCCCCTCTCTCTCAGTCTGGCCCCTGGGAACTATGTTCAGACCTGGGGATCATGCCTGAGCATGATGACAAAAAAGCTCTATGGAGACATCAAACACTGGTGGAAGGAGGAAAAACTCCCTGCCCCTTCTCCCAGCTTTCCAGGAGTTGGCAGCGCACAGAGGAGTTAACTTCTGTGGGACCAACAGGAATTGATAGCAGCAGCCTGTTCCCCACCCTTTGATAGAATGAGGAGGTAGGAGGTCAGGTCCTGGACTAGAATAGACCAAGTGGAATTTCCATTTCCACCTGTAACTAACTTTAAGACCTAGGTACATTCTCTAGTCTTTCTGTGCGTCTACTTTTATCTGTCCATGGGGTTCAAGTGGCCACCCCATATGCCTTGTAAAGCCACCTAAAGGACACCTGGAAATGCATGCAAGGTGTCAGAGAGGTATATGATACAATCCACATTCATACTAGAGGACATTATTTTAACTAGCAAGGGCTGAATTTCTGGGGCAGATAGGTACTGAGGACAGGGCCTGTGGTACCCTTTCCTGTCCTCAGCTGGCAAGAGGCCCTCCCCATTGGGACAACCATCAAGTGTATCAGTGCCTCTCTGCCACAAGGATGCCAGACACACCCAATGGGGCAAAGGAATATTTGCTGTTTGTCCACCTCCTGGCAAGAAGCTGGGTTCTGTGGTAGGGAGACCACTCTGTACCTTTCTCCCACAGGCCCAGCCCAAGACGGGTGAGTGGGACACTTGCTGAGATCAGGCTCCTATACCAGGGGAAAAGCATGTAACATCCTCGGAAGGGAACAAAGTAAAAACTGGAAGAGCCAACCCTCCCTGGAGACTCTTGGGAGTCCCCAGGGGAAGGATTAGGGGGATAGGGAGGAAAGGAAATTGGAGGAGCCCCAATAGGCAGGGTAAGACATGGCTCTATCTTCTGCCAGACCTCTGGGGAACTGCAAATGTCAGGGGCATCCCAAAGGGGCTGGGGATCATCAGGAGAAAGGGTCTTGGGTTGGGGAGCAGGAGGACTCCCAGGATGGCTTCTCCTCCCCAGCCTTCCCCAAGAGTTGGCTTGTGCTTCCTCACTTGCAGTCCTATAAATTCCGGATATAAACCCAGCATCTCCTTGGCTGTAAATATGATCCCACGGTGCCCTGACTTTCAGCTCTGAGTTTTGAAAGGACAGTAGCAAAAGAATGAAGGTAGAATGGAAATGAGGAGGATGTGGGATGCACCTAGCAAAGGAATAGCTTCCTTTAGTCCTTCCATCACTTGTTTTCACAGGTAAGTCTAAGCAAGACCTGAGGCCCAGGGTTCCCTCCCCATTCTCCTCCAGCAGCTGGAGGACACTGGGGGATGCCAGAGCCATCCTACCTACCAGGGCACCAGGTCAGCTTTTCCTAGACCTCATTCCTACCTGCTCAGCAAATGGAGGGGGTAGGGGGTAGCCAGGGTCTGCCACAGTCAGACCCAAGAGTTAGCTGGCCTTCATTTCTACCTGCAAAGTAAAGATCAAGGAGAAGGAAAGAAGAATGAACATCTGAGGCCATGTCCTGGGAGTCTACTCTGAATTCCTGACACGGGGAAAGTCTTTGGGATTTGTGCCAAATTAAGGACAATTAATTTTCTTTCCTCAATTATCACACCCTCAATGGCTCCGTCCTTGGCTCAGATCATCCCTCAGGCACTGCTGCCAGAGCCTAAAACCAGCAAGTGTGAAGAGCTGTCCATAAAACAGCAGAAACCCAAAAGCCAGTCCCTTGTGCCATCTAGACTTCTAGGCAGCACTGGGAAGACTGCTCTTCTGCCACCTCTGGGAGAAGAAGGAAGTCTTCTCACAGGAGGACTTCAGCCCTACAGGGTGACCAGCTGCTGCCTCTTCCTTCTCTTCCACTCCAGTCTCCAGCACAAATAGCCAAGGAGGGCAGTGTTTCCTGATGGCTGCCACATGCCTCATCCTACCTTGGTGTTAACTGACACATCCATCAGACCAGCACACTGAAACCCCCTGCCCCTGCCGCCCAAGTACCCACTAGAGCTAGGTCCACACTGGCCTGAACAACTCAGGTTAAGAACCAGGACAAATTCCTCAGGCTGATGCCATACAGTCACTCCAAACTCATAGATAACTGGGAAAACAGACCCAGACACAAGGGATAAAAGGTTAGATTACATGTATGGAGCATTTACTCCGACGTAGATTATGCATTAAAATGCTTTACAAAATAACAATCTTTACCAAAACCTTAGGAGGTGCAAGAGCAACTGGGCTTAGAGAGATCTAGAAACCTGCCCAAGGTCATTCATTTAAATCAGAAGTGGGCTTGGATGAAAGCAGGTGGTAGAACCCCAGCCCCAGTGTTCTCAACCAGCAGGGCAGGGGGAGAGAGATGAAGGGTACCCCTGGGGAGAGAACCTCTCCAGTACCACTCCTTCAGCCTGCTCCTGGCTCAGTGGCTCCACTCACCATGGACCCCTGCACACAAGCTGCAGTGTTTCCATATATTGAAAAGCAAACCCCGGTGTCTCCCACACGTGGACACCCCAGCACAGACCCACGTTCCAACAGTGGGACGCTTGGGTCACACTGAGGCCATTCCAAATGCATCCATCCTGACAGTGCAGTGCTGCCGACATGGGAGGGCCCCTCCCCCCTCCAGGCCATCCTGTAACCATGGTGACAGCAGAGAGGCGGTGCCACTGTGAAAGGGCTGCACGTGTTCGTGTCTGTGCGGGTGAGCGTCTCCAAGGTCCAACTGGGCACCGCCCTTCAGCCCCAGCTTAGCTGTGTCCCCACCAGGGACCCCACTCCCCAACCCCAGGGAGCCCTCAAGGCACTTAGGTTTCTGGTTCCACCAACAAGGTGCTGCAGCGACTGGTACAGTGTGAGAGGGCCCACAGCTGCCTCTGAAGATGCAGCACCCTGCAGCATCTGTTTTGGGCTAGGCTCTCCATCCTCTGACAAGAGGGTATCCTGGCTGGAAAGAGAGGCACACCAGGACTTCAGGACACTTCAGAGGCACCCAGGAGCCCAGTCTCCACATCTGTTTGTAGATTCTGCCTCCATACATAGTTATAGCAGAGCACACACCCTGAGGGTCTGACATACCTGCACACATCCATGTGCGTCTGTGCTGGGTGCCCACGTGTGCATGAATGGCCCCACATCCAACTGTGATGGCCTATAGATACCAATGCAGCAGGGGTACCTGTTCCCTTCTTTGGGGAGGTCCTGTTGCCCCATGGGCAGAGGTAGATGACAGGGCATATGTGCATGGGAGGAGGCAGCATTTTGGGGAGTTTAAGGATAGGGTGGGGTGGGGGTGGAGGGAGCTTAGCTAAGTTCCCAAGTGGTGGAGTTGATCAATCTGACCCTACTACTTATCTGCTACCTTGGTGGCTTCCTGGAAGAGGGAGAATTCAAGAATAGGAACCCCTTGAACATAGGAGGCAGAACGCTTTGAGGGGCCAGGTTGGGAAGGACTGACTGAGTCAAGGCCAAGAGGAGGGTAAAGTCTGGTGGGAGCTGAAGCATGTGCTGGGGTCCTAACAGATGAAGACAGAGTAGAGGTGGGTGATTAGTTTAGGCAGGCTGTAATGACTTGGAGGGGGCAGGCTGCTGAGGATCCCTGGAAAGCACACACATGTCTCTTTGTCCAGCTCAGTCTAAGATGCCTAAGGCGAGTCTGGACCAGAGGGAGGGGGCTGCACCAGGGAAGCTAACAGATGGAGATGCCTTACAGGGTCCCAGGGCAGGCAGCACCGTCTGTCAGCACGACCTCCTCACCCTGTTTACCCAGACTCATGGTGTCTCTATGCAGGCAGGCACACACATACACAGGCTCCCTGGGGTGGCACCGTCTGTGAGCCTGACCCCCACTCCTGTGTGTGAGTGTTGAGCCTGGCCTCACCCTGTCTCTGCACACACAATCACCTTAGAAACATGCACAGCCAGGGACCCAAAGATACACATGGAGAAAGAGACAGGTGCAAAAATAGAAACCTACATGTGCATATGGAGGGGCCTCTGCAGTGACAAGCACCTGTGGAAACAGACTCCCACAAGTAGAGCCAGAGGCTGTGCTCACGGAGACAGGGAACACACATGTAGGAACATGCAGAGCCAGAGACAGCCCTGTGCAAACATAGGCACCTGGAGACACATGCAAGGCCTGAAAAAAATGAAGGAACCTCTAGAGTGATGGGGCTGCCAGCTCCCCCTGCCCTTCAGGCACCCAAGGAAGAAGCCAAGGCCACCTCAGTCCTGTCCCTGAGGCACCGCTAGGCTCAACAGGGGCAGGACCAAGACACCTCCCAGCAAATCAGAAGGCCTCTCCACACCTTCAGGTTCTCATACCCACTCCTAGGTTCCCAGGCTGCAAAGGGGGCCCAGGGAGCCCTGAGCCCATCTCCCTTCGCAGCTTTCAGTCTCGATTTTCAGCTGTTTTTCCAAGAGAAAACTCCCACCTCTTCCAGCACTCAGATTTCATCAAACTTGGCATCTTAAAAGCCTGTTTTGTTTTGAATCTGAGCTGTTTGGGGCTTGTCGGCAGCCACGGCCTCCCTCTCTCAGTAATCCCCCCTCCCTTGGGCTTCCCTGGCGTTCCACATTGCCCTACTCAACCTGGTTGGTGAGGCCTCCCCACCACACAGACCCAGGGAACCCAGGGGATATCCCCTGGTCATACACCCAGCTCACACTCAGGTTCCAGGCTTTGGCCTACACTGGACCCTTCCAGGGTTCCCCCCGCTCATTCCCACTGCAGGGATATTCTGTTCATCCATTTACCCCCCTCCAAGTTCAGGCCCTGCTCCTAGTCACTCCAGACCACTGACAGCCTCCCACTCACTTCTCAGGCCCCTGCAGCCTAGCTGCCACCCCCTCTGCTCGCCAAGGTCAACAACTTCACAGAGCAAAATCCAAAAGATACTTCCCAACATTCATCTTGGCTAGTCTCTCCTCCTCCTTTGCACATTCTTTTCTTTTGGCCTGACATACTCCTGGCTTCCCTCCTATCTCTCAGGAACCTCCTTCCAACATGAGGAGTCAGTTCCCTGGGCTTCTTCTCCTGTCTTGGCTCCGGCTTCCTGAGACTTGCCATTTCTCGGCCGTCTCCTTCTCCAAATGTCCCCTAGAGTGCTGCGTCAATCTGTACAAGGCCTCCCTGACAAACTCCCCTGGATGCCTGCACACACCTGACTCAACAGATTACTACCTAGACTCATCAACACACCCCTCAAACCTGGTCCTCCTCCTTGATCTGAACTGTAGAAAATGGTCTCACCATCCACCTAGCCCCAGCGCCAGAGTCTCCTGCTTTTCTGACCCCACAGGCAGGACACTACTCTTCCTAACCTCACAATCCTACACATGAACATAACCTTACACACGCCTACATGACCCTACACATGCCCAGGTTGAAGCCAATGGCAGCTCTTGCATGGCTTGCATCCACCTTTCAGTGGTGTCACGTGTTGGTCTCCTTCTACCCCACTCAGTACCCATAGGGATCTTTCCGAAGCATAATTTGGTCATGTCACTTTCCTTCATAAAATTCTCTCTTCCCTGGCAAAGAGGGGAGAGTGCACCTTCCCAAGGACCGAGTATGTGTACAGGCAGGGGCACTTAAAATCCCCAGCACGGAGAGCTATTCCCTGAGTTGTTGCCCCACTGTCTTCACGACACTGGGAAAAAGAGGAGTAAACAAGACCTCTCTGCACATGGCAGGCCTGGAGCACCTGTGACTACAGGGGAGGTGTCCTGTGTCCGTGGGCGCCATGTCACAGGAGGACCCATTCGGAATGGAGTCCACTCAGGTCTTGAAGACAGAAAAAAAGTAGACTTTCAGGGACCAAGAAACTCAGGGTCTAATCTTTAAGGACTCCCTGTGCTTTCTCCCAAACCCAGGCCTGGAGTCCAGAACCTCTGGGAACAGGCTATAGAACCTCATGTCTGCATGGTCCTGAAATCCACTGTAGTCACGGGAGCGAAGGACAGGTCACAGAGGCCACAACCTGCTGGACCTGAGTTATGCACATGCCTCACCTGTCAGGGGTGGGCGGAGGCTGCCCTGGGTTCCAGGTTCTGGAGCCTTTTTTGTCTTCTGTGGCTGCAAATCTGGTGGGCGACAGGCCTGGCTTCCACAAAACTAGCCTGTTAGCCAGACACACATATGCAGGCCACAGAAAGGGGGCATATCTTGCCACTTGGAAAGCCATCTTCTGGCTGTAGCAGCCCTTTACCCAAACTCCCCACCCCTCACAATCAGGCCTGGGCCAAGTCATAGGTGAAGGGAACAGATAGGCTGAGGTAGGGAGTGGGCAGAGCAGGGAGGAAGACACCCTGGGAAAACACCCAGCCCAGCCCAGGACACCTCAGGAAAGGGTCATATATTGCTCATCAGCCCTTTGTTACTGGGATTGTTTCCAAAGGGACTGAGGGTATGAGGTATCTCAAGAGGCCCTTCATTACCCCACAGGTCCCAGAGCCTGCCAGGCTAAAAGGCACAGCAGAACCCAGAGGTACAGGCCCAGCACTACACTTACAGGCCTCTACCCTGGCCACTGGTTCAATGCCTGGCAGTCATCCCCTCCCGGAACCTGCCCCCAGACAGGAAACACCAGGCATTCCATGGAGACAGCTCCATTTCTGAGCCACATGGCATAAATGCTATGGTCCTGGCCAGGTGGGAGACATCAAGACCAGGTAGGCAGAGGCAGAGGGGAACTGGGCTTGGTGAGGAAAGGGGAAGGAGACAGGAAGGTCCCAAGACTTCCCAAAGGCAGGTCTGAGCAGGGTCCCTCTCTGGTGCATCCTCCCCCCCTGGTCTAGCTAGACAGCATGGCCTAGTCAACACTGCAGATGCTGAGAAACATTCTGCCCAACCATGCCAGGCTCTATCCACCTCTGTCCAGCTGTCCTGGCTGACCAACAGATCCAAGTGGAAATCCAATGGGATCCCAGAGACAATGAGGCCAGGCATAGCACCTCTGACCTCCCACCAGCACCAGACTGACCCCACACATTCAGCTCAGGCTGCTTGCCCTCTTGCTGCCACCTAACTTGTAAGGTGAACACCACCTGCTATGTATCACCCCCTCAACAATGCCTGAAGCACACACCATCTGCTAGACACTCCACTCTACACGCTGCCTGTTGTGCATACACTCACACTGCCTGCTGTATACATCGCCCATAAGGTATACACCACCTGCTGTACACACCATCCTCCTCCCCCACTGCCTGATACAGGCATGTGCACACACACATAGCCTGCTGCACAATCCCAGCCTGTACACGGCCTGTCGGGCACAGCCCTGCTGTACACACCAGACCACACGCCTCACTGCTTTACACACAGCACAAGGTCCCCCACGCCACACTCAGAGCACATTATCTGCCAAATCCATGACAAGACCAACACTGCTGCCTGCACTAGGGGCCCTGGAGCCTGGCCCCCAGGACAAATCAGAAACAGTTCACCCTGCTCCACAGCCTCTTTTCCTCCTCCTCCCTGAGCTCTGTGACCCCTCCAGAACCTACCTAGCCACCAGGACTGGGCCCACACCCTGGCCGCCTCTTAAGGCTTTCCTGACCACAGTTCTGTCTGGCCTGGACCCTGCTGTCCGGATGAATACATGACCTCCGGACTAAGCTCAAGACCCTCACTATCCCCCACCTCCTGGAGGTGGGAAGGCCCAGAATCAAGGCCTGCTTCCCTTCCCCCACCACTCCCCCTCCCTCATGAGGGAAAATGTCAGATTCCCTGTCTCAGTGGCAGCAGCGGGCGGGTTGGAGGGGGAGTGATTCAGCCGCCGCCTCAAGAGTGCGGAGCGAGAAGAGCTTTTCCTGCCATTACCCGGCGAGGGAGAGGCTGGCGCGCTAATGGCTTCAATTACCACTCAGACAGGAACGCTGGGCGGCTGGGCCCCTGCACTCGTCACAGCCCAGGACAGGCTCACCCTGAGCCAGCTTGAGCTGGGCCCCCCCACCCGGTACCCCAGTCCCAGTGGGGTGGTGAAGCAGAGGGCTGGCCACCCAGGACAGCTGCCTGGGACTTGCTGAGCCACACCAGGAACGGCAGTCCTGCTCTGGAAGCAGGGTGAGGTGGCCAGGAGTGGTGTGCCGGTGCCCCCAGCGGGAGTGACTCCAGAGCAGGGAGCTGTGTGAGGGGAGCTGGGAGTGAGGTGTGAATTGAGGCAAGGGCAGAGGGCACTGAATGGTATGTGGTCCCAGGCAGCCCAGAGCCACTTTCCCTAGGCACCCGACTCATGGTGAGCAGATGCACACACCCTCTGTGTTTACAGGCTATGTGCAGAGTGTATGACATGGCTCAGGGACTCAACCCTTATTCTTCAGCCCCAGCTTCAGCTTCTCCCCACCCCTCCTTAGACCTTGTGGTAGCCTCCCAAGAATGGCCCTGACTCTCCTGCTAAGCCCACCCCAAGAACTCTAGTCATCCTTTCATCCAGTCCCTGCATGCACCCCAATTTTCCTGGCTTTCCTAGGAGGAGGGGCGGATGGGGATAGTCAGTCTGGGCTGCTTCACTCTGGCCCCACCTCCTGGCAATCCCTTCTCCCAAGCCCAAAGCTGGTCAAGGTTACACAGACCAACACTCTAGGTCAGCATTTTGTCTTCCGGGTGCTATGTTTCAGGAGTGGGAGGGGCTTACTCAGTCGCATAGCTCCACCTGCTCCAAGGGTAGGGACCTGTTGTCCCACTCTCCCAGCCTCCTCAGACACTTCCCAAGTTCCAGAGGTACAAATATAACCCTGGGCTGGGCTGGGGATGTAGGCTCAGTGGTAAAATGTGTGCTTATTGGCATGTACAAGAACCTAGATTCCATTCCCAGCACATAAGAATAAAGAAACATACCCCAACCCCTGAGAGAGAAACCAGTGTCCAGGAAGGCCATTCCTAAAGCAGACCCACTGCAAGCTTGAGTTCTCCTCCTCCAGGTCCTGACAAGATACCCTCATCCTCTTGAATCCTTCAATAAAAGATAAAGCTGCCGGGGCAGTGGTGGAGGTAGGAGAGCTCCTGAGGTAGAAAACCTGGAGCCTTGGGGCTCCGGGGATGGTTCTCTTTCAATACCAACAAGGAGACCTGCTGCTCTCCAACCTGAAAGACTGAGAACACAACCTCCAGGAAAGGAGTTCTGGCCTTTTAGCTACCACCCAAATGCCAAGGAAGGGCAGATGGTTCCCTGATGGGACAGATTCCAATAGGAGGGAGAGAGGAGGCAGTACTGAAATACTTACCCCAGGTCACAAGTTGGGAAACTGAGGTCAGGAGTGGCTAGGCAATCAGTGGTCTTGGCCTAGGGCCCGTCCTCTGAGCCCCTGCCCCACAAGACTTCTGGATGGAAGGAATGTTAGGGACAGCACCATCCAGATGATGCCAGGAAGCACAGAAACCAAATGCCATCAGCCTATGTGCCTAGGCCTCAGAACTTGCGACTTCCAGCCCAATAGCAGTTACCATTCACACTGGAGTCCTGGGAAGTATTTAACCACATTCTATTTAATCCTTCAAACCTGCCTGGACAGTGGGTATTAGAGCCTTGCTTACAGGTAGAGCAAATGAGGCTCAGGGCCACAGTCACTGGTCCAAGGTCACTCAATAAGTAGATGGTCCATTGTCTTGTATGGTCCCTCTAAGCTGGAGGGCCTACTGAAGGGCTGTAGAAAACACTGATTCACACAAGACACACATATACAAAACTTGCTGAATGGATGCACGTGTGAATACATAAAGCCACAGTGTAAAAATGGCCAATGTGAAAAGATGTTTAACTGCTCTTGTAATCAAAGAAATGCAAATTAAATTGAGATGCTATTTTTTGCCTATTAACTTGGCAAAGATTTTTTTTTTTAATGGTAATTCCCAATGCTGGTGAAGATGTGGAAAAAAAAAAAAAAAAAAAAAAAAGAGGCCCTCTTATGCCCTGCTTGGCAGGAGTATAAACTGATAAAATCTTCTAGAAATATTAAAAGCTTAAAAATGCATGTGTCCCTTGACCTCACCTGGAATAAGGAAGTCATCAGGAGAGTGAACACCTTTATCCCTGCCCCCATCTATGACACCTTATTTATAAAAGAAAAGAGGTGGGAACAACATATGTGTTAACAATAAAAGAACAACTAAATAAATTAGGGTACTTCTGTGTGACAGCTTACCACAGTCATTAAAAATAATGACACAGAAGAATACTCAATGACAAGGAAAGTATTTATAATTTTTTTAAAGGAAGGGCTGGGGATTTAGTTTAGTGTCAGAGCACTTGCTTAGCATGTGTGACACCTGGGTTCAAACCCATAACAAAAAGAAAAGAAGAAAGAAGAGAAAAGAAAGAATGAATGAAAAAGGAACAAAGAAGTCTACAAACTTACAAATCATTGGGCAGCATATGATCCCTTTTCTATTTATACACATAAAACATATATGCACATACAGAAAATGAGCCTCAAGGAAATAACCAATAATTGCAGAGGTAGGATAATGAGTGACTTTTATTTCTTCCTGTGTACTATTCTATAGTTTTCAATTTTTTAAAAGTAAACAAGTATTGCATTTAAAAAAGAAAACAATGCTGTCTTTTGCAAATATACATACAGACATATTCAGACTGATAAAATCACGTGGTTAAGGTCTAATCATGTCACTGCCTACTCCAGTGTGGCTTCCTATGTTCCCAAGAAAGTGTTCATTTCTTAGCCTGACCCAGTGTGATCTTCCCGCCAATCTCGACTCGTGGCTTTCCCCCATCTTCCTGTGCTCTCCAGCTTCCGATCCCTGTCCCCCTTAAAAAACCTCCCCCAAAACCCAATCTGAACCTCAACCTCTCAGAGTTATCTGAGAGCTCTATTCTCTTTCACCACTGGGCCTTGGCACAGGCCTTGCTGCCAACTGCTCCCCCAATTTTGCTCTGAGATTCGGCTCAGAGTCCCTCTTCCTCACTCCAGTCAGCCCTCTGGGCTGTCCCTACAGAACTCATTGGACACTGAGCAACTCAAAGGAAGCCCTCAGTAGGGCGGGCTTCTGGACTTCAAGGCAGTCTGGGGAGTTTGTGAATGAATGGAGGAGCCACCAAGTAAGAGAAGACACTGAAATGCACATACAGAGCCCCAGTCCCCAGCCTGGGACCTTGCTCACAGGGATAATAGGAACATACCTGACACGTACAGCCAGGCTCCAAATGAAAATCGCATCTGTGGCCATAGCCACAAAACCCATAACTACAATTCCACACCTCAATCAGAACCCCACTCCACTGACGTGGTTCAGCAGGAGGATACAATGTACCACGCACACAGTTGGCTCCAGCTTAAGCCAGTGACCCAGGCCTGTTCACCCACCCAAGGTGGCCAGCACTCCTTTCTGCCAAATGCCCATGGACGCATGGCAGGGCCAGGGAGGGCTGGCTTTCCTCACACCCCAGCCCACCCACCCACCATGCCACATCCCTCCCAGCACATACCTTCAAGTACTGAGAGCTTGGCACTGGTGTTGATCTCGCCCACACTGTTGGTGGCGGTGCATTCATAGATGGCCTCATCCCGCTGCACCCTTAATGGCTGGATCCGCAGCACTGACCCTGCCCCATCATCAAACTCAATTACCTGTCAGAGAACAGACAAGTGGTCACAGCCTGCTGGGGACATGGAGGCCTGCTCAGGGTTGATCTTGCTCACACCTCCGGAAGACCCATAGGGAGGGAGACTAAGAAGAGTAGGTGTAGGACCAAACTGAAAGGTGTAGACAGACGCTGAGTCCTGCCTGCACCTCACCCCAGAGGACGCACCTCGAAGCGCTGGGAGCTAACTTTCTTCCCCTTCTTCATCCAAGTGATGCGAGGCTTGGGTTCTCCTGCGGCTTGGCACACGAAGGAGGCCACCCCTCCCGATAGCCCAGTCTGGTCCTCAGGGACCTTAACAAAGATAGGTTTGCCTGGAAGAGATGGAGATAGCAAGTGATCATGGGTGGCATAGTTTAAACACTGCAGGTGGCAGTTGTGGGGGGTAAGAGGGCAAAAAAGAGAAAAGAGTAATGACACCTAACCTTTATGTAGTGCTTAATATGTGCCAGGCACTGTTCAGAGAGCTGAACGCTTATTAACCCTTTGAAGCCTGTGAGGTGGGTGCTATAATTACTGTTTATAGAAAAGAAAATCGAGGCACAGACAGGTTAAAGGATTTGTCCAACATGACACAGCTGGTAGGCGATCTGAACCCCGGCATCTGGGTTCCTGCTTCCGTCTCCACCCTCATATCTCCAAGCTCAGGGACAAGGCATGTCAGAGAGCTGTCCTCAGGATGAGCCCCAGCCTTCCCCAACACTGTCCTACCCTGCTTGCTCTCCATCTCGATGATGGCACCTCTATCCACCCCAGGCCTGGGCCAGGAACCGTGACTCCCCCATCCTGGCCCTCACATACCAGCAGCCCCAAAGGCCCAGACATTCCAGCTCCTAAGTGTCTCTGGATGTCTTCCCAGGTGAATGCTTCCTGTAAACCTGCCCCTCCCCACCCCACCCCCACTGGCTTGTGTAATGCCTTCCAATAGCCTGGGCAGCTCCCTGAGGTCCTCCTCCATAGGAGGCAGGGAAGGGGGAGAAAGGAAGGGGATCAGACACCATACTACCACACCCATGTCACCCAGGCACACACACCACGGCCAATCTACAGCCCCTATCCCTATGAATCCCACTGCCCAGCATCACAAGCCCAGAGAAACCTGGCTTATTAAGATGTTGCAATGCCCCGTTAATCCTGAAGGCAGATCCATTTCCTATTAATCAGGCCAATGAATACCTCTAGGAAGGGCTAATGCCATGAGAAATGACCTTTCAAGACCACCTGCTCAGTGCTCATGAACTCAGGCTTGGACCCTGGGGGAGTACCAGTCTTTCACTAAGCACTTACTTTGCACCAGGTACTTTATTTCTTTTAAAAATCTTTTATCATTATTACCAGTTCACAGGCTCAGAGAAGTCAAGTTACTTGCCCAAGGTCACACAGTCACTGTTCACTGCTCCTCTCAGATGGGTCCTCTCTGGGCTAGGATCCCCTTAGGCTCCACTGGACTGTTTGTTGACCCCTCCCCACAGCTCTCCACCTGCACTGCCACTGCCTTGGTGCAGCTGTCATCTTCCTTTGACCAGAGACCCCACTGGCTTCAAGCTGGCAACCCTCCTTGGCACCCAGCTCCTCTAATCTCTGTTCGGCAGCCAAAGAACAGCCCTAGCTGTGCCCAATTATCTCAGCCCCTGGTCCTAGGCTCCACTGTCCCCCACAGCACTGCCCGGTTTGTGCACGTGTGTGAGGTCCTGACTTCTGCTCATGGTTTACTACTGCTTATGTATGGGGCTATTATTTTTTTTGACATTTTTGGTGTTTAATAGCTGCTTCCCCTGGAACATAGCCTGGGCTGGGCAGATCCCATGCCTGTCCTGTTTCCTACCCTATCCCAGTGTCTGTCTGACCCAGTTCCTGGCACACAGGAGCGCAGAATGGGGCAGGAAGGAATAACTCGAGAGGAGAGGAGACACTGTGGCCCCTCACGCACACCTGCCCTCTCTGGCAAGGGAGAGGAACTCCCATCCCAGCTCCTGCCTCAACGTGTCTCCAACGAAACCAAGTGTGGAACCTGCTAAACCAGAAGGGCCAGTGCCGGCTAGGACTGTGGGGGCGGAGCCTCCTCACCAAACAAAGAGCTGAGGCACTGAAGAGGTGAGCCAGGTAGGGTCACTAGCAGCCAGGAGGGAAAGGCCTTCGAGCTGTGTGGAGGCTGGACTGTGCCTAAGGCCTGCGGCCATGCAAGAGGCAGAACTACTCCCCTCCCTTGGAGGCTGGAGGGGAGCCAGCGCCCTCCCCGGGCGCCAAGGCCAGACTGGCAGGGCAGCCCCAACCCAGTGCCGCCCTGGGGCTGGCAGGCAGGTCCCTCCCTTTGTCTAGGACTCTCCCTGCCAATCCCCCTCCCCACCCACAGGACCCTCCGGTCCCAGAGCCCCATTAAGACCTTGCCCTTTTTGTTCCCTACAGGACCTTTGGGGAGCACAGTCAGCCCACAGCTCTCAGCTACAACACTGTCTCCTCACACCCTTCCCCACGCTTGTTCACGTGACCCTCTGCAGCCTTTTTGTCTTCAACAGTATCTCGAGCACCTACGGCAGGCCGTGCACTGCACTATGCTGAGAACACAGCTAGAACTCTCCTGTCTTACCACCCACCAACCAGGCTTGCCCTGACCTGCCAAGCCCACAGGCACCTCCTTGCCTTTGGTGTGCCTTGCCCCTTAGTGGAGTCCCATCCTATTCTCCCTCCCAGAGGCTCTGGGAGTCCCACAGTGAGATTTCCCATCCTGCCATGGATCTCACTGCAGTAACTGGTCAGCTCCCCAGGCAGGCAGATA
The DNA here is from genome assembly GCF_045843805.1 of Urocitellus parryii. Taxonomy (NCBI): domain Eukaryota; kingdom Metazoa; phylum Chordata; class Mammalia; order Rodentia; family Sciuridae; genus Urocitellus; species Urocitellus parryii. The sequence continues at coordinate 28,132,436 of NC_135541.1, read as the reverse complement.
AAACGAGGCTCTGCCCCAGTGTTCAGTGATGGTCTGAAAGTTTTGAGACTGGGTCAACAGGGTGTTGTATGGACACACCAGGAGAGATTTTCTGCCAGTTACCCACTGCCACCCAGTCTGACACCCAATCAGAGTGTGGTTCCCCTCTACCACACAGGGTCATGAACAGCACAGCTCTTTGAGTAGCAGCTCTCAGAGATATGCTTAGGTGCAAGGTGGAAGAAAGTGACCTAAGAAAGAAACTGGCCCCGGATGGGGAAGGCACAGCCCCCAGGGAAGCCGCAGGAGTCCAGTTCCAGGGATAGCCAAACTGGGCCACCTCCAAGGTTCCTCCACTGGGAGACTGACTGCTATTTTGTGCCTTCCCTGGGGAGCACAAACACACAGCATGCGGAAGGAGAGGGCAGACACAGCAGCAGCAAAGGGCAGCAAGGGCAGGGAGAGTTCCTGGAGAGGTGATTTCCAAGGCCCTGAACTACTTAATGGGCTGAGGACTCATAATGAGCTCCTGTGACTGCTCCTGATGCCCTCTGGGGGAAGCCCACTCCTGGTTCTAGGAGCCACTCCTTGAGCCCCAGGTCATGGCCTTCAACAGGGGGAGCACTTACTAGATGCTAAGTGACCTCAGTTAACCCTTCCAGGTAGGAGTGATTATCCCTATTGTGCAATAGGAAAACAGGCCCAGAGAGAGAAAGCATTTTGCTGGAAGTTGCAGAGGGCAGAGTCTAGACAGGCCACCCATAAGCACAAAGGGGAAGGCACTGCAGAACTGTGTGTAGCACCCTGCCATTTCCAGCTTTGCAGGCTCTGGGGGAGGGGAAATCACAAAATAGACACATACCCTTAGCTGCTTGCCCATCTGTATCTGCAAATCCCGCATATCACACGCCCCTCCAGCCATGAGGCATCCTGTTCTGAGCTCCAGTGATTCTAGGGCCCTACTCACACCTGGTCCTGAGGACCCTGCCTCTGTCCCTTGCTGTCTGCAGTTCTCACTCTGGCTGCCATGAGCTCCTCAGAGAAGCCCAGGGGCTCACCTGTTCCACACACCCCTCTTTTCACTTCATTATGCAATACCTGCTCTGAGCAAATGCCCACTAACCCCTTTCCAGGAAGCCTCCCATCACCTCTCCCAAGATACTTAAGTCATCATCTGTAACAGCACTGCTCCCACCTGCGCCTGTGGTGAACGGTTTGCTCACAAGCCTGTGCCCCGACACTGTGGGTCTTGTCCAAGGGCAAGACTGTGGATTCTTCCCATCCTGGCCCCTGGCACACACATAAGGGCTTCTGCTCTCAGTCAGGACTACTTCTGGCCCCAAAGGCTTCCTCTCCCTAGAAGCCACCAAGTCCTGGGCTGGGGAAGCTGCCCTGAGCGGGGATCCTGCCTCCCATGCCCATATCCCCATTGGAGCTGACTCAGCATCGATGCCGGGCTTCGAGGCTAACTCTTGGCAGCTGCTTCTCCACCCCACTTCCCTCCTCTCCTCGCCGAGGCCAGGGCCCCCATTCATTTGTCTCGTTAAGAGGCCTATAGAAACACATTTGTCCGCTCTGCGCTTCACTGCTCTGGTCGTCAATTCTCTGGGGCACCCGCTCTACCTTCTGCAGCAGCCCTGTCTGTGTCTGGCTACTTGCCCCTAGTTGAAATCTTTCAACCTCAGCCCGAGCCTGGCCACTGTAAGGGGAGAGATCCAAGAGTGTGTGCAGTTTAAGGCAGGCCAGTAGGCCAGACCCTGACTCCCAGGCTGGGTTATCACAGTCCCCAGCCCAGGCTTCTGCCCCAAGGCACTCTGCCTAGGAAGAGAACTCAGATCTTGTCACCTGAACCACCCCCTCCCCACTTGGCAAAGCAGGATTTCAGTTTCCTCAGCTGATTCCTACATTCAATACCCCGGTCTCTGGGTTCTGGTCGCTAAGGAACCAGAAAAGAGATTCCTGGAAGTCTGTGAAAAACTGTTCCATTCGCCCCTCTACCAATTCCTATTGGGGGTTCAGAACTGCTCTAGTCCTTCTCGTATCCACTCTCCACATGCAAGGACCAGAGCTGGACAATGGCCTGAACTCCCAGGACTCACAGTCTGGTGGGATAGACAGATCTGAAGCAGATCGCCATTACTGCGCGCTAAGAGGAGAGTACAGAGAAGCAGCACTCCACCCAGGTTCCTGAAAGAAGTGATGGCTCCAGGCTGAGTTGTAACTGGTCAGATAAAGGTCAGGGAGAAAGTGATCCAAGCAGAGGAAGCAGAAGGAAGGAAGCAGGCCTGGACACAGAGACTATGTTTTTTTTTTTTTTTTTTTTTAAAGAGAGAGTGAGGGGCTGGGGATGTGGCTCAAGCGGTAGCGCGCTCGTCTGGCATGAGTGCGGCCCGGGTTCGATCCTCAGCACCACATACCAACAAAGATGTTGTGTCCGCCGAGAACTAAAAAATAAATATTAAAAACTAACTCTCTCTCTCTCTCTCTCTCTCTCTCTCTCTTTATTTTTTATTTTTTTTGAGAGAGGAGAGAGAGAGAGAGAGAGAGAGAGAGAGTGAGTTTTTAATATTTATTTTTTAGTTCTCGGCGGACACAACATCTTTGTTGGTATGTGGTGCTGAGGATCGAACCCGGGCCGCACGCATGCCAGACGAGCGCGCTACCGCTTGAGCCACATCCCCAGCCCAGACACAGAGACTATGTAAGGAACAGAGAGAAGTCAGCATGGTAGGGATATGGATGAGGCCTATTTTAAAAAGTTTAAGACCCTAGACAATTGGGGAGGGGAACGAAGGAGTTTAAACTGAGGAATGATTGATGCATGTCTCCTTTTACAACATAACTGACTTTGGAATGGAGAATGATTACTAGGAAAGAGACCAGAGGTAGAAAAATCATCAGGAGGCTGTTGCCTGCTGAAGCCCAAGCAAGAGCCGAGGGTGGCTTGGATGAAGGCGGTGGAGAGAGAGAAGTGGATGCATTCCAAAGATATTCAGAAGGTAGAAAGAACTTGGTGATGGATTACATGTGGGATATGAGAGAGGGAGGAAGCTGGGAGGAGGCCCAGGTTTCCGACTTGGTGACCGGGTGGGTGGTAATGCCATTCACAGGGAGAGTAAAGATGGGAAGCAGGTGGGGAGTAGGAGTGAGGGGTGCAGGCTGGAGCGTGTTGAGTCTGAGGCAAGAGCGGGGAGGCAGTTGTTCTCAAGACCCATTTGTTTCTTAGAGTCCACCTGGGTATCCACCCCTTGACCCCTGCCCTCCTGCCCTCTCTGATGGTGAGAGTCTGGGGTGGGGTCGGAGAACAAGCACAGTCCATCAACGTCCAAGGGCTGCTGACCACACCTGGACAAGCCTTCACTTCCCTGCCAACAGTGGAGTCATACCTGATGAGGTCTTCTACCCCAACCTGCCCCTGCAGGCTCGAGCTCTTTCCCACCCGTCCCAGCCAAGCCTGTAGATGCCTCCACTGCCAGCTGATTTCCCACTTGACTTCTTCCGGTCTAGACCTTAACCCTTCTCTCCTTGCCCAGCCCTTTCCTGGCCAGCAACTCAGAACTCCTGTTACCCCTTACCCTCACCTCTCAGGAAGAATGCCTGCCCCTTCCTCTTTCCCTTCTAGCTTCCACCTAGGGCCCTGCCTCTGAGGACAAAGGACGGGGTGCTCCAGTGTCACCCCCCTCCAGGATCAGTTACTGAATAATTAATGAGCCATTAGGAGAAAGAGCCCTGGTGAGACAAGGGGCAAGATCTGTGACCAAAGACTTGGAGCTGGTGGGGGAACCCTATGGCCCGCTGACCCATGATTTGGCCCTGGACTGCCTCTGGGCTCAGGACAGGCTGGGAGCGGCCTCTTTCCCCAGGGACCTTGGCTCCGACCTCGCCCCTCCCCCCAGCCTGCAGATTGGATAAGCTTGCCCTGTGCTCCGCCTCCCACCAGTAACCAAGCAGTGGTAACCATGGTGACGGGGCGGGCTGCGGCCAGTCTGTAGTGCCAGGCAGGGGGAAGGGCAGCAGCAAGAAAGGGACCAAAGTTCAGAGCTGGACCTGGGTAATAAGGGACAAATTCCCCCCCCAACCCCCCACAGACACACAGACACACACACAGACACACACACACACAGAAGGATGGTGGAGCTCAGCTTCCTGCTGGCCAAGTAGCAAATCCTCCCCCAGTTTCCAGGGCTGAGGGGCTTGGGGGAGAGAGATGCCCTTTGCCTGGAAGGTCCCTAGTACAAAGGGGAGGAGGAGCTCAGCACTTCCACATTTGGATCCTGAGGGCCTAGCCCAGGGGAAAAACTTTGGGTGGCTCTGGCTTCTAAGTCCTCCCTGGGACCTGAAGAGACACTTGGCATCCCATTCACACATCCATTCACACTCCCTGGCTGTCCCCACCTTCTACACTGATCCCAGACATGGCTCATACTGCACCTTCTACACATATCTGCTGTGGTGGACATAGCGCATGCCTGAGCACATCACAAAAAGACCACATGAATCCAGGACATGTCTCACCCTGGCCCCATAAAACAGAATCACGCTTAGACACGCCCCACCCCATGGTGCCTAGGGGATACATGGGCACTCTACAGGGTGCTCCCAGGAAGCAGCAGGAGCCAGGTACATCTTAGAGGTTCTCCAAGCAGGGGTCTCTCTCTAGGACAGAGGGTCTAGAGAGGTATCTGGCCATCCTGTTCTCCTAGAAGCTGGTCCTGTCTCATTCCAGAGACCTGCTAGGAGGTACGTCACCTTTCACCCTGGAGATATGAATCTTGAGGGGTCAGACTTACTGTCGCCATGGGCACCTGCCACCAAACCAAGCATCACCAGCGCGGGTACAAGGGGCACCATCGTCCTCCCTGGGGTTGGCTCAAGGGCCATCCAGGGCTCTAGCTCCACAGCCAGCTGCGATCCAGAAGAATCCACCTATATGAAAAGAAAAGCAAAGCCACTTAGCTGGTATTCATCAATGTCCCTACTGTCTACCCATGCTGCCTCCTGGTCCCTACTCATCCTCACTGCCCACCAAAGCCTAGTTCACAGACCTACCTCGGACTGGGCAATGATCACCCAGGCTCCTTCCTGAAACCCCAGTGCTGACAAGGATAACCCACCAGTCATGCTGTAGAGGGAGTGCAGAAGGCTATTAGGGCATTTTCTAAACCCAAGTAGGAGGAAGAGGAGATCCTGAGACTGGAGGATGTACAGGGATTTTGAACTTCCAACTCAACCCAATAAGGGGACAGGGAAAAGAGATCAGAAAGACATACTGGTAGGCACACAGACTGGACAAAGACAAGGCAGTACAAGAGGGAGTGGTGAAGAGCTAGGCAGACCCACAGGCCTGGGGATATCCTGTTGTCTATCCTCTCCCCAGCAGGGAGGGAGGCAGAGGCAAGAGGCCGGACACCCACATGCTGGGCACAGGCTCCAGAACACAGACTTGTTAGCAGCAGATGGCTCCAGGTACCAGAGGCTCTTAGCCAAAGCCACAACCTGCCAGGGCTCGCCAGGACTGCTCTTCACAAGCTGCAGCTGCCCCGCCTGGCCACCCTCATCCTACCTAATTCCCATGGCACCTTCCCACCCCAAAGAGAAATCACAGGGCAGCTTTAGTGGCCAGGAATGGGTGTGTGAGACCCTATAATCTAACCCCCATGCCTCCTCTTCTTTTGCCCCAGAAGCTCAAAGCAGATGAGAGTGGGGAGGCTGAGGGACTGTGTTGGGCCGCTGACTGCCCCCAGGGCTTTGCTCACCAGCTCCCTGCCTGGGTGCCCTCCCCACTCTGTAGGAACCTGTGTAAAGGCTTCCTTGTGGTCATACCATCTTGGAAGACACCCTGCTTTCATTCCTCAGCCCTGGTTGAGAGGTCCCAAGGGTCTCTCTCCCACATCCCCTGCCTGGAAATGTGTAGCAGTGCCCCTGGTTCTGCTCACACCTCGCCCTGGGCAGGGGCTGGTATGTGGTCAGTCCCTCATTAATGCTCTGAAAATCCAACAGGGTATAATGGGGGAGTGAGTGGCAGTGAACACATCTTGGGAACTCATAGTGGCACCCATGGACTCTGGTGGGGGGGTCATGATCAGACCCATGCCTGTGACTTACAATGGTAATAAAACTGGCAAGGTGACAAGTGAACAGGAAGGACAGGGCTCAAAGAACTTGAACTCTTCCTAGAACTTGAGCCCTTCTCTCAACTGGGACAGTCAAAAGGTCAGAAGGCAGGTACTTAACAAAGCCGGTGAGACTGTGAAAGCAGGGGATAACACAAAGGGGAAGGAAGGGGAGAGATGAGCCCTGACCCAGAATCTCACCAAAACTCTGAGATAGAAACTAAGCAGCAAAAGCAATAAAGTTGAAGGGGGCATCATGAGTGTCCAGCCCTGTTTTCAGAGATCACAGAGCCCAGGTGGCTGAAACCACTATGATGCCCTGCAGAACTGTGTTGGGATGGAGGTAACACCTCACCAAGGTCCTGGCTGGGCGTGGTCATCACAGCACTGTGATGCCATGGTATAGCCAAATAGAATCCAAATTCCCAGAAGACATCAGGTGGTAAACTGCCCAGCCAGGTCAACATGGGGCACAGGCCAACCCCTGGTTATGGTACAGATATCATGGATTTACAACTTAACAGGTTATCACACCAAAGGGCAGGTGTAGAGGGGTCTAGGATAGTCATCATGGGGTGTGACAATGCAAAAGTCAGAGGCTAACTCCCAGGCACAAGCATTCCAGGCATGGAACCCCCCAGGAGACACCAAAGGAACATAACATAACTTCCAACACAAGTACTGGGGCATCTCCCTGGTACAAATATGAAGCTGAACATGACACACACTACAAGGTACTAACGCACATCAGTTATCATGGGATGCAACTCCCTAGTACAATGATCAGAAAAGTTTAATCCCCTGTAGCTAGCTGGAGCTGCCTTAGTGGAGCACTCACAGCACTGTATTCCCAGATGCAGACATCATGGAAGTAGCCATCTGGTAGAGACATCATGTGGGTACATGCAGAGAGTACAGACACGTTAAGATGTAACTGCCAGATACGGGCATTGCAGGGGTGTGACTCCCTGTTAAAGACACCATGGTGGTGGGTCATCCCCTAGCACCTATATTAGAGGGGCATGAGGCTCCACCAGTGCAGCCATCATGGAGTACTATTCACAGAACAGACACTGATGTGGTATAATCTTGGGTGAGAGTCAGGCCATGGGTGTTAGAGAACCTGAGCCTCTGGTAGCTCCATCCCCAATGTGAAAAGACAAGTGGCCCTCACTTGGGGTCTCAGAGACCCTCTGTGTATCTAAACTGGGTGCTCAGAACACTTTGTTCAAATCCCCAAAGTGGAATTGGCAAAGGTGGGGAAATTGAAATCAAAGATGTTTCCTCCCCAGAGAGCTTCTCCCAGGGGTCCATGAACACCCAGAGAGATGGCGAGACCCAAGGGACACACAAAACATGTACACATTCTCAGAGTTGTCAGAACTAAGGCCTCCCGGTCAGCAGTTCCCAGCATGAGCAAACTGCTTCTGCCCCCAGACTCTGACCGAGAGCCTGAACCCAGTGTGAAGCAACTCAGGCTGCTCCCAGCTCTAGGACCTCCTTCATCAGAGCAGAGCAGCCCTACACCCCCAGGCCTGGCCTTGGGCTTGACTCTGCCTCTACACCAGTCTCAGGGTTACCTGCAGGGAGAAGGTGGGAGAGTGGGTAGGCAGGACTGCTGGTAGCTTTGCTGGGTCATCGAGAACCTCATGTGCTCAGAGCAGGGTGTCTACTTCACCAGCACAGCTTTCAACGACTCAGATAAAAACGAGGCCCAAACCCTTGGGCACTCAAGCTCATCTGTGAACTGCACTGTGGACCATCAGTTCTACCACACTGACATACTTGGGCAGGAAAACAATTACATGCCCTGTGATATTATAGAATATAATTGGATGCAATTTTTCTACATTCAGAATGGTTTTAATATATCTTTTTTCTTTGCTACATCAGTGTAAAGCTGCCAACTGCCCTTTCTTAGGAAGAACTGTCCTTTATTCTCAAATTTTGTCCTTGGTGCTAAAATGTCCTTTCTTATATGAAATGATGGGGATAGCAGATAGCAATTGTTGTTTTTTTTTTTTTTGTAATGTCCTTACTTAGCAAAATAAAAAATTGCTAACCAATTTGGTTGTCTGGCCCTCAAGTACTTTTGGAAACTATACTGGTTTATGAAACCAAAGAACCTGGGAATTGCAGCTCTGAGGGAAAAGGAGGAAGGAGATACTATGCCAAACCACAGACTCAGACAAACGTCACGGAAAATGCATGTTACACAGAGGCCATGTCACTTCCATGTGGTCCACCCTAACATCCCACCCTGCCAGCCCCTGAGGGGGCCTGAGGGACCATGTGATGCCAAGATGGAGGGGTTCCTGGCTGGAGAACAGCTGGGATCATTCCTGAGGCCCCCTCATGAATATGCACATACAGATTGATTTGCTTCCCTTGGGCACGTGTTATTATTCACAAATATTAATTAGTCTCCAAATACCACCTGTTCGTAAGTCCTCTCCCACCCCTCCTTCCCAGGCCGGGACCCTGGGTTCCAGGAAGCTGGGGCAAAGAAGGGGTATCCAGGGCCTCACACAGTGGCCAGCCAAGGGGAGAGGCCAGCACGTGGGCAATGAGGCATACTCATTGGGCAGGGAGAGCTGGGAGCCGTTCATCTTCTAACCAGTGACGGGCAGCTAACCGAGCCCTTTTGTCATGTCCTGGACAGTTCACCGCGTGGCACTGCAGCAGTGGCCACGGAGGCGGAAACAGGCCTGTTACACTTGGGAAAGGAAAACCAACATGTTTCCAACTCTTACCAAACCAACCACTGGATTATGACAGGAATAAATCTCTGCCTTAGTCATGACCCGACCCCTGCCCCACGGAAGGAGGTGAACAGCAGGTGGAGGCCAGGACTGCCTTCACTCCTATAGTCAATGGTGGCCAGAGTCTTTGAGTATAGCCAGGAACAGTCCCTGCCCTGTTAGAACTGGGGCTCCCCTGGCTTCACTGAAGACTCCTGTCTTCTTGAGGCCCTCAGCTTGTCTCCTGCAGCCCTCAGCTACTCTGGGGAGTGAAGGGAGTGATTAGGAGGAGGAGCTGAATCTCTGAGGTGGCAAAGGGGTCCAACAGAGGCACCTTCCTACAGTTACTGCTCCTTTCCTCTGGGGAACCCCTGGATTAATGCTCACCAACTCTGCTGCCTCCAGGCCTCTGTGCTTACTGTTCTTTATTGGAAAAGACGCCCTTCTGCCCTAGCCACTCACTCACCCTCCAGAACTCAGCTCAAGTGAACCATCATTGTACATTCTCCCCAACTGATCCCCCCGGTTTTCCAGGTTTGTAAACATAGTGAATACACCAAGAAGTCTAGACCAGTGGTTCTCAATCCAGGGTGACTCTGGCCCCACAAGACATTAGGCAATGTCTGGAGATATTTTTATTGTCAAGACTAAGGGTGTGGGGGTGATGGGGTTGTGGCTTATTTGGTAGAGTACTTGCCTTGCACGTGTGAGGAACTGGGTTCAATCCTCAGCATCACATAAAAATAAATAAAATAAAGATATTGTGTCCATCTACAACTAAAAAAAATATTAAAAAAAAAAAAAAAAGAAGACTAAGGGTGGGCTGGGCACCGTGGCTCACGCCTATAATCCTAACAGGGAGATTGAAGCAGGAGGATTAAGAGTTCAAAGCCAGCCCCAGCAACTCAGCAAGGCCCTCAACAACTCAGTGAGCCCCTGTCTCTAGATGAAATATTTTTTTTAAAAGGGCTGGGGATGTGACTCAGAGGTTAAGTGCCCTTGGGTTCAATCCCTGCATTAAAAAAAAAAAAAAAAAAAAAAAAAAAACACACTCAGAGTGGGGGTATGTGGTATGTTACTTGCATTTAACAGGAAAAAACCAGTGTGCTGCTAGACATCCTACAATGGCAGGCTAGCCCCACAACTAAGAATTATTTGGTTCAAAATGTCAACAATGCTGAGGGTTGAGAAATCCTGATATGGATGGCAAACTCCTTTGCTGATTCAGCCTAGGGCCTGACTGGCCCCTGTCTCAGAACCCAGTTCCCTAAGAATATCCCCCACCAAGCTGTAGACCCAAGGCAGCCCTAACCTGGCTTAACTCTTGTATTAGCTGATTCTTGGGCCCCAGGATCTCAAATCAGCTTTCCTTACTACCAAAAGAGCTAAGACCTCTAAAATTCAAGCCCTCCAGCTCACCCATCTCCTCTTTTCCCAGATATGCCACCAGCAAGTGTCCTCTCTAAAGGACAGATGGCTCCCCTTTCAAATACTTCTTCTGGTGACACTGTGCTTTCAGTCAGGTTGGATTTTCTAGGCAGATCTCATCATTTAAGGATGGGCAGGTACAGTACCCCTATTTCTACTCTCCCCATTTGACCATGCCCATCTCACCAAGCAAGTATACCCAAGAAGTGCTCATTTCTTCCCCTACCTGGGCCAGACCCATCTCTTCCATGCCCTTTTTGTTCAGCCATCCATCTAGAACTGTTTGTTGGGCAGGGTCATGATCAAGAGGCATAGGCTCTGCCTTCAGAGAACTGTTGGAGGGTGAACTAGCCCACCAAGCCCTGGGTTCAGGAGAGTCAACCAGAACTCACCCTCCCTCAATCCTCTTCCTCCTCCAAGGCCCCCAATATCACAGCAACACTTTCATCTACCTGGTCACCCAGGCCAGTGAGTCCTTCCCAAATGCTCCTTTTCTTCAACCTACATATTCAACTTGCCAATAAGTCTGAATCTGCCCTGCTCTATCCCAATTACCTCCCACCTCTTCAGTGGGCTTCAAGCCTCTGGCCTCTGGTCACTCCTTTCCAACCCAATCAACACACAAACCAATGCTACCTTTTAGCTCACATAAATGCAAATTTGATGATGTCCATCATGTGTACTTTGTTTTATGCTTTATCTTCTGGCAGGCACTCATTGTTCCATGAATGAATGAATGAATGGGTTGTCAAATAGATAGATGAATGTATGGATATTGCATCTCTGCTTAAGAACTTTCAATGCCTCCATGCCACCCTCCAGAAAAAGTCTAGTCTTTAGCCTGATATCCAAGGCCCATCATCTGACTCCAGACTAACTGTCCAACCTCATTCCCTACAACTCCAGCCCACCCTCTCTGTTTCTCACAGAATGAAAGAAGTAGAATGAAAGAAAGACACAAGGAGAGACATGCCCCAGATCTTACACTGGGTGCCCTGCTCCTTCGGATACAACCTCCAGGTGACAGACAGTCTTCTCTACAGAAACACGGTGAACAAAGCAGCAGATAGATACTAGTGTTAAGTCCCAGGACGATACCCAGAAGTCTATTTCACACCTACAGCAGGTGATGAGTTATATATCATTCTCCACCCACCTCCATCATCTACTCTAGCCAGAAGCTCCTTGACACCTCCCCTCCCTCATGCCCCACATTCAGTACTTCATCATGTCCTGTCTACCTAAAGAACATACAAATCCCTTCTTCCTGGTCCAGGTCTCCATATTTCTCAGACACATGCACAATGGATCACATTATGTCTCTCTGAACATCTTTCCATGGCCTTGCATCAAATTCCAAGCTGCTAAATTGGCCCACAGGACCCCTCTGTACCCCTGCTTCTGGACCCATCTTAGGGTACACTCACCAGGTCTTTGCTTGCTCACACCAGTCACTCTTGCTGGACAATCAGCACTGAGGGCAGGGCACAGGGGCCTCCGCACCTTCCTGGACAGAAAGGATAAGAAAACATCAAGAATTTCATCACAGCAGAGCATGTATTGACACAGACATTCAAAATTTGCTTTTTTATGCAGGGGGAAGAGTAGGTTACAGAACCACTGGTGTAGGACCATCCCATGTAGTAAAAAGTGCTCATCTTTTCACTTCACTGTCTCTCGTTCACTTGATACTCCCTGAGCATCTACTATGTGCCAGGCATTCTTCTACATGTCTGTAAGCGACACAGATAAGTCCCTGGCCTTGACAGAATTGTGTCCAAATTCTTCAACATGATCCTAGGGCTGCATAGTCACCGGCTGACTTCTGCAGTCTCACCTACCAGTGCTCACCTCCCACCAGCTAGCCACAAACTTTCTCTTCTGATCCTCAAATATACCATATTTTTTCCTGTCTCACAGGCTTGCCCAGCTACATGCCACTGCCTGAAGTGAGCCACCCATGGTTCTTCTGGCCAGTTACCCCTTGGGTTTTAAATCCAATGATACCAGGAATGGGGATGTGGCTCAAGCAGTAGCGCGCTCGCCTGGCATGTGTGCGGCCCGGGTTCGATCCTCAGCACCACATTCAAACAAAGATGTTGTGTCCGCCGAGAACTAAAAAATAAATATTAAAAAATTCTCTCTCTCTCTCTCTCACCTCTCTCTAAAAATAAATAAATAAGTAAATAAATCCAATGGTACCTCCTCAGAGAAGCCTTCCATGATGTCCTAGACTATGTGCCTAGGCTTTGCCTTGGAACAATGACCACAAATATGATTATTTAACTACTTATACAATTACTGAGTCAATATCCTAAGCTCTGTAAGAGCATGAGCCATGGTGCCTGGCTTGGCTCCACATCCCCAGCATGCAGCAGGGAGCCTGGCACATAGTAGGTGCTTAGTCAACACATGTTGAATGAGTAGATGATTGCATGAATGAGTTCAGAGAAAATAGCCCAGCCTGGAGGAACACACCCCAGCTTACATGCCAGTCTTCAAAGAAGCTTCAGGAGCAATATTTATTTTTGACTTTCTGCTTCTCTATAATTTTTAAAATGAAGGTGTGCCCCTGGATGCCTCCTCCGCTGGCACACACACAGCAACAGAGCCCAGCCTCTTCCTTCTAGAACCATTACTGAGCTCTCACCAGCATGGGCACCATCCTGGGGATGGGCAGGGGTGGGTCACGCCCACATCTTCTCATTGCCACCTCACCACAGTTCAGCTATTGGGTTCCTTAGGTATGCACTCCACACAGGCTGCACCTTGTAGCAGGCTTCTCAGCCTCACACCTCTACTCACACAACCCTGCCATCCACCTCGGCTCCTCCCAAAATGAATATACAGGAAACACAGTGGTCATGGGGGCCAGGGACAACCTCCTAACTCCAGACTAACCCTCACTACCCACCCAAGGACCTCCTCACATGGAAATTGTCCCCACCTCTGGCAAAACAGGGGAGTCTTCTTTGGCCAAAGGCCATCCTGACTGACTCAAAACAGGCCTCACCAACCCAGCCTCCAAAGACCAATGGCCCTGCACTCCTGGATGCCCTCATGCTGCCCTCCCCCAGCCCATTGTATTTCTCCACATTTCCAGTGGCTGCTGTTCCCAGCACACAGGCTGCCAGGCGGGTCTAGCCAGACAAACCAGCTTCCATGTCCCAAACTCAAAGGCCCGTTTGTCTGGAGATGCCTGCCAGGCCTCATGATGCCTGATGTGAACTTGTTGGCTTTGCCATTTCTCAGGAAACCTGGGCAGAGGGGCAGTGTCCAAGGCAGAGAACATGGAAGTCTCCCAAGCTACCCAAGACTGCTGCCACACCCTCTGCCACATCAGGAACACTGGGATTTGGGCTTAGAGACTGAGAAAGGCCCTGCGTGGAGGAAAGAGGCATGCACCCCAAATGGCCAGGAGGTGAGTCTCAGAACAGACTAAATGTATACAGGATCCTGACCTTGTAAAACCCCTCAGGTACACAGAATAGCACCAGGGAAGGACTCTAGACAACCCAGTATCTTGAAACATCAACCTAAGATCAAACAGCTCTGAAACAACCTAAATGGGCAATCAATTTGCACCTCATAATCACCAACAGCAGCTCCCAGAAAAGCTTTAGACCCACACTGGGTCAGAACCCTGAAATAAGGACAAGCACATTCAGAAGAGCGCCTATATGGACTAGAAGGCCAACTAGAAAGCTACTACAAAGGGGCCTAATTTCTACAGGACCCAAGTTAGGATCACACATGCTGGCACCCAGAGCTAGGGTTTAACTGGTAGCCATGACCAAAATCAGGTAAGATGGCCCTGGGCACCAACTCAGCCATTTGTGAGGCATGAGACCTGGCCCAGCAGGGGGACCAGGAGCACGTTGAAATCTAGAACAAAGATGTTGCTTGGAGCAGACCCCAGGCAGCCCCTGGGGCTGCACCAGGAAAGTCCCCAGAAACAGCAGCTAAAACACAGCCAAGAAGCTAAAAGCAGAGTTCTCAGACTCAGAGGTTGAGAATACAGAGATCTGGCGCATCTGGATCTTGGAGGCAAAGTGAGGAAGAAAGAACATCAGGAGATGCCCAGGAAAGGTGGGAGGAAATGGGGAACTAAACATCCAGAGGCTGCCTCTTCTCAGAATTCCCTGCCACCCACCCACCCCAATGTGAGATCTTTTCTGCAGGGCTGCACCTTTAGCCTTCTCACAGCTGCCCACCTGAAGGTCAGACACACTTGAGAAACACATCAATGGTAATGAAGACGAGAGACATGGGCAACCCCCTTGCTGATCCCAGTTCAGAAGGGAAGTTGTTAGGTGGGCAGGTGCCCTAACCTTTGCAGTGCATGTTTTTCATGGCAAGCCTGGCTGATGCTGATGGGAAGGGGGTCTGTACCACAATAACAACTGCTATCACTGCGCACCTCTACTCACTAGATGCCAGGCCTTGTTTTAAGCACTTGATGCATATTAACTTTAATCTTCCCATCAACCCTATGAGGCATGGAATCTTATTATACCCATTTGACAAATGAGGAAACTGGGTCAAAGACGTTAAGCAACTTGCTCAAGGTCACATCAAACTCCAGCAGTTCAAAACCAAAGTCAGAGCACTAAGCCACTGTTTGTGGCTGTCTTTGCTTGCTGAGCATGCCTCCTCATACTCTCATGTCACTCTTGGTTCTCCTCCACTGGCCCAGATTATTCTCCCAAACTGTACTCTCATACTCAACCCCCGTTTGAGTCTCCCCACCTCCAATGAACCCCAAGTACCCAAGGCAACATTCCAACCCTGAGCTCGTCATCCATCCCTGGAATCAGCCTTTCCTCCTCAGGTTCCTAGCTCGGAGGTTCAGAAGTTCCAGAGCCTTCAGAAAAGCCCCACCCAGCTACTCCCCGGAACCTGGACTCCCTCCTTTCCTTCACCCCCACACCCATAAATCATTCTTTTCTGACAAATGAAGCCCCATGCTACCACCCTATCCAGGCCACTGTCTCATTGACCTTACTACAACATCTTTCTCATTGGGCATCCTGTCTCCCATCCACTTTCTGTGGTCACAGCAACATCTTTCAGAAAAATTAATCTGACACAGCATGTTCTACACTGCCCACCTAAGCTTTAAACCTTTGGTGTCTTCCCTCTATTTTCAGAATAAAGTCACACATAGCTCACAGGGCATTCAAGACCCTCTGTGATCAGTTGTATCTCTGAATAACCCACAAGTGACATCTCTTGGTCTTAATTCATAGTTTTTTTTTCCTCCTACCTAGAGGTTCCCCTTCTCCCTTCTTCAACTGGCAAACTCCTATTCATCCCTTTAAACCCAATTCAGATTGCCTCTTCCCTGTCTCCTCTGGGTCACAACTCACTCTGACCTCTTCCCCACCTCATGCTGAATTCCGCCAACCTTCTAACCTCTGCTCAGAATTGCAGTTGCTGTAGGTGAGCAGATGCCTCAACCTCAGAGGCTCCTAAGGGGCAGGCTGTCTTTCCTACACAGCTGTTAGTCCCGCAGGAAGCAAGACAACCTTGCTGAAATTTCCTAGTCCAATGCCTGGCACATGGTCTGCAATCAATAACAGGTTACTGAAATGCTTTTGCATTCCCAGAAAGTGATTGCCACTGCTGATGACACAATGACACACAGTTCCCTTGGCTTCCTGCAGCACCCATGGATGGGGACCAGTTTGGGCTGGATAAGCTGTTCCATTTTAGAGGGGTTTTAAACTGAGAAACAGGTCTCAAGCTGGAAGGTGGAAGGGATGTAGTATGTGTCACAACCTCTAGTGCAAGAGGTCTGGGTCCCACCTCTCCTTGGGTACTCTCAAAACTGGACTCCCACAGTTGGGACTGTTGGGAATAAGACTGGAAGGCTCACAAATCACCAGGGTCAGCATTTTGCTGCACATCAATGCAAATTCCAAGAAAAGACTTTTAACTAGTTTACCCTTGCTGTAGTCTGCTTCACCAGCACCCATATCCACCCTCCTCCTCCCTTTGGAAGCACCAGCCATCAGTGTACACAAGGCTAGAGAGAAGGAGGGGGGCCAGAAGCTACAAAGGAAGGAAAGGAATAAGGAATTACATTAAAACGATTTCCTTTTTAAAAGAAGGAAAAGGAAGATAAATTGGAAAAGGATATAAAACTATAAAGACATTTCATATGAGGTGGAAAATGAACAAGCAAAAATGTGCAAAAAGTGCATGTACTAAAAGGCACAACACTGTGTACACAGGTACAGGTGGACTGAGTATGCAAGCACAGCAGAATTCTGAGCACTGGCTGGCATGAGGGCCCAAGCCTGCAAGAGTGAGGGCAAGAAGGCAAGTGAATGTGAAGTGTGCATGAGGGTGGGGGCAGGGCTAAGAGTGGAAGCAGAGGTTGGATGGAGAATCGCCTGGGGTGTGTGGTCTAAGCCCAGGCAGAGAATGTAGGGGCTTATAAGGGAGTTATACCTGCTCCTTTTTGGAACCCTACACTCATTCATATATTCAGTTAAAAACAAGGATTTTCACACTCTCTAAAGCAAAAGTTAATAAAAAGCCAAACATGAAATTTCCTTAGAATTCTATCAGAACTCTCCTCCGTATCCCATCAGATTCCTAATGCCTCCCAAAGGATCCCTGTCCAGATCCCTCCAACTAGAACCACCACCCACATTCTTTTCCAGGCCTCCCACCCCTGCACTTGCCTGTATTCTCATGCCAGATCCAGCACCAGGTCACTCAAGGATCCTACCCTTTTCCCTTCAGAAGCCAAAGTGGAGCTTTTGTCACCATCATTCAGCAATCCAGTCTCTACCATCCTGTCCTGTTGTCCCCAAGAGGGAACCCAGAGAATCCCCTAGCACCTGCAGCCTCCTTCACATTTCACAGCTCAGGCAGGTACTGGTCCCAGCCCCCACCAGCTCCAACTCAGGGGCCCAGCGCTGGGGGGATTGAAATGGGGAGAAGGGCTTGCCCCTCCCCCTCCCAGGGGTGGAAGAACCAGAGGGGCAGCATTCCAGAGAAGTGGGGGAGGGTCTAGCAGAGGGGTACAGAGACACCAAGAGACCAGTGAGAGACATCAGGCAGAGACCCGGGGAGGGAGGCGGGGTGAGAAGGGGGGGGTACGGACAGACCCTGGCAGAGAGAAAGAGGCCCAGAGAGAGAGAACACAGGGATCCCGGCAGAGGGAACAGGGAGACCATGGCAGAGAGAACAGAAAAAGAACAGGAAGACCCGGGCAGAGAGAACAGGGAGACCCAGAGTGAAAGGCAGATCCAGGGGAAAGAAGAGGAAGACACAGCGAGGGAGAACAGAGACCCAGGCAGAGAGAACCGGGAAAGAGAACGGACACCCGCAAAGGGAGAGACCCAGGAAGGGAGAAGGGAGATGGCTGGAGACCCTGGGACTGCAGGGGGTGAGACTGAGAGGCAGTGACACAGTAACTGAGACTAGGACGGTGGACACAGCGACTGGGGACCAGGCACACCGGGACGGGACAGGACGCGGGGCGGCGACTGAGTGAACTTTCGGAGCAGGTCCGAGTGGACACGTCCTCACGGGACAGGTCGCTCAGGGCCTCCGGGGCGGTGCATGGGGTGGGGGTGGGTACCACCAGCTGCGGCCCCTCCCCAGCCCGCGCTCGCGACCAAGGGGGGTGGGAGCTTCAAACTCGCGCCCGGCGCATCCCGGGACCGCACGTGCGCCGGGGCGGCAAGCGAGACTCGGACGCGTTGGCTGCGGATCCCCCGCCGACTGGGAGGGGGCGCCGGTGCGGCGGGGGCGGGGGCGCGGCCTGGACCCGCCCGGAGCTGGGGCTGGTGGGAGGCTGAGGGCCGCCCCCGGAGCGCGTCCGCGCTGGAGGGTGGGGGACCAGGCGGGACCAAGGAGGGGGAGCCAAACGCAAAAGGGAAACTTTGCACCGGGGGGGGGGGGGGGCGCGGGCTGCGGCTCAGGTGCGGCGGGAGGGAGGGGGAGGGCGGAGAGCTCGCCAGCAGCCGCGGTGGGGGGCGCGTCTGCCGCGGGGTAAACGCGGGGAGGAGCCGCCAGGCTTGGGGGGGCTTAGCCGAGACTGCGGGCGCGGCAGGTGGGGGCGCGGCCCGGCCTCAGCGGCGCCCCCCAGCCCCCCGGGACTGCCTCCAGCTCCGCTGGGTGGACGTGGAGGGAGGGTGGGTTAGTGGGCAAGGAATGGGCGCGGAGGGGACTGGAGGGGGGCCCCCGGGGGTCACTCACCGCCTATCCAGGGGCCGTCGGTCCGCATGTCCCCCCCAAGCCGCTGAGGCCGCCGCTCCCGCTCCTCTGCTGCTGCCGCCGCCGCCACCACCTGGTTCTACTCCCGCCACCGCCGCCTGAGCTGGAGCCGGAGCCCGAGCCGGAGCCGGAGCTGGAGCCGGAGCCGCCGCCTCTGCCGCCGCCGCCAACACCACCGCTCCCGCCGCTCCCGCCGCTCCCGCGCCAGCTCCAGTCGCGCGCCCCTGCTCGCGCCCGCGCCCGCGCCCCTGCCGTGCGCGCTCCCGGCACCGCCCCTCCCCTCGTGCACTCCAGCTCGAAGAGCCGCGGAGGAGCGGTGTAGGCCCGGGCGAGGCCACAACCCAACCCCAAGTCTAAATCGACCCAACACCAATATTGAACCTGAACCCCCCAAAACCCCCCAAATGAGCATGAACAAGCCAAAACTCAGATACTAAATCCAGATGCTTCTACTGGCTATCAAATCCTAATATGAACCTAATACTACTCTGGCACCCCATTTCTTCCCAGATCTGAACATAATACTGAACTCAGACCCACCCTTAAAACCCATTATTGAGTCCAGACTCCTAAATCTGCCCTAAAATTGGCACAGATATGGTCTGAGCCCCCATACTGTATTGACCCCAAATATCAATGGGGGGGGTGACTGGGATTGAACACAGGAGCATACCACAACTGAGGTACTTCCCCTCCCCTATGTATTTATTGAGAGGGGTTCTCAATAAATTGCCCAAGCTGCCCAAGAAACTTCCTATCCTCCTGTCTCAGCCTCCTGAAGTAGCTGGGATTATAGGTATGCACCACTGTAGGGGACTCTCAAATACTGAGTCTGACTCTGAATTCCTTTATTTCTTATTACTTTAAATTTATTACTTGCCCTAAACTTAAAAGTGATGCTGGTACCAACCCTGGACCTAAATGGACTCCAGTACCAACACTGAGCCTGCTGTCCCCAAAAGAACACTAACGTCCCATAGCTACCTTGCTCTAGACCCCAATACTCTTTTCTGAACCCCAAGACTTAAATGAAACTCTATTCCACTCCTAGGTTAACACCAATATACTTTTTTTCTTTTTTCTAAGCATTCTTTTTTTTAATGTTTATTTTATTTATTTGTTTTTTATGTGGTGCTGAGGATTGAACCCAGTGCTCACACATGCTAGGTAAGCACTCTACCACTGAGCCACAACCCCAACTCACCAACATACTTTCTAAATTGGGATTCTTAATTTCAATTCCCAAATTGAGATTTGACCTCACACCTTACCCATTTTTGCAAACGTTTAGAACCCTAACCTTACCCTCTTCCCATAATAGTCTTGGAAACCAAGAAAGGAAACTACACATGACCTTTTATCCCCACATTCACCCTCTCTTCTCTGATGTGATGTGAGCACTAACTGGAGGCTGGCCAACATCCCAGATATTTCCAAAAAAAAAAAAAAAAAATCTAACTGGAAATTGGTCTCTGTATTTAAGACAATAATACCCTAAAAGATGATATAGACATTGGTGGAAGTTTCTGATTCCTCATTCCAAACTCTAATGCTAACCCGTAAATTTCTGGGCTATACAAGTAACCTAATTGAAGATTAGTCCAAGTCCTAATGCACATAGGGACTTTGTAAACTTCAAACCAAGAGCCAGCCTTGGCACCGAAGCCCCTGCCTTCAGACCTCTATCCCAGTCTGTGAGTTCATACTTGAGTTAGACAAAGCCACAGCATCTCTTTCCTGTCCCCCACTAACCCCAACCCTGCACCAGTTAAGCTTCACCAGGAAGGCTGGGGGAGATACCTCCACTCTGGAGTCAGGTGAAACCCTCTGTGAGGTTTCTGATCTTCTGTAGGATCTCTCTGATACCCCTGTGAGTTTGGAATCAGATTAAAAATAAGACAAAGTTTATAGATTTTTGAGGCATCTGGATTCTGGGATTCCAGTGTTAATATGCAAAATAAGTATTTAGGGGTCTGGGCTGAGGAATAAGTTTTAATTTTTACCTAAATTCACTGGCTGCTTTTGTCCTGGTCTTGGATTCAGAAACAGTGTTTGTGCGCCCCCTGGTGTGTGAGAAGGGGATGGGACCGGCTCCAGTAATTCTGGGCAAACAATTTGGCCCAGATGACAAACAGGTCAAAAATGAATACTCCCAGACTGTGGTTTTTCACCCACTGATAATTTTGGTGTGCTGTGGGGGAACTGTTGCAACTTTTATTCATATTTATGCTTTTTTTGGCGTGTTTTCAGAACTTTGAGGGTTCTGTCACCCCACCACCCAGTTTTAAAAAAGTGTACATTTCAGATAATTATGCTTGTTCATGGCTGACTTCTCCCTGGCTTCACTGGCCCACACTCTCCTCACTGATTCCTTTCTCCAATTCCATTACCATCTCCTTTTCTGCACTGCTGCTGTATCCTATGCCTCTCCTTCTCCCACTCAGCCTCCTTTTCCTGGACCTCAACCACTATAACTACCCACTGATGACTCCCAAATCTCTACCTCCAGGTGGGCCTCTCTTTTGGGTTCCAGATCCATATAACAAAAGCTTTCTCAATACCACTGCCTGGATGTCTGTCAGGTAACAGAATTTACGTGTCTCCCTCCCCAGGTTCTACTCCCCTTCATCTCAGGCAAGGGCAGTCACTCAGTCATCAGGCTAGAAAGAAACCTTCTCTCAAGTAACCCTATCCAGTCAGTCAACAGTCTTGCAAACTTTGAGAAATAGAAAGACGATAGACCATGTGGCTCCAAGAGGTACACATGTAAACAGAGATAGAGTTTCTTTTTTTTTTTTTAATTTTTTTTAGATGTTGATGAACCTTTGTTTTATTCACTTATTTATATGCGGTGCTGAGAATTGAACCCAGTGCCTCACACATGCTAGGCAAGTGCTCTGCCACTAAGCCACAACCTCAGCCCCAAGATAGAGTTTCTGACTTTTGTATTTGAGTTCATGCAAAACTAAACCGGTCAGAAACTCTCTTGAACATAATTATACAATGATGCTTCTTGAAACTTATTCTACTTCGAATGGGTTTTGGTACCTTGGGACCAACTCTAACTGTTTAGAACCATTACTTCCTCCTTCAGGAAGCCATCTTTAACCCCTGGGTTGGGTTAGGGACTTTCCCAACACAGCTCTAAACCCTGGGAAGCATCACCGTATGTATCTGTGACTGTCTCCTCTTCCTATAGACTGTGGGTTCCTTGCTGGCAGGAGGGACAAGTCGGCCTCATCGCTGCCATATCCCAGCAGCCAGGACAGGGGCTTGACACGAAATAGGTGCATGATACATATTTGTTAAGGGAATGAAAAGATAGATTCCCCCCTTCTGTGCTCAAGGAACCATCAAGATGAGGAAAGAGCACTGTGACTAAGCCTTAGAGAGCATCCACACTCCGTCTTTTTTAGGCCTGGAAGAGGGGTTTGATCTTCTGATCCATGTGCTTGCTAGCCTGGGCCTCCCTAGGTCTGAAGCTCTGACAACCCTGTCACTCTGCCCAACGCTACTGGCCCAAGTGAGCACAGCACTTGGCAGGTAGGTGGGTGGGACCCCTGCAATCCTGTGGCTTGAGTGGGCAGCCCCACTCACTGCTGTTCTAACCAACTCTTGCTTTGAGCCCCACAGGGGTTCTCAGAATCTCAAGCCATTGTTCCCTAGCCCCCTGCTGACCTATCTTTCAGTCCCCATGTGGCAAGGTGTATGTAAAAGCAGGGCAGAAGAACGCTTCTGAGTTTCCTGCTCAGATCTCAGCCTGTACTCGATGTGGAACTAGACAAACTCAAGGGACCGAGACCAGAGACTCAGGCCCTGAGGCCACATGAGAACCTCGGGTGGCTAAGCCTAGGAAAGCTTGATAGCTCATGAAGCAGTGGAGCCAGTGCTCCGTCCAGATTGCCAGACTCTGCTCACAGGGTCCATGTGGGGCTGCCCTGCTGCCCTGCTCATGGGCCTGGCGGGGAGGGATGTCCTTGTGCTCATCTGTGAAGGCCAAGCTGTGCCATGTGGTAGCTCTGTGTCTGCTGTGTTCCAGCCGCAGGGTGCAGGGTGAGGGGGGAGCCAGATGTCAGTTCCCACTCGCTGTTCACCCTTTGTCCAGGGTCTGGGCCCACTGGACACTCTTCTCAAACTCATGACGTCAGTACATTTCCTGACCGTCTTTAGTTGGCCTAAATCAAATTAATTTCAGCTTGATTCCCCACCCATCAGATCAGCAAGATTTCCACATCACTCACAGCTCCCCCTTCCCCTCCCTCAAAAACTCTAAGAGCTTGAGGGGTTTTCATAGCCTCAAGGAGGGTCACTCTGTGTTCCATGACCTTGCAGACAAGCCATCTTTAACCCCTGCTTTGAGCTAGGAACTTACCCACCCTGGCTCTAAACCCTGGGAGCACCACTGTATGTATCCGTGATTGTCTCCTCTTCCTATAGACTGTGGGTTCCTTGCTGGAAGGAGGGACAAGTATTGTTCAAGTCACTGCTGCTTTTGTAGACATCAGTCATCCCTGCCATGGGGTTTCTATCACTTGTCCCCGAGATGGACCTCCCTTGTCCAGCCTGTTCATTGGAAAAGGGACCCTCTACCCTCTCCATCCCAGGCGCATGCTCTCTCTCTCACTCACTTGCTCTCCAGTAGAATTTGTGATCCTCCTGCCTCAGTCTCCCCAGTCGCTGGGATTACAGGTGTGTGCCACTGTACTGGGCTCATCTCAGGCTTTTTTAAGGGAGCCTCTTCCATAGACCCCCAAAGTCATAGCCCTTATCCCTTGGCACTTTTGATCCACACACAGCCATTTTCCTGGCTGTTCACTTGTCCCCCTTCTCCATCTAGACAGTCAACTCCTTAGAACCCAGAGATGTCCTCCTTCAGCTGTCAGAAAGAGCTCAAACACACCAGACCACACAGACAATTTACCTTCCTAGCTATGGGGCGGAAGCAAAAAGGCCAAGGCCTTGGAACACAAAAGTCTGGCTAAAGCCTTTTATTCCCTCCTGATGAATCACTATGGGGCGGGGTGGGGGGGACAGGAGGGTTGAAGCTAGTTTCTCAAAAGAATTTGCTAACTTGCCGATGATGACCTCACCCACCTTGGGTTTCTCTGAGAAAACAGAAGCCTCCACAGCAGGATTCCCTTATATCCTCACTACCAAATCTGCAAAGCCACCCACACCTGCTCCTTCCTCCCTGGCTCCATCCTGGTTGCAAGGAGGATGGACCACACCATCTAGCAGAGGCTGATGCCCCTGTGCTGAGGATGCTCTGGGTCATCCAGGACTTTGCACCTATCCCCCATCCACTGCATCCTCTTTGCTACATCATTCCCATCTGTTCACAGTCATGCTCAAGCCTCTCCTACCCTAAACAAAAATTCCCTCCCTGGAGCCCACACGCCCTCCAGAGTGGGAGAGACTTGAGCACTTCTCTGTTCTCCTTCCCAACAACCCCCAAAGCTGTTCCTGCATGATGCCTTCATTTGTCCGTCTCTTGCTCACTCCTCAGCCCCCTACATTCCAGCTTTTGGACCAACACTCCACTAAATTGCTCTTGACATAATGATTGTTTACCTCCATTTTGCCAAATCCAATTGCTGTGCCTCTGTGTTCAGCCTAATGCACTTCCCAGTGGCCTTGGCTACTTCCTGCCATCGGCCTGCAATGCCCATGAAGACAGACCAGCTTCTTGACCTCCTCATCGCAATGACCATCTCCTACAGGCACCTGAGCCCCTCTTTCTTACTGTTGCACACGGAGCCTCATCCTCATCCCCAGCTGCATCTCTCCTGCTGCACTTTGTACACTCTACCCCCTGAGAACTGTTCTCTTATCAGCCCTCTCTGTTGGGGACCTCTCCTAAAGCATCAGCTCTCTCTCCTTCCTTCACTTTCCTCCATGGCCAACTTAAGTAGAAAGCCTCAACACATTTTTTTTTTTCCAGTGCTGGGGCTTGAACTGGGACTCATACATGCCAGGCAAATGCTCCACCAGTTATACTCCCAGCCCCAAGGCTCAAAAAAAAAAAAATATACATATATATATATATATATATATATATATATTTGTAGATGGACATTTATTTATTTGTATTTGGTGCTGAGGATTAAACCCAGTGCCTCATACATGCTGGGCAAATGCTCTACCACTGAGCTATAGCCCCAGCCCCCAAGGCTCAACACTTTAATTCACTTTAATAACATTCTTGTTACTATCCTAAGTCCCTTTGCCTTCTCACTTTTTTTTTTTTAATCATATCTGTTTGGCAAAAACCCAACTCAGAATGAGCCCTCCTGTCTGCCTTCCCATACCTCTGCTCAAACAACCAAGTGACTCTACTGATCTTTTTGGAAGCAATGAATCTGTGAATTAAGCACATGCACAGAGCAAGCACCTGGCTTGGGGGGAGGCAGGAACTCCAGATACACGTGTAAGAGGCAACACCCACTTGGTAAGAGTCAGGCCATAGAGGGTCAGCTTCCTTTGGAGGCAGCAAACAATACCTTGAGATTGTTTATGGCTCTGGGGACTCTGGGAAGTGGGGGTGAAGCTCAGGGAGTTCCAGGCAATGCAAGCAGTGAGATGGAGAAGTGGAGAAAACATCCCTTCCTTCAAGATGGGTGAAGGTTAAGTAGGGCTTTCTTTCTAATATTCAGTATTCCTGGGTGCATATCATGGACACCTCCAGGTTGTCCAGGGTTCCAACATGCTGCCCACACCACCCAACACCTGGAGTCAGAGCAGGCTATAGGGGATGGCCCAGTATTGGGAGAAAAATGGACCTGGTTCTGAATAATACCCATGGCACTTATTATCTGTGCAGTCTTGGGCAAATTACTTCCTTTTGCCTTAGTTTCCTCTTCTGTAAAAGGAGATAATCGTTATTTTGCAGGATTGTAAGAATGACATGGACTCAGAGCCTGGCACAGTGTAGGTTCTTGAAAATAGAAGCCACATAAAAATAAATAAATAAAATAAAGGTATTTTGTCCATCCAAAACTAAGAAAAAAAAATTGAAAGAAAGAAAGAAAACCCTTTCCTTCTCCATCAGGATGTGGCCTATATCCCTGGAGCACTTCCTATCCCCTATTCTCTTCTCCAAGTCTGGATGAGTCTTCTGGAGTCACACCTACAAGCTTCATCAAGCTGGTCAGTAATTGCTTTCATTGGAGCAATTATAAACTTACTATGTGACCTTGCAATTTCTTTTCTAGGTATTTGCTGAAGAGAAATGAAAATATGTCCATATATCTCCTCTCAAAGATCATCAGTCTTATGGGGAAGAGTCCTGGCATTCCACACCCCTTCCTTCAAGAAGGGTGAAGGTTAAGTAGGGCTTTCTTTCCAATATACAATATTCCTACTCATTTCTTTAAACATCAAACCTGCTAGCCAGGTGTGACGACGCACATCTGTCATCCCAGCAACGCAGAAGGATGAGGCAGGATGATTGCAGTTCAAAGACAGCCTGGGCGACTTACTGAGAGACCTTGTCTTAAAATAAAAAATAAAAAGGCTGGAAATGTAGTTCAGTGGTAAGGTGCCTCTGGGTTTAATCCCCAGTACCAGGAAAAAAAAAAGTCACACCTGCTAAAATAAAATACTTTCATATCCATAGCTTAAAGACAGACATTACTTCTTAGGTCTAGTACATTTTTAAAGCCATAATGAGAAAGGAAATAAGTCCTTAACTGCCTCCTAATTAGCAATGTGTCTTCCCTGTTCTCTGAGAATCAGTAAATCCGATTATTGTGGCAAGGGTAGATGTCTGTTTCTTTCTTGATCCCCTTTGGGGTTTGTCTGAATACAAATATAGTTGTAGTCCCTTTAATGGCTTTGCAATGATTTTCACAAGAGAGGTCTTGATGGTTTGATTTTAGGAAGCCTCAATTATATTCTTGCCAAGGGCTAATATCAATTTGTGGATGAAATATTCTCCCAGTTAAATAAATTAAAGATAAGTGTACGGAGATATAGAAAAAAAAATGAAAACAAGGACAATAATCAAGACTGTGGTCATAAGGAGAGTCATACAAATCAATGGAACAGAATTGAAAGTCCAGGAATAAACCCTTACCTTTATGGTCAATTGATTTTTGACAAAGGTACCAAAGCAATTCAGTGAGAAAAGGGTACTGTTTACAACAAATTGCTGTGAACAATTGATATTCACTTTGAAAAATATGAATGTGGGTCTCTTATTTTTTGCCGTATGCAAAAATTAACTTGGAGTTAGATATAAGTGTAAGAGCTAAAACCGTAAAACTCTTAGAAGAAAATTTATATGACTTTGGATTTGGCAAAAACTTCTTAGATATGATACAAAAGCACAAGTAATAAAAGAAAAAATGATAAATTTGACTTCACAGAGAATAAAAACTTGGATAGGGTTGTAGCACAGTGGTAGTACGCTTGCCTGGCATGTGTGGGGCACTGGGTTTGATCCTCGGCACCACATAAAAATAAATAAAATAAGGTCCAACTTAAAAAAAAAAAAACTAAAAAAATGTTAAAATGAAAAGCCACAGGCTGGAAGAAAATATTTGTAAGTCAAGTCATGTACCTTACAAAAGAAGCTGTGTCCAGAACATATAAAAAAAACTCTTATAAATTCAATAACAATGCAAATAACCAAATTTAAAAATGGGCAAAATAATTGAATAGGCATTTCACCAAATAAGATATACAAATGGTCGACAAGCACATGAAAAGATGGTCAACACTGTTAGTAATTGAAAAATCCAATTCAAAACCAAAACTAGCTGGAGGGGGGTGGTGGTGGTGGTGCATGCCTGTAATCCCAGCAGCTCAGGAGGCTGAAGCAGGATGATTCGAGTTCAAAGCCAGCCTCAGCAACTCAGCAAGACCCTGTTTTTAAATAAAATATGTTTTAAAAGGCTGGGGATGTAGCTCAGTGGTTAAGCGCCACTGGGTTCAATCCCCAGTACCAAAAACAAAACTAGACACCACTTTGAATGCATTGGAATGGCTAAAATCAATATGACAGGCAATAACAAGAGTTGTTGAGAACGTGGAGAAATTAGAACCTTCAGAGATAGAATTTTATTTTTCCATGAAACCCAGGGCCTCATGCATGCTAGGCAAGTGCTCTCTACCTCTGAGCTACACCCACAGACCTAAAGCTAGAATCTTCATATATACATTGCTTATTGGAGATGTGAAATGGTGAAGCACTTTGGAAAATGGTTTGTCAGATTCTTAACATAAACTTACTATGTGACCTTGCAATTTCTTTTCTAGGTATTTGCTCAAGAGAAATGAAAATATGTCCATAAAAGGATTAATATGAGAATGTTCATAGCAGGATTATTCATAATAGCACAAAAGTAGAAACAACGCAAGTGCTTGGTATTTGGTGAAGAGATAAACAAAATGTAATGTACAATAGGGTAGAACACTCTTAGGCAAGACAAAGGAATGAAGTTCTGATTGGTGCTACAGATGAACCTGAAAAACATTATGCTCATGGAAGGAGGTGACTCAAATAACATATATGATTTCATTTATAAAATCTCCTGAAAAAGGAAATCTGCAGAGAAAGAGTAGATGAGCAGTTGACTGGGAGAATGGCAAGTGATTGGAAATGAGCACATTTTTGGGGGGTGATGGAAATGTTTTAAATTAAATCGTGATGATTATTGCATAACTATACAAACTTATCAAAAACCACAGAAATATACACTTGCCAAAAAAAAAAAAGGCAATAGAAAAAGGGTAAAAGATAAATGGAACTGAAGGTGGTATCAATATCCAAAAGTAGTCGTGGGAGCTGGGGATGTAGTTCAGTAGTAAAACATGTGCTTAGCTTGTGGTTTTAGCATGTGGTTTCCCCAGCACCACATAAAAAACAAAACAGAACAAAATTCTACAAAGATACACATGATAGAGGGGGGGGTTCTGAATATGCCCAAGCTTCCTGCAGTCAAAGGGAAAAAGGAAACATGACGGATTTTAAGATTCATAGGTGTCCTCAACAAATAGAACAGAACTAAACTAATTAGTTGTTTAGAAGCAGCATAACTTTTTCAGGTTCTGAGACTTGAGAGAAAATTTTCCTAGTGAGAGGACAATGTATGTTTGTTTTAGTGGCTAGGTTCTGTAGCTCTGTGGTAGAACACTTGCCTAGCACGTGTTATGCCCTATGTTTGATCCCCAGCACCACAGAAAAAGAAAAAAAATAGAAATGTAATTCCTTGGTTATCCTAGTTACATTCCAAGTGCTCAAGAGCCACGTGGACTGGTGGCTACCATATTGGACAAAGCATTTAGAGAACATTTCCATTATTGCAGAAAGTTCTATGGTCAGCATTGGTTAGAGACTAGTTTCTGAAAACAAGTAAAAAAGTTTGGTGTTCCAAATGTTGGTGAAAGAGTGATGTGGTCTCAACCTTGGGCAAGGCAGAGCTTTTTAAACTACTTTCATAACTTTGCACACTGAGAACAAGAGTAGAAACTTGGGTTAGGGGAAGGAGGAGACATTTTATTAGAAATAATGGAGAGTGAGCACAACGGTTCATGCCTGCAATCCTAGAAACTCAGGAGACTGAGGCAAGAGGATCACAAATTGAAAGCCAGCCTCAGGAACTTAGCAAAACTCAGTCTCAAAATTTTAAAAAAGTAAAAAGAGCTGGGGATGTAGCTCAATGGTAAAGCACTTGCTTAACATATATGAGGCCTTGGGTTCCATCCCCGGTACCAACAGAACAAAGCAAAAAGGAAGGGGCAAGATTATATGCATAGATACATTTTGGCTTTTTCCAACTTTTGCATGTGGAGTTGTGGGAGACACCTCCAGGAACAATATTTGGTTAGTTTAGCTGTTTAGCTAATGACTGGGCTTTTGTTGTGCAAATCGCCCTTTGGCTGGCTTCTCTGCTGCTGAGTGGTGTATTCTGTCTGGCAGGATTTTGATATACAAAACAGAGGAGGGCCTGAGCCAGCTTGGCAGAGAGCAGCTGTGGAGCCAGTGCAGAGAGGGAGACTGGGGAGTGGGTGGTGGGAACCGGAAGAGTGTGACCACCACCTGCGGGGTGGGAAGGGGAGTGCTGAGGGAACATGCATTTTGGAAGGGATTCTCAGGGGATTCTGCTGTGTGAGGACCATGTAACCTTCTCTTAGAAACTTCCAAGCGATTTTCAGTGGCTTTGGGAGTTGGGTTGGTAGTGGGAAGATTTCAAGGTGCATAGGGAAGGACTTCAAGTCCAGCTCAAGATAGCAGAAGCAATGGCTCAAGGGGACCCAGTCATGTGTGGGTTAAAGGCTGGGCCTTGTCTAGAGTTATTTTTACCTGAGGAGTGGTACCTAGCTGCATCTCGGAATAAATCATTCTCTTCAAACTCCAGAGTATAACCTCACTAGGACTGCCAAGCTTGCAGATTTATGGCATAAAGAAATGAAGATGGATCAGGCCCGAGATGTGATGGAATTTGAAAGAGCATCTCACCGAGTCAAGGGGAATTTGCGGAAAGGTCTCTGAGGTGGACATGACTACTGGGATGGTGTAGTGCCCCTCCATCCCATATCTGACCTTCTAAAGCATGGAATAAGGGTCAGGTGGCCATAGGGCTCCTGACCAGAGATGACAGCACTTTCTGTGTATTAACACATGGGCATGTGTCAAGAGGAGATGGACATTGGTAGTAGGAAAAGCCCTGTTGATACTCTACTAACAAGTGGCCCTCAGCCCCACCCCCACCCCGCCTGTCTGAAGTGAAACCAGATGGAGTTGAACAACCTCTATAGCTTATTCGAGAGTCCAAGAGGTTGAGGCAGGCTCCAGCAGCTGAGGGGAAGGGGACAGGCAGCTAAAGCCAGGAAAGAGAGCTAGTGGGTTGAAAGAAGAGGGTGTTCCTGCTGATCTTGAGAGAGTGGTCATTTGGGGTGTAGTGGGAAGCTTCATGAACAGGTACTTGCTTACTGAGGTACTGCTCAGGCTGAGGCCCTGTTGAAAACAGTTCTCAGGGTACTCTCCATAGAGATTAGCATTAAAACTCAAGTGGGAAGTCAACAACCACTCTACATTTTTCTTTGCTTTAGGGGTACATTTTTTCTGCTTAGTAGTAGAGTTGTTTATAGTAAACCTTTTCCTTCCTTCCATGGTTGGAGTATAGTCTTGGAGTGAAATTGCCCAGAAATGTTGACCAAGACCGGTGTTGGCTCTGACCCAATGCCATCACATCAGTGAACTGAGACAACTGCCGACATGCTCCATTGTGGCATCTGAGGTGTGGTAAGGAATTCACTGAGGAGCAAAAGAACATCTGGCACGAGAGGAAATGAGAAGCCGGATGTGGTTGTGGCTGTAGCTATACTTGGCCCTTGAGTTACTGGGAGTGGAATTGTTGAGAATGGATGGTCCAACCAGAGAGCTACAGACAACCTCAAAGTGGAGGTATCTAGTGGAGCACCTGTGTGGCATAGTGGATCTGACCAAACCTGGGGCAAGAGCTATAAATGGTCCTCACTAAAGAGGCATATGATGACCCACCCTGTCCTTTGGCTATGGCCACACTGAAGAATTAGTTGGTAGGTGATAGGAATCACTAATTCTGTATATTCCAAATTAGTGGTTTTACTAACATCTGTAATTATCCCAAGGATGTAAGATAGGTTTTATTTTGTTTGGATAGCAAGGGTAAATCCAGGAACTCATACTAGGTCCTAGAAAAGTTCTGAATCCTCTTCGGTCAGTGATCTGGTGTGGAGATCCAGAGCTGCTGGTGCTGTGGATTCCAGCTATACCTTCAGGAACTAGGAGAATGACTCCAGGTAGAAGTGGGATCTCACCCAGCTTCTAGGAGGTGAACCCAGGCTAAGGTTTTCATTGACTCTGATCCATTTAGTCTCACTCTAACCAGTGGGCCACGGGGCAACCTAGAGCTCTAGAAGTTGGTGTTAGCTCAGAGCCAGTGTTCAAAGATCTCTAAAGTGTTGGGGTTGGCCACAGTCCCTGAAACAGTGTAGGTATTTACAACATCAGGGATCTGTGCTCTTTTGCTGGCCTTGCAGACTCACCTGGACTTTGCCTCCCTCACCACACCCCCTTGGTAGGTATATTAACCAGGGCTCTTTCCATGATACTTGGAAGAAAGGGAACCATGTATTGGTTTATGCAACTGAAAAGTTCAGAGTGTAGAAGAGAAAGTTAAAATTCCACATTGTGTTTTTAATAGGGGTCTGTTATAATCGGCATTTGTTTTTCTTGCATAACTTATGTAAGGGGAAAAAACTTACCAATACTTTTTCCTAATGCCAAGAAACTGTACCACTCTTATACTGCTTTAAATAAAGCAAGAGCCCTGCAGTCATTTTCAGTGGGTTAAATATTACAAGGTTGATGGAAAGTTCAATTTCCTATAACAAACTTACAGTGAGTAAATACAATTTTCTACAATAAACAGGCATCATAGTCTTAAGGTTAAGGGTTATAAAACAATAAAACATTGTAGTTAGTTAGAGTAGAATATTATAGGAGAGCTTCTTGCATACAAACTACTCAATATCACGATGACATGATATAAGAATAAATGTGACTTGAAAAAAGATCTTAACTCCATATGGCTAATTCTCTCTCTCTCTCTCTCTCTCTCTCTCTCTCTCTCTCTCTCTCTCTCTCTCACACAAACACACACACACACACACACACACACACACACTATCTCTATCTCCTTGTATCTTTCAGCTTATTCCTAACCTCTGCCACACAGAAATAATTATGTCCAGTCTGAGGCTTTGCATTCTCTCGAAAGCACTCAGTCAACAGCTTCTCACTCTCAAGTTTCCATAATTATTGCTATTGAAATCTCTGATTTCAACTATAGTTTTCAGTTTTCTTCCTTTTTTTTTTTTTAAGTACTGGGGGCTGAATCCAAGGGTTCTCTAACACTGAGCTACATTCCCAACTCTTTTTATTTTTGAGGCAAATTCTTGCTAAGTTGCCCAGACTGGCCTCAGACTTGTGATCATCTTGCTTCACCTGCCCCAGTAACTGGGATTGCAAGCATGTGCCACTGCACCTGGCTTCAACTATAGTTATAAACATTGGTAAAATGATAGACTCAGGACTTATAATATTTAATTTCCTAAAAATGTAGGTATACAGAAATGGCTGGGTCCATGGGCTTCAATAATAGTCATTAAGTTTCTCCCTGTCTTTGTCTCCATCTATGCTTAGTCTCTGGATCATGGTGCTTGTTGGCTTCATTCTTTTCTTTTTCTTCTTTCAATTTTTTTTATAGTTGTAGATGGACAGAATGCCTTTATTTTATTTGTTTATTTTTATGTGGTGCTGAGGATCCAACCCAGTGCCTCACACATGCTAGGCATGTGCTCTGCCACTGAGTTACTTCCCCAGTGCGGCCTTATTCTCTTCTATTGTAGAATTATTCTTCCAGGTAGATGGTGAAATGGCCACAGGCATCTCCAGCTTGTACTCTCAGAGAATGAGCATTTCCTTGATGGTTTTGACAGAAACTTCCAGGAAAGTTTGGGTCATGGCCCAGCCCAGTCATGTGCTCATCACTGGCCTCTTGGAGACTGGCTAGAGAAAGGGAACAGGCTGATTTTCAGGCCTGTATCATAGACTTACCTTTGGGCCCTGGGGGTGGGGACTGAGCGGGGAATTAGTGCCACCTAAACCACATGGAACAAAGGAAAGAATAGTTTCCTAAATAGGGGATACAGGCAAAAAGTCTTGAGGTGGGACAAATGGTCAATGGGGATAATAAACTTGTGACATTTGCTCATCAAAGTTATCTCACAATGAGGCCCAATGCCCTCTTAACAAACTAGAGTTGTTAAGGCTGATGTGGATTATCAAGAGTGCAGATAAGGAATATGAACATGATGTGCCTCTTATACCTCTCATACCTGAACTGGGCATTAGGAGATGTTCAGGGTAGAAACTCCAGTGGCCTGTAATTCCAGCATTGTTATCACATGCTCCAATGGTGCAGCTGCGATGTTATAAAGATCAATTCCTCAGGTCACTGACACTATCTTTATAGAGGGAACACAGGCCATTAGTAATAGAAAAAAAGGGTCTGGAAAAGAGACTTGGCTGACAGCCTGGGGAACCCTCAGAAACTGTACTTACCACCTTGAATTATGTCACCCAGATCTACCTTCCTGCCCCAGATGAATCAGAAAAAAAAAAAAAAGATTGCTCAGGAAGATATGGAGCTGTGGTTGATGCTGAAGGAAGAAGGTCCTTCTGGTGGGGAGAGCACAAAGCTCCTTTTACAGCCATAGAACTCCCCACTCTAGGGATGCTAGAGATTGCCCTAGTTATTAGATATTGTACACGATTCTGTGTGCCTGATGAATGGACTGTGGAAGCAGTTGGTATTGTTTCAAAAGGCTGCCCCACAGCATAGAGGTTCACACATGATGATTTCAGACCTTGGGGAGGGAACAGATGCTGGGGCTAATTAGGGCATGGTTCTTCTGGCCCAAGATGGCAGAGGACATCCAAATAAAACTTGACACCTGAGCCCAGTGCGTTACATGGAAAGCATTGCTCACCAACCAGCCTACCCG
Source organism: Urocitellus parryii (assembly GCF_045843805.1). Lineage (NCBI taxonomy): Eukaryota > Metazoa > Chordata > Mammalia > Rodentia > Sciuridae > Urocitellus > Urocitellus parryii. Next base: position 28,098,385 of record NC_135541.1, on the reverse strand, counting down.
GGATGATTCAGAGTGAGACTCTTTTAGAAATAGAGTGCCTTGGTCTTTGTTTTCTGAAACCAGATAGGCAGAACCAGGTGGCACTCTTCTTTCCATGCCCAGGTACCTCACCAGTAACCAAGAAGCATCCTCTGAGTTGGAGGTGTGTCAGGAAGGATCCTTTTCAGGTTATGGATTTCCTGGTTTTGGATCTTCTCACTGAGAAATCGTGGGATTTTAAGGATCCTTTTATTTTCCTAGCAGAATTTCAACGGTCCAGGCTAGGATCACTCCCCCAAGGGGGGACTCCAACCTGAGGGATTTCACAGAACTTTATTCAATGTGCTTGGAATGCACTATCCAGATCCGAAAGGGCAGAGGGGTGACAGGGAGATGCTCTCATTCTTGTAGGTCCCTGGGGATGCTGCTGCTGAAGGTGCCCTCTCTATCTGGAGAGTTGGGCTAGAGTCACAGTCACTTATTGATCTTGTTCTGGCCTTGACAACCTGGAGACGCACAGGGACAGTCTCAACACAGTATGCCACCAAGCCAAAGGCTAAACTCCAAGTGGCTTATGGTTTGTCACCGTGACGGCTCAGTGTCCACGGCACAGAAAACCAGACCAGAGCCTGTAGAGCAGGCATCTGTTGTTTTGGCCTGCTCAGAAGCCATTTCTCCTTCTCCCAGTGACCACAGTCCAGTTCTCACCTGGGAACCCCACTGCAGCCCTTGCTGGTGTCGTTCTAGTTTAGAGGGCAGGAGTGAGGGATGCTGACAGCAACCTTCAGTCAAGAAGAGATAAAGGTAGATTCCTGATGGTATTGTTTGAGCCCAGGTGGGGCAAGGATTTTCCAGAAAGAACCCACAGTAAGTGTTTTTTAGATTTATGGGACTTGAGGTTTGTGTTGAAACTCCTCAGCTCTGTGATCATAGGTAAAAACAGTCATAGATAAAACGTAAGCAGATAAGCCTGGCTGTATTCCAATTAAAAGTTCTTTACAAAACGGGTGGCAGACCAGATTTGCCTCACAAACTGTAGTTTTTACCAATCTTTTGATTTAAACACCTGGATCCAGCTAAGCCTGAAGCTCATGGATCTTGTGACTTTTCATTTAATGAACTCGTCAATTCCCCTTTTTACTTATTTGCGTTGGAGTTCTTGTCAACACAACCAAGAGATCCCTTATAGCTTACCCAGATGCAGAACCAAGATTGTAGACCAGAAACTTGGGTTTCAAAATGGATTTGGTGATCCCAGAGAGGCAGGAGATAGCTTAGCAATAAGGAAACCCTACCTGTGAAGAGGCCAACCAGGATGCCTGACAGCTTTTAACACCTAGCCAGAAGCACCAGCTGAGTAACTGCCCATCCCAAACACCCTTGCACCCAAGGGAGCACTCTGGGAAAGGGATCCTCTTGCCTGAGGACACCAATACAACCCTGATGACAAGCTGAACAGAAAATGCCCCCAACAAGACCAAAGTCTGGGGTGAGATACTCACACGTCCTCGGGTCTGTGGGAAGCCCTCTCCACCACACTTAGTTTGGAGACAGCAAAGACTATTGTCAAGGGAGAGGTAAATCACCCCTACCCCAAAGGGGATGCAGAGAGGTAAACTTCAGCACAGGGAACCCCACCAATCATTCTATTGATGGCTTAGAGGATAGTTTTGCTGAGGATAGCAAAACCCCTCTCTGCCAGAAGTGTCCACTTGATGGGGCATGTGGTATGTCCAAGGCTTTGGCTTCCCCTTTTATGAAAAAAATCCCAGTCTCAAAAGAATGATAATTTCAGAAGATGTCAAATTCCTTTCTGGAGGAGAGAGGAGTTGGAAGCAGATACACTTGGACTGGTTTGGGGTCCAGCTTCACCTGCAGGTAGAGCAGATGCGGGGGACAGACAATGGGACTAGCAAGGGACTCTGCTCCTGGGAGGGGAGAAAACTTAGAGTGCTGGCTAGAATGTGCCAGAAATGTCTCAGGCAGGTCTCAGAGAGTGAGCTGTCATAAAGAAATCGCGACAGACAGAGGGAGTCTGGAGCTGCCACTGTTGTTGCTCTGCCCATACACATCAGAATCATTTTGCACACCGTCAACTCCAGTGCTTTTACCTCCAGCTGCCTGTACTCCATCTTTGCCAGATACTGAACTCAGACTCCTGAAACCCACTATAGGTCATGGTTGGTGAGTATAAGTGCCTGGGAATTTTCATGAAGCCGGAGCAGAAACTAAGGGTCTTAGGACATTAATACTGCAGCTCCCCTGATCCTTGATTAGAACAATTCTGATATGTAGCCTGGGCCACGTGAAAAGTCCCCTCGTGACATTGAGCCAAAGTCACTCTCTGAGTAGCATTGCTTGGTAGCCCATTCTTTCTTAACCTCCTTCTCTTCCTGGTTCCTGTCCCCCTCTCCCTCCTGGTTCCTCCTGGGAACTCTTCTTAAATCTCCTGCATATGAATCTTCTTTGCAGTGTTTGCTTCTGGAACACCAAACCAAGTCAGACTCCTAGTTGCCAAAGCCATTATTTCTGTGGCTCTGGGAGCTAGGAACTCCAAACTCTGAAACAAGAAGAGGAAGGAGGCGAGGCGTAGCCTAGTCTTGACATTGACTTGGCAACCAGAGATCAGTGGAGTGGGGAGGCACTCTGTCATGTGTATGTGGCACAACTTTGAGAATCTGGAATGACTGCAGCCAGTTGGTGCAGGAACAACTTAGTCAGCTTTCCTTGAACAATGTTAGACCTTCCAGAACCTGGAGGGCTTCCTGCATTCCAGCTTAGCGAGGTAAACTGAAGCAGGGTTGGGATCCGAGGAGGGACCGATGTGGAGAGTGGGAGGTGAAGCAAGTCAAATTCTCAATGGACAAGGTCCTCATCCGAAGGCCCTTGGTCAGCCTGGACCTGGCTAAATACTATTCCTTGGTTTATCTCTGAGGTGGCAAGTTTTCTCCATTAGGATTGCTGGGACTCCTGGCACCCCACTGGATCCCAGCAAAGGTCATACAGACTTGGGAACAACCCAGAACAGGCCAGGGCCTGTGACATAACACTCTCTACCTTCTCCTGTCCCCCAAACAGATGATGGCAATGAAGGCATCTTATGGCAGACTGTGAGGTGAGAAAAGATCTTGGCCAACATTCTCTGTCTCCTGGGGATGGGGATAGAACTTGCAGAGAAGCCAGAATTTCCCACACAGAAGGTTGAGCTTGTTGGCAAATCTCAGGACTTGTGAGTTTGTCTCGACAGCACTCACACATGCTTTACCAAAAGTTTTGGTAGTCACTGAGGGCCAGGCTGGGGTCCGAGGAGAGATACTGCAGGAGAGAGTAGCTGGAGAGTCAGGCTGGAGCTGACAAGGACATCCCTCAACAGAGCTGCAGAGACAAAGGCAGAAATGGACTGGGATGGAATGAAGCTGCAACCAGGCTGGGCTTGAGCCAGGAGGAGACTCCAGGACACAATCAAATAGCACTCCCACTCCTCTTTGCTAAGGACCTTGAGTATTCCTCAAACAGGAGAGGTTGGGGAGAGGAACCAAGGCCTCCCAGGAAATGCAGGGTTAACTGCTGGTGGCCTCCGTCTGGCTAGTGTCGATGACGTTTTACACATTCAATTTGAGAGGAAGGATGAGGGAGGTACCTGGAGCCTCCGCAGAAAGAGGGAGTGAGGAAGAAAGGCTAAAGGTCCAGGGGAGGGATGTGCATCTGCAATGGGAGAAGAACTTGGAAGGAGGAGGTTGGGAGGAGCGTTATGACTCCTCTGACAAAACCGTCAGGAAAATCCTCCTTATCTGTGACTGTCTCTGGAGCTAGAGTTTGGTTTCTTTGGGAGGCAGCGACATGCGAGAGTTGGCCTCAAGGCTGTTGGAGGGGGAGCAGGCACAGACCAGTGCGCCCCACTTGGAGACAAAATGATAAGCCGGTGAAATCCAGAGAAGGTTCAAGTGGGGATGTGAGGGAGGCCCTGTGCTCGGAATCCAAATGAAGACCACCTCTGTTTTCCAGAACAAACGTGACTCCAGGCAGCCTGAGAGAGGATAGAGGTGGTTAGCATGGAAAAATGGCGCTGGGGCTCAGAGAAGGCACCCTGCTCTTGTCCAGCAGGGTTGAGATGGAGGATTTGGTTACTTTGGAGACCACCTTCTGGTGAAAACCCCGCTGAAATCAGACCTCCCCTGGCCACAGGGATATTTCAGGAGACATGGGTCTGGGGAAAAGGTGATTAGGGAACCACATCGTGCCTGACTTGAATTTGATCCTAGGTTCATGAAGCGTGTGTGAGTCCTTCAGAGTTGTAAGGGTTTTAAGGAAAGAAAAAAATGGAAGGACTTGGTGAGATCTTGGGAGAAGCAGTCGCCTTCAGCAAGTATAAAGCCATTACTGAGGGAGGAGGGGACCTCTTAAAGCCCATGTGAATCTGTCACTGTCAGGGCTCTCCATTTCCAGGGTTGGCTGACTGGGGAGCAGAAATGTTTAGGTGTGATGCTTGTGAGGGCAAGAGGAGAGAAGTCAAAATTAAAGCTGCTTTTGGGACCCCAATATCAACAGCTGACGAGGCTGGTGAAAGGTAGCTCATATGTCTTTACTGTGGGTCCGTTATTAGGGAGAATAAGTTAGTTCTGAGCAGAAAAACATTTCTGATCATCTGCCAAACTCTTAAACGTATTGTCCTCAACTCTATCACACCCAACGTGTTCATGACAAATGTTTTTTTTTATAACTTACCCTTTACTATTCTGAAATAAATGCATAAATAATATTACCTATTATGCATACATAGTTTTAAATACCCCAAATGTTCAAATGTCAAAATGTCCAAATAAGGGACTGAGAATAATATAGGGGAGTAATAAAGGGGAAATGGTATATGATAATAGATCTGTGTATCCATATGTAAAGGCTTAGGTTGTGAAGACAGTGAAAGGGTCACATAGACAATAAATGCTTGATAGATGAACTAATGCTTTTTGTAGAAGTCAATTGCAACTTGAATGTAGTCACTGAACACCCCAGTGACCAATCAAGTGGAGGTGCTGTGATATGTCAGCCTGAGCTCAATGGGCTTTGCTTTCAGTGGTTTTCCCAAAATGGTAAGCAACTATGGAAAATGTCCTAAGAAAAAACAGGGTCAATCTTCCCTTGATGTACCCTGTAATTGTTACATTCCTGGAGGGATTATCCTTGAAGTCAGGGAGGAAATTTCATGATATCAGAAGAACTTGGGGTATGAGGAGCAATAAATCTAGGTTCAAAGTCTTCAAAAGATGAGAAGCTATGTGTAGACAATCCCTCATAAGGTGCTTAGAAAATGTATAGAGGAATTTTTTGGTTGTCCCATTGATGAAGGGGTGCCTTTAGCATTTAGTCAGGTGCTAGAAATGCTACATGCTCTGTGTACTCAAGACAGTCCTACACAATGGAGAACTGTCCTGCATCCTGCCTGGCTCAGGAATATCCCACTGGACTTTCTTGCTAGTGAATAAAGCTGTTCATAATGATCTAAAGCTAGATGCTAACTCTGCATTATGCAAACAGAGTGCAGCACCCTCAAAATAGTGTGGCCTTGGGAGTTGTAACCTCTACATTGATGCAACACATGCTGAAGGCATTGTGCTCACACAGAGGAGCTCTAGTCTGTGCCTGGCCCTGGAACACAGCAGGGGAACCAGGCCCATGGGCAGCCCCACTTGAGACTATGTGCTCACTCCTCAACCCCCAAAATCAGATGGGAAGGCCTACTAACCTACTCTTTGGGATGACAGGGACAAAATGATTTAATTGTGTCTGCAGAGCACTTCTCCAATGAATCTTACCATGAAGCAGAGCTTCCCAAAGTGTGAAAAAGTCATCTGGGGCTATTGCCCTGTAGAGCAGATGCCAGGTACCCTGTACTCCTCTATTGCCCACCTTTAGCAATAGTACTTCCAGGAAAAGTCTGCTCAGAATGAGGCAAGAGGCCCAGGCTGGAAAGGAAAAAGATGCAAAACTACTGATTTCAGAAAGTGCAGAATGCAAGAAAATCCACTGTGGAACATTTGTCTAGACATGTGTGCGTTTCTTTCTTCCTGTTGGTAGCACCTGCTGTTCCTTTGGTGAATTCTTCCTGAACTCTGAGGCATCCTGATGCAGAGGTCAACTATGGTGCTCTCCCCACCTGACTCCTTCAGATTCTCAGGGACAACTGGAACATCTATGTCTTGACCAATCAGAATGCCCCATCTCTTGGACACAGTGATCAGGCCAGGGGACCTAAGCTGGACTGTTCCCCCATTGTCTGGGCCCTGCTTACATACAGATGCTGAGAGAAGCAAGTGATTTTTTTTCCCCCTGGTGTTGCTAAGCTGAGAATATGTGCATTTGGAACTGTCAGTACCTATCTCCCCTGGCAACATGGAGGAAATCCATCTAGAGCTGGAAAGAATAAGATCAACACTCAGAGGGGAGCAGAGGGAGCCCTGTTGGCATCGCATAAGACTCTGGATCCAGCTGTGCATGATGTTAGAACTGCCCACAGGCTTCCCAGTTAGTGAGCTGATAAATCCACCCCACTTCTTTTTCTTCTCCATCTTCTTCTTTTTCTTTTTCTTTTTTTTTATTCCTGTAGCTGGTTGAGAAGGAGTTCTGACTTCCACAAAAAGCATTAATTCATCTATCAAACATTTATTGAGTATCTATTGTCTACCAGGCATTGCCTTACCTTTTAGAGCTACAAGAGTAAACAAGTGGATTCGATCCCTTTCCTTACAGAGCTGTTTTGTGGGAGAGATAGAATAAAAACAATTCCACAATCAATTAGTTTAATAAAAATTCTAAGGAACACTATGAGGGAATATCTGTACAATTAAGCTCCAACGAGGGCAGGACACTTTATCTCTTTTATTCACTGATGTATCAGTGTTGCATGCCTGTAATGCCAGCGGCTGGGGAGGCTGAGGCAGGAGGATCATGAGTTCAAAGCCAGCCTCAGCCAAAGCAAGGTGCTAAGCAACTCAGTGAGACCCTACAAAGTAGGACTGAGGATGTGGCTCAGTAGTCGGGTGCCCCTGAGTTCAATCTCCAGTACTAAAAAAAAAAAAAAGGACATAGGACATAACAGTGTGGGATTAGGAGTGTTTTCTTGAGGAAGCAACATTTAAGCTGAGATGGAAAGAACTGAGGAGTTGGCCAGGTCATCAAAGCAGAAGGGAATAGAAAGTGAAGGCCCAAGAGGAGGTCATTGTGACTGGATCATAGGAAGTGAAGGGTGGCAGAGGGAGATGAGACCTATAGTGGGGGACACTTGCCTGAGGCTACAATGGTCATGCTAAAGAGTTTGGATTATAAACCAAGAGCAGTGGGAAGGCAGTGCTCACAAGTGTGAACAAAGCAGTCAAGGTTCTTGCCCTCAGGAGTCATGAATGGAAATAGAGAATGGAAAAAGAGAAGGGGGTCTGAGTGACAGAGAGAGACTAGTTCAAAGGTTATTGTGGTTACCCTGGTGAGGGATGATGAAGAGGAGAGTAGTGGCCAACAGATATTTATAATCATTACATCAAATGAATAAAAGTCAAGCTCATATACCAAGTAGAAAATTCTTTCCTGAGCTGAAAAAATGGTTGAGAGAGATCAATGAGTTCCAGAGAAAATTAATAAAGAATTGTGTGTAAGGATATATCCTGGCAATGAAAAAAATATTTTCCTAAGATGAAGGAAAAAATAATACATGGATTTACACATGAAATTGGGTTCCAAAGAAGGAAATTTAGGCTGGTCTTAGGATTAGTCTTGATGTGTCTAAACACCAAGAGGTAGGGAGCAATGGTTATAGTTTTGAGAGAAAAAGATGGCAATATGAGAATTCTGTACCCAAGCAGTTGTCATTCACATGAGAAAACAACAGAAATATATTCCATATTTACAGAGAAGGGTATAAAAAATGTACCACCCATGTGTTCTCCCTAAGTAAACAACTTGAAGACGTACTTCAACTGCTCAAGAGATTAATTCAAATTAAGAATTTGGAAATGGGAACATTATATAAAAGACTGGTTGCAAGCATTAAAAACCAACTAAATATACCATAAGAATTGAACAAAAAAAATCTATTCTTTAAAAAGGGGCATATGATTGAAATGCAAGCTGGATTTATAAACCCACAGTAAATTTTAAAAGGCTAGAAATGAGTGAGAAGAGGGCAAGGCAGGTAAAGGTACACTAAAATTTTCATTAGATGTGAAGTAAGAGAGTTAGGAGATATTGATTGTTCTTAACTCTCATTACAAGAGAAATAGAGGTTTAAGAATGTTTGGTAAATACAAAAGTCGATCACTAGTAAAATTAAAAACAGTATTACTACCTTTTAAATCACAGGAGGTGACAAAAAAACCCAGAATGTTCTATAGAGCAAAAAAGAAAATAAAGGAGTCTTAGGTAAGAAAGATGTACTGTAAGAAAAAGAGATTTTCAAAAAATCTGATGCTAAGATCTCAAGTGATTTGAATTGAACAAGGAAAATGAGACATGTGGAGTAGGGTTCAAGTGTATTAAGGATCTTTTCTTATTTTGGGGGGAGGTTATGAACTGACTTCATTCTTGACATTTAAAAAAAACCTTTGTATTTACATATAAGATAACTAAGATACAGGTTTTAATGACTTGTTCTTAAAATACAGATTATAAATCAAACAAAACAAAACAACTTTGTAGTTGTAGATGGGCAGCATGCCTTTATTTTATTTGTTTATTTTTATGTGGTGCTAAGGATCAGACCCAGTGCCTCACACATGCTAGTCAAAGCGTCCCTGAACTACAGCCCCAACCCTGATTCTTGACATTGACAGAAAAAAAATTGTTTCAATATTTAACACAGTATTCAAGGACAACCACCAGAATAGAAACAGAATGAGGTCCTTCCAGGCCTTAGAGGAACAAAGAGGGGCTGGGCATAGCTCAGGGATCCAGGCTCCCTGGCTCGTGCAAGGAAAGCCTTGGGTACCATCCCCAAGGCTGGGGTAGGGGGAAGAGAGGGAGAAAGAAAAGGAACAAAGAAATGCCAACAAGTCTCAAAAATCAGGGAGTGAAAAAAAAAAAAAAAACCAGAGAGTCTGGTCAATAGAAAATATAGGAAAAAAAAAGTAACATATGTCCAAATACATCAGCAATCACAATAAACGATTATTTGCAAATGATATGATGGTTTCCCTAGGAAAGAAAGATAATCAACTGTAAAACTATTAAAATCAAGACAAATGTTCAGGAAGGATGCCAGCAATAAGAACAACTTACTAAAATCAATAGTTTTTCTATTCGCCTGTAGTAATCAATTTACAACCACAACTTCAAAATACTTAGGAATAAACTTAAAACAACATGCGCAAGATAAGGAAATGACAAACTATCCAATAGAAAAAATAAACAAAAGTTATGAATAGTCAGCTCACAGAAAAAATAAAAGTGGCCAATAAACATAAAAATATGTTCAACCTCACTAGTAATCAGAGACACAGAAATTGAAACAATATTAATATCAAAGGTGAAAAATGGTTCTTAATGGTTAGTGATGGTGATGGAGTGGGAAAACAGATAGTCTCCCAGGAATAAAAATTGGTAAAGCATTTTTGTAAGGCAATTTGGGAATGTTTTAAATTTAAATGTGTATGTCTTTTGACCCAAGAATTCTGCTTTCAAGAATCTATTCTATAGAAATGCCTTGTACCCATGCCAAGACATTCACTGTAGAATTATTTATAATAATAAAAAGGAGGGAAATGAATACCCCAAAGTCGAGGAATGATCAATTAAATTATAGTACATCCATATGTAAGGGAATGCCAAGGAGCTGCCTCTCTTCTTTGCTTAGGTGGACTTAATATTTCACCTTGAAACAAGTCTTCCCCATTCGGGGAAGGATAATGGCAGTGGGATCCATTATTTATAGTAGTGGACATTAGGTGAGGCATTCTTGCTCTCAAAGAAGGGTGAAATGGAGCTTTCTGTGGCGTCATAAAAGCAGGATTCTTGCTTGTCTTTGGTGGGGAGGCTTCGTCATTGAGAAAAAGGTGAACTGATTCAAGGCCTCCTAAGAGGGCAAGATGGTGATCTCAGCCTCCCTCTTTAATTTTGGAAGTCAGGTGGGGCCTGAACCTGATGCAGGTGTGCAGTCAGGAAGAACACCATAATTCCCAGCGGAGAGGTCACCATGAAGGAAGGTGAAGTCTGGAATCAGAACAATTCTTCTTCAAGAAACCACAGGCAAAGCAGTGTCTTTGAGGCAGATGACCCAGCAGGGTATTGTGCTTTGGGAACCATGTATGACTTGCAGTTCCACTAAGACTTGGGCCAACAAGGTCAAAACCAGAGTTGAAAAAAGTATTCTTTGACTTGTGGAGGACAGGGTTCTACAGGAGCACCATGGGGTTTCAATCAAAGGAGAAAAGCTTTGCGGCTCAAGCAGGTCCAACAAACCCACTTCCATGGGAAGACACGTAAAGGTAGATGGCTCCAATGGCCACCAAAGTTGGGTGCTATCTGGTCCTCTAAGCAATCTGGCCTTGTCTCCCCTGACTGTCTTCTCACTCACTCTTTTTTTGGGGGGGGGGGCAGGGGAAGTACCGGGGATTGAACTCAGGAGCACTCAACCATGGAGCCACATCCCAGCTCTGTTTTGTATTTTATTTAGAGACAGGGTCTCACTGAGTTGCCTAGTGCCTTGTTTTTGCTGAGGCTGGCTTTGAACTTGCCATCCTCCTGTCTCAGCCTCCTGAGCCACTGGCATTACAGGCATACGCCACCATACCCGGCTCAACTCACTCTGCTTCAGGCATCTTGACCTCTTTATTATTCCCCAGACAACCTGTGTGCTCTGCCAAGTCTTTGCTTTTGCTCTTCCTACTACCGGAAAACTTTTTTTTCCTATTCCCTCACTTCTTCCAAGTCCGCTCAGATATTACCCTTTGAGTGAGGCCTTCCTTGTTCAATCTTTCAAAAATTGAAAACCCCTTCCCCTCCTAGATGACTACCACTTCCTATTGGCTTTCCCACTTAATTTTTCTCCACAAAACATAACATCACTCCTATTTAATCAATGTTTATTTCCAATTCACCTCTTCCTCTCCTCAGTAGACTATAATCTCCATGAAGACAATTTGTGTGGGTTTGTGTATATGTGTTTGGTTTGTTAATTTACTCCTAAGACCTAGAACTGTGCCTGACCTAAGCAAATACTGTATGAATGAAAGAATAAACTGAAGAAAGAATAAACATATACACTTACGAAAATTCTAAAAATATATTGGTGGAAAAAAAGGAGTAGGTTACCAAATTATATGTATCATACCACTCATATTAAAGCTATATGTATTTGTTTATGAGTGTAAGGATAAATACCAAACTATCATAGGGGGGTGGATGAAGTAAATAAAGTGATTAATTTTTCTTTTGTATAGTTCTATAGCATTTGTCAATTTTTAAAACACATGTGTGTTTATTACTTGTACTATAAACTAATGCATGAATAAATCTTAGTAACTAGTATTAAAAACAACAATTTTGGAACAAGATACTGACTTTTGGTATTAGCAAAGTAGCATCTATCAGACTTGAGATCTTTAATATAAAAATTATAAATTCTGGCTTAAATATTTTTTAACATGGCTTGAAGCTACTGGAGAATGACAAAAAAAAAAAAAAAAGCAGGCAGAAACTTGAAGGGGATTAAATTCCTACAAGAAGGGAACCATGCTGGGTGAGATGCACATTTCTAGGGCTTCTCCTTAGAGTACTTCCTAGTTCTTGGGGAACATGGGGATAGAGAACAAATAGAAAGCTGCAGCCTGAAGAGTCAGAGGACGGGGTTTGGGGCTGTCAGAGCTGCAGGAAAGTGGGGAAGGAAAACCAGAAAGGAGGAAGTTGCTGAAGGCTGAGCACTAAATCTATATGCAAATTTCCCTCAAATCCTTGGCTGACTCCTAAACTATGAGTGAAGAGACTCCAAAGAGATTAAGGGAAAATAACAGCTGGGAGCAGGAAAGCACTGAGAGGAGACTTTAGTACCTGCCCACTTCAGGGGGAACAGCGCTTGGGGTTTGAGTCTCATTTTGTTAGGGAAGATCAGTAAACATCTTAGGCTTTCTTAGAGCAACCATGGTTAGGACCAAGAGATTCTCCTTAGTAGTAATGACAAAACTAAAGTAAATGTGTTCTAATAAAACATAAAACCAAATCTTCATAAAGTTGGAGGTGATACACCAGTAATTTAACTACCTGCCAGAACAAAACTCAACTCTGGTCAAAGGGAGATAACAGAATCCAGAATCTCCAGTGTTCCAAGTGTCCTGAGTGCATTATACAATTGTTAGACATGTGAAGAAACAGTAAAATGTTACCCTTAATTAAGAAAAATAAGATAATGGAAACAAATGTTCCTATAACCCAATATTGGAGTTAGCGGACAAGATAAATTATATATACATGTTATCAAATACATAGGAAAAGATAAAAATAATGTGTTGGGATGGTTAATTTAAGTAGAGATATTAAAAACTATAAAAGAACTACAACTCTACGATTATACCATAACTCTGTGAATGTGAATTGAATTGTACATTTTAACTGAGTTGGTTGTATGGCATATCCGAATAAAGCTGCTATATTAAAAAAGCTAATGGAAATACTTGAACTGAAATAGGTACTAACTGAAATTAAAACATTTATTAAATAGGGTTAAAAGTAAATTTTGAAAATAGCCTTCAAAAGACCCTCCAAGACTTCACCATTTCTTAAAACCACACCACTACCACCACCAAATTGGTTAAAAATAAAGGTGGGAGGTGGGGATCAACTTTTTAAGAGCTCTGAAAATTAACCAAAGGCTTCCTTGGTAAGAACAGTAATCCTGGTAACATTTTAACTTGCTCTAGTCTCATCCTCCACTGTCTGTTCACAAGCACCCTTCAAAAATGCTAGCCTGTATTCCCTCTTGCAAAGCACTTTGCGATTACTTGAGGGAGAAAAACAAAGCTCAGCTCTTCCAAAGACTTGTTCCCAAGTCTATTGGACCTATCTGGTGTTTCCCTGGAAGTCCCCAATCATAAGGTTGGCTTGAAGCTAACCCTGTGTAGGTAACTTTCTTCCTAGTTGAGGGAGGAATGTTTGCTGGAAACAATCACAGGCAAATGTCTTAACTTCATGGCTGCTTGAAGCAATGGTTGGGGAAGACACTGAGATTTCATCTCACTCCAGTCAGAATGGCAAGTATCAAGAATTCAAATAACAATAAATGATAGCAAGGATGTGGGGGAAAAGATATGCTCATACATTGATGGTGGGACTGCAAATTGGTACAACCACTCTGAAAAGCAGTATGGAATTTCCTCAGAAAACTTGGAATGGAACCACCATTTGACCCAGTTATCCCACCCCTTGGTTTATACCCAAAGGACTTAAAATCAGCATACCACAGTGATACAGCCACATCAATGTTTATAGTAGGTCAATTCACAATAGCTAAACTATGGAAACCAGCCTAGGTGCTCTTCAATAGATGAATGAATAAAGAAAATGTGGTATATATACACAATGAAATACTATTCAGTTATAAAGATAAATGAAATTATGGAATTTTCTGGTAAATGGATGGAACTGGAGACCATCATACTAAGTGAAATAAGCCAATCCCAAAAAACCAAAGGCGGAATATTCTCTCTGATATGGGGATGCTAACTCACAATAAGGAGGGAGTAGGGAAGAATAGAAGTACTTTGGATTAGACGGGAAATAAGGGAAGGGAGAAATAGTAGAAAAAAACAGACATTACTTTCCTCTGTGCATATATTATTACATGACCAATGTAATTCTATATCTTGTACAACCAGAAGAATGACAAGTTATACTCCATACATGTGTAATATGTCAAAATAAATTCTATTTTTATGTATAACTAATAAGAACAACAACAACAAAAAAGCTTTTTAAAGGGATTTTAAAAAACTGGGGAAGAAAAATCACCTTGAAAATTTCCATTATGTTCCTAGAACTCTACAAGCCCACACACATGTGTAGGACTGTGTGCATTCTCAGGAAGAGTGGAGAAAGTGCTAAGCTTTCACCTGTGTTTTTCCTTGAGGTTCTATGCAAGTAGGAAATGAAGACTAAGAGTTACAAACTGCCTGAGTGCTGAAGGTATGTTGCAATATACACAGAGAACCTTCAGCAAAGACTTATTTTTTCTAGTTATTTAAGGAAATTTCTGTTCAAACATTTGCTGACCACTAAGATAACCGAATAAAGATTTCACTGGACACATACATACAATGAATATAGATTGTATAGAATTAGTTTGGTAATGTCACTAAATAAATAAACAACTACAACAATCAGTAACTACAGGGCTGGGGATATAGCTCAGTTGGTAAAGTGCTTGCCTTGTATGCACAAGGCCCTGGGTTTAATCCCCAGCACAACACACACAGGAAAAAAAAAATAAAAATAAATCAGTAATTACAATAAACACTGGAGAAGGAGGAGAATTTGATTTCTAGGTTACCACATTATAGTATTTTTAAAATCCACCTTTTTTCCATTTTCTTTCTCTTTCTTTCCTTTTTCTTTCTTTTTGTGGTGCTGGAGCTCAAACCCAGGACCTTGCATACATTAGGCAAACATTATACCATTGAGCTAAGCCTCCAGTATCAAAAATCCTCTCTTCAGCTAAAAATTATGAGAAACAAGAATGTTTTGGGCTGGGGTTGTGGCTCAGCGGTACAGCGCTTGTCTAGCAGGTACAAGGCGCTGGGTTTGGTCCTCAGCACCACATAAAACAAATAAATAAATAAATAAAGGCATTGTGTCCATCCACAACTAAAAAAAAAAAATTTAAAAAAAGAATGTTTTCACAGGAAAAGAAAAGAATAAATAGAAACTCTCTCTGAAGAAAACCAGGTGTTGGATTTTCTAGGAAAAGACCTAAAAGCATCTATGTATTTTATTTATTTTGTTGCTGCTGTTTTTATTATTATTGCAGCAGTGGGGATTGAACGCAGGGCCTCACACATGCTAGGCAAGTGCTCTACCACTGAGAAACACTCCCAGCCCCTTATCTATTTTAAATATGCTCAAACACTGAAGGGCCATGTTTCTAAAGAACTAAAGGAAGGTATAGAAATGATAAATTATATTCAGAATATCAATAAAGAGATAGAAATGATAAAAATAACCAAATGGAAATTCTGGAGTTGAAAAATACAATAACTAGAGTGGAAAAGCAGCAAAGACAGCAGAGGAAATACTGATCTTGAAGATAGCTCCAAACTCAGACACAAAAAACTGACAATTATACAGATCAGGAAAGAAACAGAAGAAGTAAACAATGCAATAAACAAATTACCTAACAGATATCTATAGAACACTCCACTCAAGAGCATGGTTTTCTCAAGTGCACATGAACAACTCCTCAGGATAGACCATATGTGAGGCCATACAACAAGTCGAAGTAAATCCACAAGGATTGAACCCATACAATGTATGTCCTTTGATCACAATGGAATGGAATTAGAAATCAATAAGAAAAAGAATATGGGTATTCACAAATGTGTGGATATTAAACAACAGAGTCTTAAATACAATAAACTGATGAGTTAAAGAAGAAATTACAAGGGTAATTAGAAATTACTTTGAGAGGAAAGAAAAGGAAACAGAACTTACAGATGCAAAGCAAACAATGCTCAGAGGATAATTCACAGGAATACATTTAATAAGAAGAAAGATCAACAACCCTAACTTCCACCTAAAAACCTATAAAAAAGAAGATGAAATTAAATCCAAACTCAATACAAGAAAGAAAATAATATAGGTTAAAGTAGAAATAAGCAAGAGACAAGATATAAAAGCAATAGAAAAAAATCAACAAAATTAAAAGTTGGCTCTTTAAAAAGGTCAATGAAGTTGACAAAACTTGCTAGGCAACCCGAGAAAAAAGGGATAAGATTCAAATTACTAAAATCAGGTACAAAAGTGAGGATATTACTACTCACTTAACAGCAATAAAAAGGATTATAAGGGAATACAACAAATACTGTGTCTAAAAAAATTAGACAATCTAGATGAAATAGACAAATTCATAGAAGGATTTAAACTACTGAAACTGACTCAAGAAATAATCTCAATAACCATGTTATGGTTCGGGTATCAGGAGTCCCCAAAAGCTCCTGTTTAATGCAGGAATGTTCAGAGTTGAAATGATTGGATTATGAGAGCTGCAACCTTACCAGTCCATCTAGTTTGAATAAACTAACTGGGTGGCAATTGAAGGCAGGTGGCGTTTGGCTGGAGGACATGAGTCACTGATAGTGTGTCCTGTAAGGAATCCTCTTCCCAGAAGCCCTTCCCCTTCCTTTTACTGCTTCTAGCCACTATGAGTGGAGTAGTTTTCCTCAGCCACATCCTGGGCCCAAAGCAATGGAGCTGTCTGAACATCGATTGAACCTCTGGAACCATAAGCCCCAAATAAACCTTTCCTCCTCTAAGTTGTTCTTATCAGATATTTTGGTCATAGAGACAAAAAGCGTAACAAAGAGACTGAACTAGTAAAAAAATAATTTTCTAAAAAAATATTTATTTTTTGGTTGTAGTTGGACACAATACCTTTATTTATTTCATTTATTTTTATGTGGTGCTGAGGATTGAACCCAAGGCCTCGCACTTGCTAGGCAAGTGCTCTACTGCTGAGCCACAACCCCATCTCCAGGAATAATTTTTAAAAAACTATCTACAGGACAGGAGTTGAAGCTCAGTGCCTAGCATGTGTGAGGCCCTGGGTTCAATCCTCGACACCACATAAGAATAAATAAATAAAATAAAAGTACTGTGTCCATCTACAACTAAGACAACAACAACAACAAAAATAAATCAAAAAAACATCTACAAAGAAAAATCCAGATACAGATGACTTCACTGGTGAATTCTGTCATTTAAAAAAGAATGAATACCAATTCTTTTTTTTTTTTTGGGGGGGTGGGGGGTACCAGGGATTGAACTCAGGGGCACTTGACCACTGAGTCACATCCCCAGCCCTATTTTGTATTTTATTTAGAGACAGGGTCTCACTGAGTTGCTTAGTACCTGGCTTTTGAACTCATGATCCTCCTCCTTCAGCCTCCTAAACTGCTGGGATTACAGGTGTGCGCCACTGTGCCCAGCACAGTTCTTCACAAAATCTTCCAAAAAAAAAATAGAAGAAAAGTGGGACTGGGGTTGTGGCTCAGTGGTAGAGCACTCGTCTGGCATGTGTGAGGTGCTGAATTCGATCCTCAGCACCACATTAAAAATAAATAAATAAAATAAAGGTATTGTATCCATCTACAACTAAAAAAAAAAGGATTTAAAAAAATAGAATAAAAGTGAACACTTTCTAATTCATTCTACAAGGCCAGTACTACCCTGCTATCAAAACCAGAGAAAGCCATCACAAAACTACAGTTCAATGTCTCTTATGAATATGATACAAAAATCCTCAGAAAAATAGTAGCAAACTGAATCTAGGAACATAAAGAATTATACACCTTGGCCATGTGGGATTTATACCAAGAATATAATTTTAGTTTTCCATCTGATAATCAATTAATGTAATACACCATATCAAGAGAGTGAGAACCCAAAAGAATATACTTATCTCTATAGGTGCACAAAAAAATATTTGACAAAATCCAACTCCTTTTCATGTTAAAACACTCAACAAACTAGAAATGGAAGGGAATGTCTTCAATATAATAAGGGACATCTATGGAAACCCCATAGGTAACTTCATCCTTAATGGGGAAAGACTGGATGCTTTGGATAAGAAACAAGATAAGTATACCTATTCTTGTCATTTCTATTCACCATTGTACTAGAGGTTCTCCCTTGGACAGTGGGGAAAAAAAAGGAAAGAAAAAAATAATAAGCATCAAAATTGTAAAAGAAATGTTCAAAAAGAAAGTAAACTATATTTGTAAATGGCATAATATGGTAAATAGAAAATTCTAAGGAATCAAAAAGCTTAAAATTAATAAAAAATTAAGTAAGGTGACAGGATTCAAGATCAACTTATTTCTATACATTAGCAATGAACTCTGAAAACAAAATTAAGAAAGAATTCTATTTATCATAATATCAAAATGAATAAAATACATGTAAACTTAATGAAGATGTGCAAGACTTCTATACTGAAGATCACAATACACTGTCAAAAGAAATTTAAAAGATTTAAATAGATAGAAAAATATCCTGTTTTGGGGCTGGGCATGTAGTTCAGTGGTAAAGAGCTTCCCTAGCATGTGTAAGACCCTGGGTTCAATCCTGAGTATGAAAAAAAAATTCCTGTTTTCATTGTTTGAGAGACTTAATATTGTTAAGATCAATCAATTGATCTATAGATTCAATATAATGCTTATCAAAATTCCAACTACTTCTTTTGAAGAAATTACAAGATGATTTGAAAATTCATATGAAATTCAAAGGATATGAATAGCCAAAACAATCTTGGGAAAGAACCAAGTTGGAGGACTCTTATTTTCAAAATATACTGCAAAGTTACAAAAATTAAGACAGTGTGATACTGGCATAAGGATATAGTCATATGTATTAGTGCAATACAATTGAGAGTTTATGGTCAATTAATTCTCGACAAGGATATTAAGACCATCAGATGAGTAAATCATTTTTCAACAAATGATAGTGAGACAACTGGCTATCTACATGCAAAAGAATGAATAGTGACTTCTCATAGATACCTTGTACAAAAACTAACTCAAAATAGATCAAAGATTTTAATGTAAGAGCTAAAACTATAAATTCTTAGAAAAAATAGGACTAACTTTTCATGACCTTAATTAGACAAGAGTTTACTAGATATAAAATCTAAAGCAAAAACAACCAAAGGAAAAAATAGTTAAACTGTACTTCATCAAAATGAAAAAGTTTTGTGCACAAAAGGACACATCAAGAATGTGAAAAGAGGGCTGGGGATGTGGCTCAAGCAGTAACGCACTCCCCTGGCATGTGCAGGGCGCTGGGTTCGATCCTCAGCACTACATAAAAATAAATAAAGATGTTGTGTCCACCGAAAACTGAAAAATAAGTGTTAAAAAATTTTCTCTCTCTTTCTCTTCTCTCTCTCTCTCTCTCTCTCTCTTAAAAAAAAAAGAATGTGAAAAGATAGCTCACAGAATAGGAGAAAATATCTGCCCATCACACACTTGACAAGGGACTTACATATAGAATATATAAACAATATATAAAGAACTGTTACAAATCAGTAATAAAAAATAGATACACCAAGTTGGAAATAGATAAAAGACCTGAACAGAATTTTCTCCAAATAAGTTCTATAAATGGCCAACATTAAAAGATGCTTTTTTTTGTGGGGGCTGGGGTTGTGGCTCAGTGGTAAAGCATGAGTGGGTTATTGGGTTCGATCCTCAGAACCACATAAATGTAAAATAAAGAAATTGTTGGGCTGGAGTTGTGGCTCAGGGGAAGAGCGCTCATCTAGTACATTCGAGATGGTGGGTTCAATCCTCAGCACCACGTAAAAATAAATAAAGGTATTGTGTCCAAATGCAACGAAAAAAAATTTTTTTTAAAAGAAATTTTGTCCACCTAAAACTAAAAAATGAATATTTTTTTTAAAAAAGATACTTGACATGAATAGTTATTAGGACAAATGTAAGTCAAGACCATAATGAGATATGATTTCATACCCACTAGAATGACTACAACAATATATTTAAGAGGACAATAACAAACATTGGTGCAGCTATGAAGAGATTGTAGCAGTTATACAATACTGGTGCAAATGTGCAGTGGTGTAGCTTCTGTGACAGTTTGGCAGTTTATATAATAATCAAACACAAGGTTACCATATGCCTTAGTCCCTTTTCTGTTGCTTTAACAAAGTGCCTAAGACTGAGTACTTCATGAAAGATAGAGGTTTATTTGAATCATGATTCTGGAAGCTGGGAAGTCCAAGAGCATGGCACTGCATCTGGCGATGGCCTTCTTGCTGCATCATAACGTGGCAGAGAACATCACATGGTGAGTTAGAGCAAGCAGAGTAGCTCAGTGCCTTCTTTCTCTTCTTAAGCCATTAATATGGTCTGGGAATGTAGCTCAGTGGTAAAGCGCTTGCCTCGCATGCAAGAGAGATCCTGGATTCAACCCCTAGCCCTGTGGGAAAAAAAATGCCAATGCATCATGGGTGCTGCACTCTGATAACAGGTAATCTTAATTATCTACCAAAGGCCCCACCTCCAAATATCAATAAGTTATGACTTTGGAGATTAAGTTTTGAGCACATGAATTCCAGAGGACACACCCAAACTATAGCACTATATGACCACTCATAAGATTTACTCAATATGAACATTAATAGCAGCATAATCATAATAGAGAAAAGGTGGAAAGAAGCCAAATGATTCCCAACTAATGAATGAATAAACATATTAATATATCCATATAATGAAATATTATTTAGGCATAAAAAGGAATGAAGTATTGATTCATATTACAACACAGATAAACTGTTAAATATATGGTAAGTAAAAGAAGCCAGACACAATGTTAAGTATTTTATGATTCCATTTGTATAAAATGTCCAAATCCATAGAGATAGAGAGTAGATCAGTTGCTCATAAATGGAAAAAGGGGAAATAAAAAGTGACTGCTAATGGCTATAGGGCTTCTTTTTAAGGTTAAAAAAAAATTGTTCTGGAATTATATAGTGATGGTGGTTTCAGAACTTTCCAAATACACTTTGAACTACTGGATTGTATAATTTAAAATGGCAAATTTTATGATATATAAATTATAGCTGAATTAAAAATAGGCAGGTTGAAATTAGAGAATAGAATAGTGTAAGGGTGTGGTGGAAGGTGAATAGAGAACAATGGTTAATGAGTAGAGGGGTACATTTGGATAAAGGGAATAACTTCTAATGTTCTAAAGCACAGTAGAGTAACTGTGATTGACAACTAGTGTATATATCAAAATGATGTTGGCTGGGTGCAGTGGTGCACGCCTGTTATCCCAGTGGCTTGGGAGGCTGAGGCTAGACGATCATGAGTTCAAAGCCAGCCTCAGCAATGGTGAAGCACTAAGCAGCTCAGTGAGACCTTGTCTCTAAATAAAATACAAAATAAGGCTGGGGATGTGGCTCAGTGGTTGAGTGCCTTTGAGTTCAATCCCTGGTATTCCCTGCCACCTCCAAAAATGATATAGAGAAGATTTTGAATGATTCTAACAAATAAATGATATATATTTGAGGGGATAGCTATGCCAACTACCCTGATCTGATCATTGCACATTACCTACATGTATTCAAATGTCACACTGTACCCCACAAATATGCACAATTACTATGTGTCATTTAAAATGAAAAAAAAAATACATTAGGTAGGTGGTGGTGCACACCTATAGTTACAGTGACTCAGGAGAGACTGAGGTAGGAAGATTACAAGTTCAAAACTAGTCCAGCAATTTAGCAAGACTCTGTCTTAAAAATAAAATAATAAAAAAGTGGGTTGGGGATGTAGCTCAGTGGTAGAGTTCTTTCCCATCATGTACAAGGCCCAATTCCCAGTACCACAATAAATAAAAGACAAAACTATTTTAAAATAAGAAGGTTGAATACATTAAAATAAAAGATTAGGGAACTTGAAGATAGGCAAATATAAATAATCTAAATTGAAGCAGAGTGAGGGAAAAAGAAGGAGGAGGAGAAGGAATAGAGATAACAGCTCATCAGTGACATGTGAGTTAACATCAAGAGGTAACACCCACTTAACTGGAATCTAACAGGAAAAAATAAATAGAATGAAGCAGAAAGCATATTTGAATTCTATTTAGAGAAGTTTTGCCTGAAAAATGTTCTAAATTTGATTAAAAATATATAGCAACTCCAGATCCAAGAAACTCATAAAGTCCCAGCCTGAATAAATACAAAGATAATCACATTTACACACATCAGAGTTAAACTGCTGAAAACTAAAAATAAAGAAATGAATCTTAAAAGTAGCCAGAGAAAAAGAATACATTGTAAGTAGAGGATAATGATAAGAATGTCAGCCCACTTCTCATTAGAAACAACAGAGTCCAGAAGACAATGGAATGGCATCTTTAAAGTGCTGAAAGAAAAAGATTGTAAACCTAGAAATCCACAGAGCAAAAATATATTTTAAAAATGAAAGTGTAATATAGACATTTTCAGATAAGCAGAAGCTGAGAAAATCCATTGCCTATAAACTGTCTTACAAGAAGTACCAAAGGAAGTTTTTAAGGTGGTAGAGAATAATGATTAGGTGGAAATACATCTGGTAATTGCACAGGGGGAAATGAAGAGCAAGATAAATCTATGTATCTGTATCTATCTAGATACCTATATATCTATACCTATCTATCTATCTATATTGTATATCTATATCTTTCTAGATTGATATAGATATATAATATAGATAAATATATGTAGTATAGTAATTCAGAATAGACTATGTTGATAAAGATGAATGCCATAATCCCTATAAAGCTCATAAATAATAATAAAAATGGTATACATAAAAAGCTAGTAGAGTCCAAAGAAGATATATGAATGTCACTAAATACATGAAAAGATGCTCAACGTCATTCACCACCAGGGAAATGCAAATCAAAAGCAGGATAAGGTATCATTTTAGATCACCAGATGGTTATAATGAAAAGGGAAGATAATAACAATGATTGGTGAGGATGTGGAAAATTGGAACTCTCTTGCACATTGCTGGTAGGTTGTCAAATGGTACAGTGGCTTCAGAAACAGTCTAGCAGTCCTTCAAAAGTTTAAACACAGGAGTTACCATATGACCCAGTAATTAGACCCTTATGTGTGTGCCCAAGAAAAATAAAAGCATGTTCACACAAAAACTTATACACAGATATTCATGGTGGCGTTATCCATTAATTGCCAAGAAATAGAAACAACCCAGTGTCCATCAACTGAACAATGGATAAATAAAAATTGGTCTATTAATACAATGGAATCTTATTAGGCAATAGAAAGGAATGAAATATTGATAAATGCTACAATGTAGATGAATTTTGAAAGCATTGTAAGTCAAAGAAGTCAGAAACAAAAGCCACATATTGTAGGATTCCATTTATATAAAATGTCCTCAATAAATAATGCTATACTGATAGAAAGTAGACTCATGGTTGCCTGTGGCTGGGAAAGGGTTGGCAGCAGGCAGAAGGGAATGACTTCTAAAAGGTAAGGTTTTTGGAGGATTAGAGAAGTGATGAAAAGATTCTAAAATTGATTGTGGTAATGATTGCACAACACTATGAATATACTAAAAACCATTGAATTGAAGAAACAAATAGAGAAAAAAATAATGAAATCAAAATCAATAAAAAGAACAAATTACTGATACTTACAATAACATGGGTTAAATCTAAAAAGCATGTTAAAGTCAACCCAGAGCAAAAGGTTACTTACTGTATAACTCCATTTTTAGAAGGTTCTAGACCGTGGTCCTTTGGCCAAATCTGTCCTGGTGCCTGTTTTTTGGTAGAGCTTTGAGTTAGGTAAGAATATATTTTACTGTTTTTAAGGCTGTAAAAGAGAAGGATGAGGGTGAGGAGTGATAGAAACTATATGTACCCTGAAAAACCTAAAATATTTACTAGCTGTTCCTTTACAGAAAAGTTTTCCAGTGCTTGATGTAGACAAAGCTAAGTTGTGGTGACAGAAAAGAGGACAGTGGTTAGTTACCTCTGGAGGTGAGGGTGGGAGATGTCTGGAACAGGGCATAAGGGAATTTTTGGTGTGATGGAAATGTTTAATATTTTGATTATGACGATTAGGATGTATGTTCTTATCACCACTCATTAAAATCTGAGTATTTTATTGTATATAAAATTTCTCTTAATAGAAGAACCAGGAGGTCTTTCCTCCCAGCTGGGTTGCATTCACTGATTAAAGCAAAAAACACCTTTAAAGAATATGTTTAACTTTCCCCCACATCTTTCCTCCTAAGTGGAAATGATCTTTTGAATAAAGAGCTTGATTCTAGAAGCCTTGTTTGATATTTTTAGCTTGATTGAGAGCTAATCAAATAAAAATCAGTGTTTATAGGGCTTCAGAAATTGTTTCCTTGGGATTGTGCTTCCCAAGTAACAATTTAACATGATTGAAAATATAAATTTATGTTATGAAAACTGTAACAGATATTTTCTTTTAAATATCTGTCTGTCTATATGTGAATGGGGATGAGCAGTGTATAATTCACTCTATTTATACTAAAATTTATGAAAAACTCATGGTAAATTGTTTTGCAACATGTTCTATTTTCTCTCCTTTGATATGAATTTGGCTGATAGAAAGTCGACTTGGTCTTTAAACTGATATTAAGCTCCTTTCCAGGATGACGTTTGGTTTTGAGAATCCAAAGTTATAAATTCTTTCTTCTTCCAACAGTGTGAATTTTTTAATGCAAAATGCTGTTGACCTCTGTTTGCATCATTTGTAGATCAGAAGATCTAGTTCCTTTCTCTTTCTGATCAAATGCTAACATTAGATTGTTAAAAAAACTTTGTTATAACGGATTTTGAGAGATTGTTGATTTATTTATAAAGCAATGCACAGGAATAAGAAACCAAGAGCCACCAAAATGGCCAATAGTATTACAATTTTATCTTTGAGATATTTCATTTCCAAGCAGGTTTATAATTCTTTTTAGATATCCAGCTGGCAATGAGAGAAAGAATATGGCGGGCGAGATGTTGTTTTAAAAGCTGATTTAAAGATATCACTTCGGAGGCAAAAGAAGGAAAAATAAACATGGTAGCAGGACTGTTAGACTCCTGCCTCCCATACCACATTTGAAAGCAAAGTTCATACGGGTAAAAAAACCACAAATACAGTTAGCCCTCTACAACTGTGGGTTTCACATTTGTAGATCCAACTAACTTTGGATCAAAAATATTTGGGAAAAAATATGTCTGTCCTGAACATATGAAGACTTTTTTTTCCTCATCATTATTCCCTAAATAATACAGTATAGCAACTATTTGCATAGCATTTACATTGCATTAGGTATTATAAGTAATCTAGAGATGCATTAAAGTACACAGGAGGATATGTGTAGGTTATATGCAAATACTATGCCATTTTACATAAGAGATTTGAGCATCCATGGATTTTGGCATCCTGGGGTGGTCCTAGAGCCAATCCCACACAGATACCAAGGGATAACTGTTGTCTATTTCCAGCAATTGCTGTCTGGAGAAACTCTCCCAGTATAGAGTACTTAAAATGCTGGATGAAATACAAAAAGCATCTTTCTTTTTAAAGGCATGGCAATGTTGTCAGGAAAGGAAGGGAAATGATCAAAAACAAGGAGAAAGCTCCATTGCAGGAAAATTCCAGCTGAAGTTAGTGCTTGCCTGGTGACATTTGCCAATCCTTGGTGACCAAACAAGCACAGAGGATAGGAGTTGAAATTTGAGCCCTAAAGGGTAGGGAGAGTGGATTGGAACCCCATCCTCCTCCACAAAGCTGAGATTTCCTAAAGATAAACCAGAAAACTGAGGGAACTAGAGAAATTAGATCCAACAAAAAGAGAGTGAAGACAGCTGATGCCTGATAACTGTATGCTTTGAAAAAAAAAAAAAATCTTCAAGCCTAAAATGCAATTAAAGTGATTCTGAGTTTGCAGTGCCCCAAACTGCCTGGTGGAATCAAACACAGATTTTCCATGGAGGAACACATTTTCACCCAGGCCTTAATTCCCACAGATCAATTTCCAAAGAATATGAATTGACACACACCATGAGAAAGTCTTCAAACACAGGAGGTAGTAAGCACTATGCGTGTGAAAATCAACAGAAACAATACACAGCAGAATCAGACCTGTAGGTAGGATAGCTACTAGAACTACCAGACATAGGATACAAAATAAGTACTTAACTATGCTTAATGTACTACAAAAGACATCAGAAGCTGACAAAGGAGCAACAGAACATCAAGAGGGATTAGGTGGAGTTGAAAAGAAACCATGTAGAACTTCTGGAAATTAAAACTAAATGGGAAAAAATAGAGAGCTTAAAGCATAGTTTATACAAGGGTGAAAAGAGAAGATATATCTGGGAAATTACAGACAGGACATGATGGTGCATGCCTGTGATCCCAGACACTCAGGAGGCTGAGGCAGGAGGATGACAAGTTCAAGTCTCATCAACTTAGTGAGACCTTGTCTCAAAATAAAAAATAAAAAGGACTGGGGTTATTGCTCAGTGCTAATATGCACAAGGCCATGGGTTTAATTCTCAGTATGGCCAGAATAGGCAAAGATAGTGAAAATATGAAAGGTTAAGAAACACGGAGAAGCAAATGAGATCTAACATAAAACTAATAGAAGTTCTGAATAGGAGCTGTGTAATACTCAGAAATTATAGCTGAGATTTTCCAAAATAGAAGAAAGATGCCATTGGTCAGCATCAGATTAAGAAAAATCAAATAATTCTCAAACAGGATAAATAAAAATCCTGCACATATGTTAGGAAATTCACAGATCATCAAAGATCAAGAGAAGAGAGAAAAGACAGATTATTGTAAGGAGACACTAATTTGACTGAAGCTGGATTTCATTAGTCAGATGGAAGTTAAAAGATGGGAGAATATTATCCACACAGTGCTGGGAAGAATAGCTGTGGTTCAGTTGCAAGCTCCCAAATGAGGGCAAAGTAAAGGCACTTCTGGGCAAATGAAAACAATATTTTAGTTTTAATTTTGTAAAGAAATTGCTAAAGGTTAAATGTATGAAATATTAATCTTCAGTAGTCATTAGGGAGACACAAATTGAAGCCACAATGATACATCTATACACCCACTGGGATGGCTAAAATTAAAGAAGACTGACAATATCCAGTGTTTATGAGAAAGTGGAGCAACTGGAACTTTCACGCTGATGGAAAGTGTAAAGTGATACAATCACTTGGGAGAACCATTTGGCATTTTCTTAAGAAAATATAGTATACAATCCAGCCATTCCACCTCTTGATATCTTCCAAAAAGAGAAGCAGATTCTAGCAGTTTAGTTTGTAATAGTAAAGAAACAAAATAAACAAACAAAAACTGAAAACAACTCAAAAGTCCATCAACAGGTGGTGCTGGATAAATAAATTGTGTATAGTCATGTGATGTAAATATTATCTAGCAATAAAAAGGAATAGAGGGGCTGGGGTTGTGGTTCAGCGGTAGAGTGCACGTGCGAGGCCCTGGGTTCGATCTTCAGCACTACATAAAATAAATAAATAAAATAAAGGTGTTGTGTCCAACTACAACTAAAAAAGAAAAAGGCAATGAATTATTGATTCACACAAAATGAATGCACCTCAAAATAAGTATGCTGGAGGAAGCCAAATTTTAAAAAAGTACATTCTGTATCATATATTCTGAATGATTATATAATAATTATACTAGAAGATGCAAATAATCTTCGGTTTTAGAAAAGTAGACTTGTGGTTTCCTGAAGAGAAGATGGGAGCAGGGATGGGGAAGAAGTGATTACTAAGGGAAACAAGGAAACTTTTTTGGGTGATGGATATATTCATTAATCTTGATTGTGGTAATAATAATATCAGAACTTATAAAATTATACCCATTGTATATAGTTTATTGTTTATCAATTATACTTTAACAAAATTATAAAAACAGAAAGATAATGGGGAGGGGGAGGGAAGGGAAAAAGAAAAGGAAAAAAGAAAAGAAAGCAGAGTGAATTCAGTGGGGTCCTGAAGCCCATCAATGTGAGCATCTCTTCTCCCCTTTACATTCAGTGGTACTACATTGACAGCTTGAAATAAGCCATCAGTGGAATATATTTACACCACAGGAATTGGCTACAATTCAGAGCTAACCCAGAGAGCCATTTATTGCACGTGACTGCATGTACATCAGACAGAAGGAGATCAATCCCAGAAGCAGCATCTTAAATGAAAGAAAAAATTCTGAACCCAGAACAGGAAAAACATATGAATAAATCTAAAAATAAAACTATAATATTGGTTAATGTCAAATTTGTGATATTAAAAACTTTGAGATGGATATAACACACAGGACAAAGTGACATATATGGGGCTGGGGTTGCGGCTCGGCGGTAGAGCGCTCGCCTAGCATGTGCGAGAGATACCTTAAAATTAAATAAAAATAAAAATAAAATAAAGGTATTGCATCCAACTACAATTAAAAATAAATATTAAAAAATGTAGCAGGCTGGGGCTGTGGCTCAGCAGTAGCTCACTTGCCTGGTATGTGTGAGGCCCTGGTTTGGTTCTCAGCATCACATATGAATAAATAAAATAAATAGATAAAGGTCTATCAACAACTAAAAAAAAAAGTTTAAAAAAATGTAGCATATATGATGAAGTAGGGCAATTGAAGTTAAAACATCTTGAGGTTCATGAATTGACTGGGAGGAAGATTTAGATATGACTTTAGATGGGGGTGCTTTACCACTGAACTACATCCCCAGCCTATATATATTTTTAGTTGTAGATGGACACAATATCTTCATTTTTATTTATTTTTTAATGTGGTGCTGAGGATGGAACCCATGCATTCGAGGCAAGCGCTCTACCACTGAGCCACAATGTCCGCCCCATTTTTAGTTTATTTTTTTAAATATTTTTTTAGGGGCTGGGGATGTGGCTCAAGCGGTAGCGCGCTCGCCTGGCATGCGTGCAGCCCAGGTTCGATCCTCAGCACCACATACAAAGAAAGATGTTGTATCCATCGAAAACTAAAAGAAAATAAATATTAAAATTCTCTAAAAAAATTAAAAAATATTTTTTTTAGTTGGAGATGGACACAATACCTTTATTTTATTTATTTATTTTTATATGGTGCCAGAGATCGAACCCAGTGCCTCATGCATGCTAGGCAAGTGCTCTACCACTGAGCCACAACCCCGACCCCTTTATTTTTTATTTTGAGACAGGGTCTCACTAAGTTGCTTATGCCTAGCTAAGTCACTAAAGCTGGCCTTAAACTTATAATACTCCTGCCCAGTATCTTGAGTCTCTGATTACAGGCACGTATCACTGTGCTCAGCTGACTTTAGGTTCTTTAAAATTAAATCTGAATGCTAAAATGTTTACCAAAATAACTAAAAGTATACAATTCAAGTGTATAGTTTCAAAACTAGTAGAGGAAAAATGCAATGAGAGAAAACTTTTAACTAAATCCAAAATGAGGCAAAAAGTGCTGTGATGGAGCCATCTTTTACTTGCTCCTGAAAGAAAAAAAAAATTAAACCCTTGTTAAATTTTCAGGAATTTTGTGAACCAGTTGTTACATAGCCACCATTGGAAATTAAAAGAGATACCTTAAAATTAAATAAATCAAATATATTAAAAGCAATGGTAATAAATACTCAAAACTTACCACTTCATAATTTCTTAAGTATTATCTGGGCTCTTGAGGTTATTTACATTGTCAGGTGGGAATACTTTATAATCGCGTGCTACTGCTCAGTCTTTCCAAACTGCCTGTTCAGTAATGTTACATTGGTAGTTTGTAAGGCACCATAATGGGAGTAATTTTGCAAACACTACAAATCAGAGTCTGACTTACTATTTTGTTCATTATTTAGGCACAAGGAGATGATGGGGAAAATATTAATAAGGAAGGGTCTCTCTAACCTGAGGAGGCTGGCCTCAAACTTGTGATCCTCCTGTCTCAGTCACCTGCATTGTTGAGACCACGCCGTGTACCATAGCACCTGAATCCATTTGTAAATATGTTTAGTCATTCATTTCTATCAGGATGGGTTCATGTATATTTATTTTTATTTGGGTTATAATCCAATACCATCTTTCTTATATTTTTGCTCAAGCTTTTCTAACCTTAGCCTTTAAGAGCTCTTTCATTTGATTCCTGTGTCCTTTTGATATATCCTCATCACTTTTTAAGCACATTTAAAAAAAATTTTAATTGTAGTTGAACACAATACCTTAATTTTATTTATTTATTTTCATGTGGTGCTGAGGATCCAACCCAGGGCCTCACAAATGCTAGGCGAGCTCTCTACCCCTGAGCCACAACCCCAGCCCTAAGCACATCTTTACTTTATAGCCCTACAAGATAATCAGACTCATCTTTAGTCATCTATTTCTCTATAGAGATTTGATTTCTTTTACTGGAGAAAGGCATTGATCTGGGTGCTAAATGTGCTCTCTCTGTCATTTCTTCTAGGTCCCCTTAGCTGAGAGAGTAAGAAAACGTGTATACCTGTGTGAATACATACACATGTGTGTGTATATATATAAATGTGTGTGCTTCTGTGTGTGTGTGATATATGTAAACATATGTATTTTTATTTGTAACTGTGTGTATTGTTATCACTAAATGAGTAAGAAGAGGTTGTAAAATTGACAAGATGATGGAAGAAAAAAATAGAATCATAGCCAGGCATGGTAGCGCACACCTGTAATCCCAGAGGTTCAGGAGGCTGAGACAGGAGACTCACAAGTTTGAAGCCAGCAACAGTAATTTAGCAAGGCCCTAAACAACTTAGTGAGACCCTGTCTCAAAATAAAAAATAAAAAGGGCTGAGGATGTGGCTTAGTGGTTAAGCACCCCTGGGTAAAAAAAAAAAAAAAAAAAAATCATAAAAATAATTGGTTCCAAAGAAGGCAAGGACAGAGAGATAAAGGAATAAAAACTAGGTAAAACAAATAGAAAAACAAAGAGCAAGATGGTAGACTTAAATGTAGGGAGTCAGAAAAAATTTAGAGCGACAGTTGCCCCTCCACATTCACTGTCTGCCCTTGCTCCTTGCAGCTAAGGGTGCTAGCCTGCAAGGACTGTGCCAATAGGTTCCTTGCTTCTGGCTTCTTGTTGAGCTCAGCAATGCAGATCCCCAGAGGGAGATCTTCCTTAGAGCTCTACGTGGGCTGGCTGTGTCCTCTGACCAACAGTTGTTCTTTCTCTCCAATTGTCCCACTGTACAGAAATTTCATTTTGGATTCAAGAAACCATCTAAATTCTTCATTCTTTCAGTAACTCTGAGGTTATTAGTTCTGGATCATGACTTTATCCCATGTGGGTCCCCTCTATCTGTCCAGGTCTTCATAAATAGTGCCTGCATAAAATCTTTCTTGAATTATAATAATTTCAATGTACCATCTGTTTCCTATTTGAACTTGGAATGATATCGTAATGATGGAATCAGGAAATAATCCCTTGAAATGGGATTCTGGAATTCAGAAGTTCATAATGTGAGGAACACAGTGATAATCTTGCTGGGAATGAGTTAGGAAATGGGCAATCCATGGCACGAGTGACATCACTGTTGCTCAGATTATCCACGGTGGGAGCATGTGATGAAATGCAGGTGAAGAGCAAGACATGACAAGATCAGGTGGCTCTGGAACTTACTTGCTATGGCGACAACAGTGATTATAAAACAACAAAACCAAATGGATTCTTTTTACCATCCCAAAATGTTTATATAGGGGAAAAGAAAAAATAAAAGCTATGAAAATACAATTAAAAAGACAATGGAAAACCAGAACACTATGGTGGCATTGAAGGAGGCCCTTATTTTCCAGTAATTGCAAAATAACCATGCTAAGAAGCAAGACCAGGGCCTGATTTTAGGGCTATAAATTTGCAGCACCAATTAAATGCTTAACACCAACAAATCTCTTAGGCTGAGACAAGGCTATTGGGAGAAGTGGGACTCTAAGCTATAGGAAGGGGATACATGATACCTCCAGAAATGATGAGATGGGGCTGAGAACTTTGAACCTCATGCTTCTCTGAACTTCTTATTCTGATGGAATTCTCTCTCTCCTCTTCATATGGAGTCTTAGAATATTTGTACCCAGGGAAGTTGGCTCACAAGCTGAGGTTAATGCTCCTCAGATCCTATCTGCTTTGCTCTGATCACTCTCAGGCTCCAGAAGGAGATGGGTGATAGACTTAAGGAGTCCTAAATCCCTGACAAGGTGCATAGTCAAGAATCTAGGGAAAATGAGTCGACGAATAGATTGCAGGGTATTAGACAGGTATTCTCCCAATATGGTCCCTGGACCAACAGTATCAGTATCACCTGAAAACTTAGATCTATACAATTCAAACTTGTGGAGTTGGGCCCAGGAATTTGGGGTTTCCTAAGCCCTTCAAGTGATTTTGATTCATCCTAAAGTTTGAGAACCACAGATGTAATAGATCCATGGTTTCCCCCTTTTTCTGAGTCTTCAGAAACTTCCTATATAGCATTGCTTCTGACAGCTGTGATCCCAGATGAGAAGCACTGGCATTACCTAAGATCTTGTTAGAAAATGCAGAATCTTGGACCCTGCCCCAGACTTACCAAGGCAGATTCTGCATTTAAAAAGATCCTTATGTGATTGACATGCATGTTGAAGCTAGAAAAGCCGTGTTCTGCTGCAGTGGTTCTCAAATTTCACCTTGTATTAGAATTGCCACACTTTGAGAACCACTGTACTGTGCAAACCTGCTCATCTCTGCCTAATGATAGCCCACAGGAAGGCCTGGAGGAATCCCTCACTAAGGCATTAAGAAATCCTTGAAGAGCTCTAGGGAGATTGTCATCATAGACTGGAGATGACAGTTGAGGATAATGCAAAGGAGTTGGGTTCTTTGATTTCAAAGGGAATAATGGGAAAAAGCAGCTAGGTGACTGACTGACTTGATGAGGTAAGCCCTGTGACAGTAAGCCACAGCTACAGAGTGGCAATCAGAGTGTTTCAATCTACATGGAATAGTGGCAAGGAATTCTAAAAATGAAACATTTGGGCGGCCTGCTATTTGATAAATATAGATGAAAAATGCTGTTTCTTGGTAGAGACTGGAGGTAGACTCATGGTCTCTTTTATCCAATTTCCAGATCTAAGTCAGTTCATAGACTCAGAGACCCTTAAACAAAGAAGAACCCACCAACAAGTCCACAGATGTACACTGTGTGTACAAAGCCTGCTCTGGAATGACCTGCAGCCACGAATCAGGATACCTGTACCAGTGGAAGGGAAGTACTAGACTTTCCCAAGGTTAACAGATAATGGGCTCTGCACTCACTTCTATCAGGAAAAATGATCCTGGTTCCAATGAAAAGAAGTTCTCTTTCTTAGGTTGGTGATGAATACCGATTGCCAGAGAAAATTGTGTTACATTGCACAATAGAGGCACAAGCCCTGTTTTTAGGATTCTTAGTTCTCTCCTGCTCTAAGTCCTGGTCAGTGGAAAACTGACAGTTCAAAAATGTTAAGACTCCCAAAGACTCAGATCCTTCAAGAATAAAAGTTTGGAACTGGGGCATGGTGTATGCCAGTAATCCCAGCAACTCAGGAGGCTGAGGCAGGAAGATCTCAAGTTTGAGGCTAGCCTCTGCAATTTAGCTAGATCCTGTCTCAAAAAATACAAAAGGCTGGGAATGTTGCCCAGTGGTAGAATGCCCTTGGGTTTAATCCCCAGTACCACACAGAAGAAAAGGAAAGAAGGAAGGAAGGAAGGAGGGAGGGAGGGAGGGAGGAAGGAAGGGAGGAAAGAAAGAAAAAAAAGAAAATTAGTAGTTTGCTTCATCCCATCAAGTACAGAATGCATCCAGCTGAGGTGCTGGATGACAATGGGAACCTGGATAGAATTATGAAAGGCAGTGGTGATCACCTGTTTAGGCTCCTTTACCAGCTGTAGAAATGGGGACTGTCAAAATCCGTATTTCATATTACTTTTGTTTACTCCCTGTGTTAGTTTCTAATGCTATCTAATGAATTACCATAAGTTGAGAGGCTTAAAGCAATACCCACTTATTAGCACACACTTTGTAGGTCAGAAGTGCAGGCATGGCGTAAGCAGCTGGTTCTCTGCTCAGTTTCACAAGGCTAAAATCAAGGTGTGGGATGGGCTGCTGCATTCCCATCTGGACTTCACAGTTCTCTTCCAAACTCATGTGGTTGAGCCTGGATTCAGTTCCCTGTAGCTAGAAGAGTGAGGCTCCCATTGCTTTGCTGGTTGTGAGCCAGGGGCTGCTCCGTTCCTAGAAGCCACCCACATTCCTTGACACATGGGCCTCTCCATCTTCAAAGCCACCCATGAAGAATTCCTCATGTATCAAACTTTGAATCTCTCTCACCAGGCAGAGCCTAGATCCTCTGAAGACATCACCTGATTAGGGTAGTCTGACCCAGGGCAACCTCTCAGTAACGGATTTGGGAACTTTATTACATTGACAAAGTTCCTTCACAGAAATCCCTTGATGAGGGTTTTTACTAAGTAACAGGGAGAAGGTGTGCATACTCCAGGAGGCAGGGATTTGGAGAGGCTATCTTCAGGTTCCATCCATCCTACCTTTCCTCACTATTACCCAATTTATTATTCAAGGAATCAGTGGTTCTGCTTCAAGTTTCAGGAGAGATTGTGCCAGGTTGAGATGGCTTGATAAAATGGTAGCCAATGGGCCTTTGTCTGTCCCCTTTGATGAGGACACCACCTTACCCAGAGGAAGGGTCAGCATTTACAGAGGGAGGAAAAGGCAGAACTGTGCCAGATCTACTCTGTTTGTGCCTCTGGATCTCTTTTCTTCCTCTCTTGCTGCCCCAGTAGATGGATCTATGTTGGGTACGTCACTGGGTTCTCTTGACCTTTGCCTCTGCTTGGTTTATCTAGTAGGGAGGCCTAGCAGGAGATTAGAGTGGGGAGAGTAAGGTCAGGGCATTTGTTTCTAAGGCTTCCTCCCTGTAGTCTTACCTCAGGCTCCCTGTGTTCTTCAGTTCAGGGCCCTTCCTCCTCTCAGGGCAGCCATTCCTACCTGGCCCTCTCCCCCTGGTTTCAGCCCCCCATCTCACCCTTCACCCCTTTGGGCCTCAGAGGCCTTGGGTTGCTGTAGGATCTCACATATCTCCACTACATCCTGCCCACACCTTCACCAAGAGCCCCATTATTAAATCTCCTGAATTATCCTAATTTGAATGTGCCATCTGTTTTCTGTTTGGATTCTGACTGATACAAGACAGGCACAGGAGTGCGGCAGATGGAGATACAAATATTACTTTTATTACCATCAAAACTGATACTGGACAATATGGCCTCGGTCTGCTAGGCAAGCATGTTTGCTAATATGTGACCTCGCAGGTCAGCCCTGCGAGGGTTGACCCTGTGAAGCCCACAGGCAGGAAGGGACAGAGCAGGATGTGTGATTTTTTTTTTTTGGAATGAAGAGGGAGGACATAACTGAGCCAAGCATTTCAACCGCTTTCTGCCGAAGTCACCAGCCAGTTGAGTCAGTCCCCAGCCCCAGGGGAAAACCGAGAAGTTGGGGGCAAGAGGCAGGAGACTTATCTTGAAAGGGCTCCTTTTACATGGGATTGTGAAGCTGGATAACATTTTGAATAGCGAATAACACTTTTAAAAAGTTAAACAGACCAACAAATAAAAATAAAAACAACAACAACAAAAACAAACCCTGGGCACAGAAGCACATGCCTGTAGTCTAGCACTTGGAGGCCAAAGCAGGAGGATAACTTGAGCCCAGGAGTTCAAGACCAACCTGGACAACATAGCAGTGCCCTATCTCAAAAATTAAAAAAGATCAGCCCATAAGCAAAAGCAGCCAAATATTAAATATTCATAAGTCTCATACAGAACACCTATAGGGCAGGGGTTGTGGCTTAGTGGTAGAGCACTTGCCTGGCACGTGTGAGGCACTGGGTTCAATCTTTGGCACCACATAAAAATAATAAATAAATGAAATAAAGGTATTGTGTTCATTTACAACTAAAAAAAAATTTAACACATGGGCTGGGATGCTGGCTCAGTGGTAGAGTGCTTGCTTTGCATGTGTGAGGCACTGGGTTCAATCCTCAGCACCTAAAAATAAGTAAATAAATAAAAGTATAAAAAAAAGAACACCTACAGATTGCTTGATGAAAACATTAAGAATCTCCTTGTAAAGTGGACAATGACTACTAATAAGTATTTCATATAAAAGGATTTTTTTGTAGTGCTGGATATTGAACCCAATGCCTGGTACATGCCAGGCAAACACTCTACCATTGAGCTATACCCCAACTCTGAGAAGAAAATATTAATGGCCAATAAACATTTGGAAAATGGAGGTGTTCAACTTTAGTCACAATAAAGGGCTTGATTTTTAAAAACGGTTTCTCCTTCAGATTGTCAAAAATTTTATTTTATTATTTTTGGTTCTGGGGATTGAAATATATCCTCAGACCCTCTTGTTGTCTATTAAGAGACAAGGTTTCCCTAAGTTGTTGAGGCTGACCTCAAACTCGTAATCCTCCAGCCTCAGCCTCCCAAATCGCTGGTATTACAGGCCAGAACCAGCACACCCAGCTAGATTGGCAAAAATTTTAAAGACATATTATCTAATATTGAAGATGTAGAGAATTAGGCACTCTTAAATGCTTGTAGTAGGAATGTAAACTGAAGATGTGCTCATCCTTTGACCCAGCAAGTCTGCTTCTAGGGATCTTTATTGAAGAAATATTTGTATTTGTATGCAGAAAAAGCATAGACAAGGATGTTTATTTTTGTAATAGTGAATATTTGGAAGCAATCTTGTTATTCATCAATAGGAGAATAATAAAATCTTCCAATTTTGGAATAAAATGCAGTTAAATACTGGCCAAAGAGAGAGAGAATAATAAGCTAGATTGATTTTATAGACATTTTAAAAATAAGAAAATACTTTCTATATATTGCTAAGTGGAAAAAACAAGTTGTATATATATATGTAATACCATGAATAGTATCCCTGTGTATAAAAAAATAAACATGGGAAGGACAGGATTCTGTAGTCAAGGTTACTGAGATTTTTCAAAATTGTAAACTTAAAAACCTAAAAAAATGACAACTGTGCCCTTTAATCCATGCATACATGGGTTGTATTACTAAGTTTAAAGTTTGCATGTGGGTGGGTATTCAATTAGTTAACATTCCACCAGACGGCCGAGAGACTATTTGTTACTAAGCATACATATGTAAGAGAGGGGATGAGAAGGGTGTTTGGATGTGATCCAACCCCCAGTAATAGCTTAGACAGGAAGGGTAAAGGGCCAGTTATGGTAACTTCCTTTTAAAGATAAAGGTGTGTAACATGAACAGCAAATATTATTATATTCTTCCAAGAATATGGATGATTGCTCATACAAGCACAAGTTTTGTAAAGTGATTCAGTGCTGTTTTGTATAATGATGTTATTATTCAATGTACTGTGTGTGAAAGATCAATGTTTTTAAATGTGCTGACATTTTAGTTCTAGAGTTCTAATGTACATGCACCATGCATATTCCAGGATAAATGCCTGGAAACAACGAATATCTATGAAAGCAAAATTTAGTTTCTTTTTGACATGCTTACAAGCTGTGATGAATCCATGTGATATGAACTATTACTGGTAAAATGAAGTAAAGTAGGAAAGTTAAATTCTAAAGTCTTAGAAATACAGGCTTAATGGCTCAAAAAATAATAGAGTGACACTTGAATGTTGATATTCTTAACTCTAGGCAGCTATAACTGAACACATGGTTGGGTGTGGAAATATATAGCATGATATATGGATTCTGATTTGAACATAATGATCAGAAGACTAGCAGCTCAAATAAGAAAGTTAAAGAGAAATGAAGATGATCTTGTCGAGAACAAGATAGGAAAGAGTTTAATGAAGAGTGGGCGAACTAAAAAACATTAGCATAATTTCATGACATTGAAAGACAAAGATTCCCTCTTAGATATTGAAATCTCTTAAGTTACTATGGGATCACTCAGCCTATCACTACAAATTATATGAAATTATATAAATTCACCAAATGATATAAATATATAGCTCCAGCACCCTAAGTTTTCAGGCTTTAAATTGCTTTTTACCCAGAGAACCAGGTATTTCCTGAAATGGTACAATGCTGTCTACTGGGATGGGAAAAGTAAGTTAGTCCTGAGACATCTTGATTTTGCAGAGTTAAGATGAAGCAAGAAATCCAACCTGGTTGATTCCCTTATGTAGGTTCAAGTGCTGCCCAGAATACCTCTTTCAGTTTTTCTTTACTACTTCTCTCTACCTTGGCTTTATCTTCCTGAATGTGCTGAATGTGCCGAGGAGTATAATTCTACTAGGAAGGAGAACAAAGGAAATAGATGTTGAATAGGTAACCTACAATGTCTGTAACAAGTACAACGGTTGGTCCAGTTTGACTCAGGTGCCCACTAACTGACCAACCACTGTGGTTTGGAAATCAGAATCACATAAGAAATTGGCAACACCTGTTTACATCTTAAAGCAAAGAAGCTTTGAAAGTGCTATACAATTGTTCCCCTAAACAATAGGACTGTTCCCAGAAAAAAATATCGGTCCTCTATTAAGGATCCATTAACTATTGTTATCTATTGCTACTAACAAATTATCCAAAATTCAGTGGCTTAAAATAACAAATGTTTACTATCAAACAAATTTCTGTGGATCAGGAAACCAGGTGTGGTTTAGTTTGGTGTCTGACTCAAGGTGTTGGCCAGAGTACAGTCATTTTTTTAAGGTTCAGTTGGGGGGAGGATCTGCTTCTAAACTCGTTCATGTGGCTATGGCCTTGGGTTCTTGACAGCTTGGTCAGTGCTGTCGTTTGGATCTTACGTTTCCTCCCAAAACCTATGTAGAAAAGACTCTTTCTCCAGTTTGTTGGGATTGGGAGGTAGTAGAACCTTAATGGGGCCTAGAGGGAGGTATTCCGATCATCAGAGGGTGGGAATGTGCTCTGGAAGGGAATTGTGCGATTCCAGCCCCTTTCTCTCTTTCACTTCCCAGCCATGAGGTGAATGGTTTTGGTTTACCATGTGCTCCTGCCAAAGGCCCAAAGCAACAGGGCTAATCAATCATGGACTGAAGGCTCTCAAGTCATGAGCCCAAATAAACCTTTTCTCTTTACAAGTTGGTTATCTCAGGTATTTGTTATAGTCGTGGGAAACTCGCATAGGCTGCTGGACCAAAATACCATAGACTGAGTGGCTTAATCAACAAGCGTTTACTTCTTATAGTTCATGGAGGCTGGGAAGTCAGAGATCAAGCTCTCCTGGTGTGCAGACAGTTGCCTCTTCACTGTGCCCTTATATATAGAAAGAGGGAGAGAGCTCTGGTCTCTTTTTCTCTTCTTACAAGGACAATAATACAATCAAGAGACCCTGCACTCATGATCTCATCTAAACCTAATTATCTCCCAAAAGCTCCATCACATTGGAGATTAGGATTTCAATTATGCATTTTTGTGTGTGTATGGGACAAATTTGGTCAAGAATAATTAACTACATCAGCTCCCCAATACATAGTTTTTTTTTTTTTTATTGGGCATCACAATATGGTATCTGTTTTTCTCAGAGCAGGTAAGTGAAGGAGAGAGTGTACCCTAGACACAAGCCACAGCCTTTTTGTAACCTAATCTCTGAAGTGACATCATACTACTTTTGTCCTCTTCTCTTTGTTACTAGTGAGGCACACATTCAAGGGGAGAGGAGTACCCAGGGGTATGAGTACTGGGAGATAGAGATGATTGGAGTCCATTTTACAGGCTGTCTACTACTCCAGGTTCTGAGCAGATAACACAATAAAAGACGACTCTGCTAAGCAGAGGCCATCTAAAAAGCAGTGATCATGATCCAAACTATACATATAAACCATACAAACAAGCGGGATCTGTAGATAAACTTCAAGATTATGATGATACCGCAATGAGAATGTTAATATGAAATGTGCTAACAGGTGACAATGATGTGCACAGAAGGTTTTAAATTTGTTTTTATTGAATATGAACCCAACATGTAAAGACAGTATCTATGAAACATTTGTAATCTATAAAGAAGAGTGATAAAATGAACATGACTGTACTACCTAGTGTAAGAGAAGGGATGACAAGGACTTTCAAGGCCTCCAAGGCCCTCCCATTCCTTCCCCCTGAAGAAGTCATCTTTACGCTGAATTTTGTGATCATTATTCATTGATCTTCATCATTTTACCACAGATGTTTGTATTCCTACTCAAGATATTCTTTGGTTTTCCCTGCCTTTGGCTTTATGGAAATGGAATCGTACTGTATGTATTTCTTTCAAAAGATTTTGTTTCTGAGATTTATCCATTTGATGCCTTTGCATTGGTGTTTTCAACTTGACCCAAACTTCACTAAGTTCTTCATATATTGCTCTAGTACAAGAGCAAACTCACATTTGCTTGAGCCCCCAACTTTCTCTTCACTCTTCTTTTTTTTCCTTTTTTAAGGGGTGGTACTGGGGGCCAAACCCAGCAGTGTTCTGCCATCCCCAGTTTTTTTTTTTTTTTTTTTAATTTTGAGATAGAGATTTGCTAAGTTGCTTAGGACCCCTCTAAGTTGCTGAGGCTGGCTTTGAGCTTGCAATCCTCCTGCCTCTCTCAGCCTCTTGAGTTGCTGGGATTGCAGTGCACGTAAGCTCTGTTCACTTCTTTATACAAAACTGTTTGACTATACTACAACTCATCTGTATATGTCTTGATGGACATTCGTGTTAGTTTCATCTTTTTGCTACATAAATAGTGCTAGTATCAACATCACAGTGCTTGTTCCTGGCACACTTGTGTAAAAATTTTCTCAGGGAATACACCTGGAAAAAGAATTGTTGGATCAAATACATATAAGCTTTATGAAATAATGCCAAATTGTTTTCCAAAGTGTTTGTTGTGATTTCATTCTTATCAACTGTGAGTAAACATTCCAGTTGTCCCAAATCCTATCCAATATTTGATACTTTTATTTTTGCCAGTCTGGAAGTCATCATATGGAATTTCACTGACATTTCAATTTATATTT
The DNA here is from genome assembly GCF_045843805.1 of Urocitellus parryii. Classification (NCBI taxonomy): domain Eukaryota; kingdom Metazoa; phylum Chordata; class Mammalia; order Rodentia; family Sciuridae; genus Urocitellus; species Urocitellus parryii. Next base: position 28,057,561 of record NC_135541.1, on the reverse strand, counting down.
CACACATGAATTATAATATGTTTTACTGCATTGGTAAGTGCTATCCAGTGATCAAATGAGACTCTGAACTCTATACTCGAGTTTTGGCCAATTTACAGGTTGTTGTTACCTTAACTGAACATCAACCCTGTGCAAATTCTTTGGTGAAATGCAAAGAATCAAGACTTGTATTTAGTATAATGTCTATGTTACAAAATGGTATAAGGTAGAGACAATCAAATGGTGAATAAAGCAAATAATTTTTAGGCTGGGGATGGTGATGTAGTTCAGTGCTAGAGCATGAGGCTCTTGGTTCAAGTTCTAGCACACGTATGTGTATGTACACACAAATATACATGCACAAAAAAGAAAGAAATTAAAACAATTTTCATGGACATTGTATTCCTTATATATTTGTTTTAGAATATTATGTGAAGATGTTGTAAAGTAATTAAGAGGAAAAGTGAGTCATGTATGTCTAGTTTATGCAACATCTCTGCTGCCCTAAAGGGTATTCAAGGAAAAGGGGGTGGGCCATTTTGGGTTGGACACATTTTATTCCTGATTCAGAGTCCAAGAGATGATGGTGCTATGAAGGTCTTCTGTAGAATTTGCATACTCAGGTATTTACAGTGAAGTGTTAATAAAGGAATTACTCCCCTTCAATGTCATTCTGGATTGTCAACTTTGGATTGTGAACCTGCTGATGTGGGGATTCATTAAAATGATAAACTTAATGAAGTCACATCCTGATTGGACTTTACCCAAGAAACACATTCCAGCATAAGCCAAAGGTCCAAGTATAAAGTCAGCTGCTAATGGGCAAGAAATCAGGTGATCAGGTTTAGCTGGTGACAGTCTGTCCTTGGTGGCAAAGCTGAAAAAATGGAACCTGCCAGTGATATTGGTCAAATTATATTGTTATATTGTATATTGTGTGCATGTATGAATATGTAACAACAGATCTCATCAGTATGTATAACTATAATGCACCAATTTTAAAAAGTGAGGAAAAATACAAAAGAAATGGAACCTGACAAGTACTTGGATGAACGAAAGGATGAGACTGGACCCCAGGTGTTTGAGTGGGCTGGCTTAGGATCCCGTAGAGAGCAGTGAGAAAACAAATAGTGGAAGCCAGGTACTGGGTGCACCTTGAACTTTTATCAACATTAGCACAGAAAACAGATCAAAATGACTTTACTCGTGGATTGTTGGGAGTACAAATTTACATGTTTGAAAAGCAATTTAGCACATCCATCAAGAACATATTCTTGTTTTTTGGCCATCTAAGTCTACCTGTAAGAGTGTGCCCAGTAGGTTATCATAGATGAAAGTGTATTCATTCAAATTATTTCAGAAAACACCAAGAGGCTAATTAGATGAGGGAACCCAGAAAAGTGGGAACATCCTAACTTTGGGAATTGCACAGACCTAGGAGCAGGTGTGGGTTTGGGCTGCCCTGGAACAGCAGGGGATTCTCAGTGTGCTGCTTTTTCCCTTAGAACTGTTAGCCTCCTCTCTGCTCTGTCTTTTCTCTACCATCTAACTCCTGCTTGTCCAGTTTTTACAACCCCAGTCATCTGCTGGCAACATTACTTTTTAACTCTCAGTTTTTCCTTGTTTGAACTCTCCATAGGGGAATCTGATTGGCCAGATTACCTTTCCAAACTATTTAAGTAAGAGTTATTCCATCTGTCTGTGGATTGGTTGCTCTTGGATCAAGTGTCCCTCCCTTGGCCCAAATCAGCAGGGCTAATATTAGGAGATCGCCAGCCCATAGCTGCTGACCAGTGGTGTGTCAGTTTCCCTTATAAAGGACAAAGACTGAGGACAAACACTGTGATGGACGTGCCTAGAAAAGGAATCTTTTTTTTTTTTTTTATTATTGGTCTTTCAAAATATTACATAGTTCTTAATACATCATATTACACGGTTTGGTTCAAGTGGGTTATGAACTCCCAATTTTACCCCGTATACAGATTGCTGAATCACATCAGTTACCCTTCCATTGATTGACATATTGCCTTTCTAGTGTCTGATGTATTCTGCTGTCTGTCCTATTTAGAAAAGGAATCTTTAAAAAAAGATGCAAAAATGGGGACCAAGAGGTTCATTAAAGTGCTGTTATAGCACACACAATATCTATCAGTGGAGTAGCATGATATTTATGGGCTGTTTAGGTATGCAACAATGAGCAGCTTAATGAAATTACTGAAGACTATTGAACACAGAAAATACCCACAAGATATTACAAAGGGCAAAAAGGCTATATAACTGCAAACACAACATGATCAGAATTTTCTAAGAAAAATGCACATTTACTTTTTAATTTGTAAGGGATAGTTAAGGGGTTAGTGGTGTGATACCTGGTGGTATAATAGTTCTTTATTTGGTCATAACTTTCAAATCTTTCTCAATTAGCAGATTTTTTTTTTTTTTAAATAACGAGAGGGAGTACTAAGTATTAAAGCCCACGTTCCTTCATTTTAACCTGGCCTGGGACGGCCCCTTCCCGGCTCCCAGTCCAGGGGGCGCGCGCGGCCTCTAGGCCTCCTCTTCACCTCGCCCTTCCTCTTCTCCAGTGGAAAAAGGTCCTTTTCTGCATTGTCGCAGGTTCCAACACGTTGCTTTTCTAACCACAGACCCACACCCGCGGATTCGGAAGGCCAGCCCAGGGAACGCTGGCGCCGCCCGCCGGCCTTCCGCCTTCCGGTGGCTAGCGGACACGGTCTGGTCTGTCGCTGCAGCATGGCTCCGCTACGCTTCTCCGCCAATCTGTCCTGGCTGTTCCCGGAACTCCCCGACCTCCCTGCGCGACTGCGGGCTGCGGGCAGCTCGGGCTTCGAGGCCGCCGAAGTGGCCTGGCCGTACGCGGAGCCGCCCGAGGCTCTGGCGCGCGCCGCTCGGGCAGCGGGGCTGCAGCTGGTATTGATCAACACGCCCCCGGGTGAGTCCCGGGGCCGAAGGCGGCCGGAGCGGCGCGCGGCGTGGGAAGCACGGGGTCCCTGAGCTAGAACTGAGGCCCGTTTTCTCCGCAGGAGACCAGGAGAAGAGGGAAATGGGGCTGGGGGCCGTCCCCGGGAGACAGGCGGCTTTCCGAGAAGGGCTGGAGCAGGCTGTGCTGTACGCCAAGGCTCTGGGCTGTCCTAGGTATCCCGCTCTATCCCCCTCCCAAGACCGTAGAGTCAGGGTCAGAGAAGAGGTCGCCAGTTCTGAGATGCCGGGACTTAGGGGCCTGGGCCCACTGGCCCTTCTCCAGCCCTCTAGTTGGTCTTTTGTAAATTGTGTTTGTGTATTTTTCTGTTTGCCGTGCTTTCATGCACATCCGTGCCCCGATCCCATGCTGGGAGCTCAGTCTGACAGGGAGATAGCAACTTAAATATAGCCTGGGATCCAATGAAGGACAAGAAAGCTGTGGGAACAGGGTGGGCACCTAACCCTGACAGGGTTTATAGAAAGTTGCTTACAGGTAGCTATAGAAAGGAAGTCAACAGGCAGCATGGAATGCCCAAGAAGGGCAAAGGTCAAAATCATTTTAAAATACTGAGAATCAAACATGTTTACAGGCTGAGGGGAAGGCCAAGGGAAAGGAGAAGTTGAAAGTACAGGAGTTAGGTGAAGACTTGAGGTTCCTGTGGCAGAATGATGGGTTGACCTTAAGATGGCATCTCGGAAAAGACTTGACTTTGGGCTGACACAGGAGTGCCTGAGGATGAGGGGATGCTTGAACCCCCCTACCAGGGTGGTATGGACCACAGACCTGGAGGGATGGGTGAGGGTCAGCATGGTCAGAAGGCATCTGGGAGGAGGTGTACAGGGAACAAATAGCATGAAGCTTCTAGTCCCATTTTCCTTATAGGATCCACCTGATGGCTGGCAGAGTACCCCAGGGGGCTGACCGAGCAGCAGTCACAGGTGAGATGGAGACAGTTTTTCTGGAGAACCTAAGGTATGCAGCTGGAGTTTTGGCTCAGGTAAGTGGAAATATGCATTTACATGTGTGTAGGGAGAGGGGTGCACAGTGAGGAGAGATGAGGCACAAGGGTGAGCACCTGCCCAGGTCCGACTGACAGGTGTGCTGGCCAGTGGTTGATGTCCTATTCACAGAATCCAATATGGTGCTAGGAGAACCTCGTGGGACTGCTGGAGCCCATTAATACGCGTATCACTGATCCCCAGTACTTCCTGGATACACCCCAGCAGGGTAGGAATCCAGCATTGTTCCTCCTCCCATTCCTTTTGATTCCTATGGTCTCCATGAGTCTAATGGCTCTCCTCCCTGGCTTCTTTCCCAGCGGCTGCCATCTTACAGAAGGTTGGAAGACCCAACCTCCAATTACAAATGGTGAGTGGGAGGAAGGGGGTGCTTCTGAGAGCCTGTTCTCCAAATATAAGAAAAATGGTGGGAGACACCTGAGAGGTCCAACTATAGTATTCTCTTCCCCAGGATATATTCCACTGGCAGATCATGGATGGGAACCTGACGGGAAACATTCGGGAGTTCCTGCCTATCATTGGTGAGAGGGCTCCCTTCCTTTGTACCTTCTTCGTCTGCAGGGCTGCTTCCTTTGCCTGTCCACCTCTGTCTCTGTCTCTTAGGCCTCAACAGGAGCCTGGCCCCATGTCTTTCCACATCTGTCCCTAGGACACGTACAGGTGGCACAGGTCCCTGGCCGAGGGGAGCCAGGGAGCCCTGGAGAGCTGCATTTCCCCTATCTGTTCCAGCTGCTGGAAGATGAAGGCTACCAAGGCTTTGTGGGCTGTGAGTATCGGCCTCAAGGTGAGGTTCCAGGTGTGGCCCTGGGGAAGAAGTCTCTAGAGGGACAGGTATTGGACAGGGGCTATTTTTCTCTTGGTAAGTTGAGATGCCACTGCCTCCCTTTCCCTACAGGAGACACAGTAGAGGGTCTGAGTTGGCTACGTTCATACTGGGATAAGCGGGGCCACCCACGGGTTGTCCAGTGAGGTCCTGCACACTACCCACATGCCTCTCTGGGGCAATGAGTGAGCACCCCGAGTCGTCTTCTTTGAATTAAAGACAACTTACTGAACATTTTCATTTGTGTATGTTATGGGGTAGAGGACACACAGTGTCTAATGCTTCAGTCTCTTTGAGTTGCTACCCTCCCATTGAGAAGGGACACACAGCTCATGCTCAAATCTTCCAGTTGGTGCCAGAGTTGCTGTGGGAAAAGGAGAGATTTTGAGCCTTCCTCCTCACTTACAAGTGAGGAACCAGGGTCCAAGAGTAAAGGAGCTTGATGCTGGTCACATGTGCTTCAAAGGCAGAGTTCAGATAGGAACCAAGGTTTCATCTCAATAGCAATGTCCGGCAGTGATGTCCAAGTGGGAATGAAAACCAGAAGGCTAAGGGGGGCAGGTGGCTAACAGTGACCATAGTGGGAGGCAGGATTCTGGCAGAGCTTAAGGGGTGAGTGCTTATTACCTGCTGTGAACAATTCCCAAGACTGTAACAGGTGGACAGGAAGGAGCTGTCCGCTTATAGAAGGTCTAAGGAGTCTGAGAGGGGATGGGTGCCTTAGGGAGTTGACCTTACCCCACAGAGTCCTGGGCTGGTCAGCAGTGTTTGGGGAAGGTAATCCCTGCTGCCAGGCTGCAGCAGTAAATCCCCAGAAGTATTCACAAAGCCTTTGGTGTCGCTCAGTATGCAGGTTAGCCCTGGAGCCTGAGAGGGCTGATTAGTCATGCCTCAGGTGGGCAATCTTACAGATTCATGATTCAATGTACAGTGGCATCCAGTGGTCCACTTCCTCAGAGAAGGCGGGTCCAGAGGGTGAAACAGGCTGTATTGATGACGGACTCTAAGTGGTGGTAGGTGGAGACCAGCTGGGCAGGGGGACTCTCGCTGTCCTGAGGCTGTACTGGGAAGGGCTCTCGGAAAACCACTGTCAGAGACTGTGGGGAACATGGTAAGGGTGAGAGAAGGCCACAGAAAAGGACAGGGAGAAGGGCTCAGGAAGAGTGGGCACCCCAACCTCAGTAGGCTCTGAGGTGATCATCAGGAGTACAGCCTCCCACTGGGCTGACACAAAGTCCCCGTTCTCACCGTCTTTCCCAAGTGGGAGTCCAGAAACACTAGCACAAAACAGTCAGTGAACTTCTGATTCAGCACAACCTGTAGTGACAGATGATGTGAGATGGGGAGTGAGGTTTGTCTCACTTGGGGGTGGGGTGCTGACCTCCTGCAGGGCATCCTATGGAGATGGCAGGAAGAGGAAAGGCCTTCTACACCATGCCCAAGCCCAGCTGGACCTGTCTTTACTGAATCTCACATGCTCAATGGCCTGCCAATCAGCCTGTCTCACCCTCCTCAACATGATTCTAGAGGCCCTGCACAGAGCTTGGCACACTGAAGCCAACCAGCAAGGGAGAATTCACGATCCTTGGCATGATGCCTCCTCCTTACTTCCTGTCCTGGGTCTCTTATCTCTGATCCCACCCTTGGAACTATCCCTTAATGTCCAGGTGCTCCCTAACACTTGGCTTTGGGATACACCCCTGGGTGATTTCTCCTCCCTGCAAGGCTTCATACCACTTGTTCACATGGTTGCTACCTAGGTCTCTCTCCTGAGCGCAATCCGTGATCCACACACCTCTAGACAGTGAAGGTCCCTGGCTCAACTTGGCCCAGGCTGAGCTCATTACCCTTTCCCAACCCCTCTTCTGCTTCAGCATTCCCAACACTGCAGGAGCACCCTAAATGCCCATACCCACCTATACCACTGCAGCCTTGTCCTGATGGACCTTGGTTTCTGGATGACACTCAAGACATGACTCCTTGCCACAAGCACCATGTTGCGGGGCCCCTCACTAGGCTCTGATGCCTACTTTCTCACTTGCAGTCTTTTCTCGAATGTCTCGTCTCCTGAACCACAGCTCTCACTGGGCCCATCTGGTTAGTCTCTGTAATTCCCTAGGCACGTGCCCACCACAGTAGTGCTTTTCTCCCTACCTGTCCTTTACAGCTGTGCTTTCAGACTTTATCATGTACACATCACCTGGGGATACTGCTAAGATGCAGATTTGAGTGTGTGTGTGTGAGGGTGCCATCTGCTTTTCAGCATACTCCCATGTGATGCTGACACTGCTGATCTGAGGATCACACTTTGAGTAACCAGGTGTTAAAGCCCAGATTCCCTCTGGGACTCCAGACTCCAAGACCAATCACTGATGAATTTCTGAGAGCTCCTTGGGTTGCTAGCTCTAGAGCTTGGTCCTCAGAATTTCAAGCCCAGGTGTGTGTTCTTGGTGAGCTGTTGAGGGCAAAGCTCTTAGTTAATTCTCTGCAAATCAGATGCTGGGGATAAACGCTCAAGGGTTTTACATGTATCTGTAGTCATATTCCATCTAGGTCTTACTCTAGGGAAGAGCTTGTGCAGTCTGGCTAAGCTCCTTGAGGGGGACATATGTCATCTTTGATGAGGATTTCTGTTATCATTCTCCTTTTGGAGGAGGGTCAAGGAAACTTACCAGGTACTGAGTTCCCAAATCTGGGCTCTGGAAATGACGACAGCTCTGGGGGAAACGGCTCAGGAGAACCTTGATCAGGCTCTGGTACCAGGAGACCGTCATGGACAGGAAGCAGTCCTGGGAGAGGGTCCACAGCTCTGAATACACTGTTCCTGAATCTCCTAAGACTCCTTTACCCTCTTACCCTGGCTGTCTTTGGAATTTCTGGAGTCCAGTCTCTTACCAGCTGGGGGTCAATGTCTCCAATAGATTTGGCATGGACTGCCTCTAGGAGCTCCTCCAGCTCTGCCAGGGCCAGGCGCCCCCCAAGCCTTAGCCGGTCAGGTCCTGGTGGCTCCAGCAAGAAGAGGCGCTTCCAGAGGGTGTCCCGACGGCAGTGCCCACCAGCCAGCCGGACCAGCTGAGCCAGCCGTGCCCGGGCCATGCCCACCTCTGCAGCCAGTGGTGGGAACAAAGGAGCTGGCCCAGGGACTAGGACAAGCCCTGAGGTTTCCCCAGGGCTACCAGCTGAGCTCCCAGGAGCCTCTGGCTCAGGGGGCAATCTGGGTGGCTTCCGGAACCGGCGCATGTCAGCAGTGAGTCTGGGGAAGAGTTCTCGTTGGCTGGTGAGCACCACGAAGAACTGCAGCCTGGTTTGGGGAGGGCAGGAGAGTGGGGGGTCACAGTAAGACACACACAGGGCAGGAACAGGAGGCAGCTGGGAAAGGGGCATGTTCAAAGTGAGGGATCTGCTGACCGCAGAACATGCCGCTCAGCTTCTCCTTGCTCCTCAAAGGGTGCAGCACAGTGACAGACGAGCAGAGACACATCAAAGTCATCCTGGTGGCGAAGTCCCTCAGAGTCTAGGTAGGAGCCAGAGCTGTGCAGTGGGGGTGGGGAAGACATCAATGAGATGCTAATGAAACCAACCCCACCTTTATGCCCAAGAAAACATGGGTTTCCCTATTTGTGAGTGTGACCCCAACCTCAGCCACAACATAGTGTGTTTCCAGTCTTACCTGTGCCATGCTGACACTAGAGCATATTCATTATGTTCTGGACCCCCTGGCCGGGCCATACGTAGTGGCTTCATGTGGTAAGAGCTTGCATGATCAGCCACATAGTTGTACAGCTGGTGGGCAGCAATGAGTGGTGTGGGAAGCTCCAGTGTCCCTAAGGGGAGGGTCACAAAGACAGCAGACACTAAGCCTGGGACAGGCACTCTGATCTGGTGGGGTGGGGGTGGCAGTTGCTAGGGCTAACTGGCAGAGTGGCTCTGCCTTCCTGGGGAGTTTTGAGTTTCTATGGAACATTTAGATAGGATGAAAAGAGACTCAGAACAGAGGGCAGGGTACACACAACATTGGGCCTAACTTTGATATGACAGACCCAGAATAGAAACGGGGACATAGGATGAATGATACGGACAATTAACAATAGGGGACCACTTGCCCTGGCAGATGGTTCTACCAGCCCTGGAGACACCTTGTGGCCTGATCGTTTTGGGGTTCATTGGCTTGCTCTTAGGCACCAACCTTGGTAAATATGATTGCGGCCAAAGTGGGGTCCATCAGGGTGGTGGGCCAAGAAGTGTCGCAGGAAGGTGGTAAGGTGGTAGCCATGCCGAAGCACCAGGTGGGCACCCAGCACATGCTGGTGCACAAGGCGCAGGTGGAAGTCATAGCTGAAGGAGTGCACGTGCATCAGGTCCCGCACCTTGTCACACTCCTCTGTGAATAGCATGGACAGCTGGGGAGGCAGCAGCAGGGAACAAGCTATTAGCATGTGGCAGGACAGGCTGCCCAATTCATATTTCCCTCCTTCTGGAGAAGAGGAAGCTTGACAGATTTCCTCTGTTACTGTGGGCCTCGCAGAAATCCCTCTGCCAGAACAGCTTCTAGGGGAAACCCAGTACTGCTGTGGCTGGATGCAGTACTGGACTGACTACCCAGGGTTACACTGGTAGGTGGTTCAGTCACAGCACCAGAATGCAGAATGACCACTGACGTAGCCAGGCTATGGCACCAGATCAATCACTGGGCCAGACTGCCCACTACATTCTTTGAGGCAGGATTTCCCTATGTTGCCAGGCTGGTCTTGAACTCCTAAGCTCAAATGATCCTCTTGCCCCAGTCCCCTGAGTAGCTGGGACTACACCTGATTTATTCTCATTTTTTTGTTGTTATTGTTGGACCTTTATTTTTTTTGTATGGGGTGCTGAAGACTGAACACATGCTAAACAAGCACTTTACCACTGAGCCACAACCCCAGCCCTTATTCTCAGTTTTTATCACTCTAGAACCATTCTGAGAGGCTGGGTCTTTTTACTCAGTATCCTAGACCCCACCAGAGTCTAGCCTCCTCTACACTTTGTACCTGTGTGCCCTTCTCTGAGAAGGCTTTTCTCCCTGAACCCAACCTGGCTAACTCCTATTTGCTCTTCAAGCTTTCTCTGGAACACTCCCCCAGGTGGGATAGGTATCCTGATCTGTTGGGGTGGGGGTGGCAATTGCTAAGGCTAGGCCTGCCTGCCTGCCTGTGAATGAACCACTGATGGAAGAAGGAAGGCAGGCTGAGACATGAAACGGGTATGAGTCTTGGTGGAAATCACCAAAACTGTTAAAAACTGGATGTGTGGTGCTGGCATGGCAGAATGTACCTAGCCACTCTGGGGGCACTGGGCTTATGAGTTAATAGGGCAGGAAACAAATGACTGTAGGATTCAAGACTAGTTGTATGACCTTGCATAGTCACAATCTCTCTGTGCTTCAGTTTCCTCACCTGCCATGGAGATAATGAGCTTCTTTTAGAGAAGCTCCTGAATTACAGGTAGTGTGATGAAATAAACAAGGAGAGCTGAGATTTCAACCCCAACAGTGCCCCTGATGAGCTGTGTGTCCAGGGACAATCCTCTATGAACCTGTCTCCTTATCTAGAGAAATATTGTCTTTACCTAGTATATACACTAAGCACTTCATGGACAATGATAATCATGAAGCAACTTAGAAACCTGGGCAGTGTTAGATAAGAGAGGGCATAGCTGGAGGGAGATCGGGGGACACTGAAGCCAGAAGGAAGCTCAGGACAGTAATGGGGGTGGGTCTTTCCCTTCAATTCCACAGGGAGGTCAAGAAGCCCATCCATACTACCCTTCTGAGCACTCTGGCCCAAGCAGTTTCTTGCAAATAAATGTACCACGCTTTTTTCTGAGTCACATTATCCTGTGATCTTCAGTGACCCGGTATCCACACATAAATCAAAGGCAACCATCTACGACTCGATATGAGTTGCCAATATGAGCCCCACACAATGGAGAGAAGTCTATGCTGTCTGAACTGGACCCTGTCAGATCCTAATCTTTCAGAAATGTAAATACTAGGCAAGGCCCTAGTGTGGCATTCCTGGAAACCTGAGGAGCTGAACTAACTAAATACAGCAAGGGCTCCAGGTCCCTGACCTCACCTGATAACCCAACTCCGTGAGCATTCCTGAGTGAGTGCTTGGCTCTCCTGGGATACAGAGGTCTGGCCTGGAGGCAGACTGGCAGGGATATAAATAACAACTTAAGTGCCAGGGGTACACTGTGTGGGTCAGAACTATGGTCCTCATTTGCAGTGTTAGTGACATACAGACAATGCCAGGCTGTCTCCATCTCTAGATTAGACCAGGATGGTGCATGGCACTGACCTACCCACTGTGCTCAAATGTCTTTATTGTTCAGCTATCCACAATTATGGATGACCACTGTGGTAGCTACTGTTAATGGCAGAAGACCATAGACTGCCTTCTGCCTTGGTGCTGTGGCTGGATGCAGTACTGGACTACCCGGGGTTACACTGGTAGGTGGTTCAGTCACAGCACCAGAATGCAGAATGACCACTGACGTAGCCAGGCTATGGCATTAGATCAATCACTGGGCCAGACTGCCCACTACGTTATTTTTATTACCCACTAGATAGTTCATGGAGCCATACTGCCCACAGTACACTGACGCTGCCCTGACTATGCCTAAGCATTGTCCATCACCTACCTTGGTCCCTCTCACATACCTGAGAGTTGACTGCCTGCCCCATTGGGATTCGGGAACATTCCAAGGCAAACTGTTTGACACAGAAGTAAAAGCCCTGCAGAGAGGGTAAGATGGAGTCAGGTGAGTGAGAGACAGGTGGGTTTGGTTCTTTCCACTCAGTGATTCCCCATGCTCACCTGGAAAGTTAACTCCATGAGGATGATGCCTCCAGGTAGTGCACGCTGCAGGTGGTAGGTAGTGACTGGAGAGCCAGAACTCTGAAGGAAGGAAAAGGGGGACAAGTGTTGGGGGTTCAGAGCCTTGAACCAACCAGCAGGATAGAAGTCCTTTGAGTCCCTGACTTTAGTGGTGTCAGTCTGGGGTCAGCAACTTCAGATCATTACTCAGGGCCACTAATCTGGTGCCTTGGGGAAATAATCCAGGGTTGTTGACACTTGCTAACTGCAAGATTATATGAAACTGAGTTACCTTGGGACTCCCCTCAGTCTTGGTTTTTGGGCAGGAGAAGGAGCCTCGACTTTCTGTTCCAAGGACAGCCATGGCACGCAGCCGGCTGGTACTGTAGGAAATAGAGAAAGGCAAGAGGTTGAAGCAGACTAGGGGGTGAAGGATTATTGTTAGCAGACCATTTTACATGGAACTGTTTTAGGAAATGAAACAGGCTCAGAAAGGGGACCTGCTCAGGGTCCCACAGTGAGCAAGTGACAAGACTGGGCCTGGAGTCCAGGTCTAGACTGCAGGGCAAAGATCTCCACAGCTGCTGCTGCTCTATGGGTGAGTGAGTTGTGCTTGATGGGGAGGGGAGCACATCCTGGTTCTCTACTAGTGGAGAGGAGTGGAGAACACAAGAGGGAGGAGGAAGATGAAGCCTAAGACTACATTAGGAAAATTCAAGGAGATGCTTGATGTCCTTGGTAAGAACTCTCTTCTCAGAGGGAAGAGTTGTTCTCTTTTGATTAGAGAATGGTGGTCCCAGCATTTCATAAGCCTACTGTTCTTTATTCTTAACTGGGAAGCAAGGGGAGATGAGAAGAAGGAAAGGACAGTGAACAAAACAGAAAGGGTCTCATTTATTTATACCAAGCAGCCATAAACTGCCAGAACTCTTGCTGGGGGTCAAAACTTGGGTCACTGGCAGACAAAATGTCCCATTTAATCCTCAAGAAAATTGAAGTAAGACTTAAGTAGTGATTGGTGATCATTAAAGATTGGTGAGAAAGGAAGGCTTGACTATAAATTGTTTTTTAAACCTAATGTCTTATAAAAAGGAATTGAGGGCTGGGGATATTGCTCAGTGGTAGAGCACTTACACCCCAGGTTTGATCCTCAGCATTACAAAGAAAAAAAAAAAGAAATTCAGATTTCATAACCAAAGAGATATAACAAAGAGGTATAAACTAAAGTCTTTTAGAGAAGCTCCTAAAGCTGAGCACTGGCTGTCCAGGGGACCATACTAAGCCACTCCTCACTGGGATTGTGGAGGAGTGAGCTGGCCACTGTGAATCAGGGATGGGGCTCCCAGGAGGGGCCTTCTCTTCCTAGTACCTGGACAAAAGAGGTATGCTTGGGAAGAAGAGAGGTAGTTACAAAAACACCAATGAGTCAGAATTGGCTTTCTGGACCAAGGAGTTGTCTTGAGTAAGAAAGAAATATATTTTATACTTAAAAAAAATTTATATATATATATATATATATATATATATATATAAAAAAAAACAGAAGCTGGGTATAGTGGTTCACACCTGTATTCTTAGCAACTGGGGAGGATGAAGCGGAAGGATTACAAATTCAAGGCCAGCCTTAGCACTTAGTGAGATCTTGTTTCCAAAAAAAAAAAAAAAAGTTGGAGGACAGATGCTTGGGATGGGGATGTAGCTTGCTGGTAAAGAGCCCCTACATTCAATCCCCAGTACCCTAAACAAACAAACAAATAAATAAAAGTATCTAACTGAAAATGGAGAGGGGCAAGAAAATGTCTTGATAAAGTTACAAGTATGAAGACACAAAAGTAACTGTGTGTGATGTGAACAGACCATTTTTCTCACATAGCCACTGGGAAGGGACTGGGAACACAGACTTTGAAGACCTCAAAAACAGGACTCTGAGATCTTATGCAAGATGGGAAATGTGGCCACAGAGCTGCCAGTGAGTGCAGGGGGATAGAAGGTGGTAAGAGAAGGAGTCAGACCTGACAGTAGGGCCAGGGAGAGAACATGACCACAGGTCACTGACAGTGATGCAAGTAGGCCCAAGGCAGATGTCCTTGGTAAGAAAAGGACACTGAATCTCAGGAGGCCAAAAGGATGACCAGCACACAAATCAGTGAGACCTAGACCCAAAAGCTTATTAGAAGCTTTTGGGCCCAGGGGAACAAGGATTAAAGATCTCAGGCTCTGAACCCCAATGGGAGGAGAGGGATACTCATTTATACGAGATTCATGTGTGTATGAACATATGAACAAACATATAAACACATGACGTGTGGGTGGACACAAACTCAGTGAGACTGCACCCAGTTCTGTATGGATGTGCTCATGAGTTCTGTGAATTTTATGAGGTTTGCAGGACATGCATGAAGGCTGCATGGGAGTGTCCAAGATCCTCATGTATGCATGCCATCCAGTTGGATGAACATATACAAGGTTGAAGTTGTCAAAGTAGGAACCATGTGAAGAGGAAGGGCTATGAAGAGGGAAGGAGGGGCAGGCTCACCTGCGAGCGGGTGAGGGGGGCCGCAGTGGAACCAGCACAAAGCCTATGCTCTGCAGATACTGCACATATTGCTGCAGGAAGGCCAAGCTGAGCTCCTTCAGCCAAGGCTCCTCACGGGCTCCTGGTGGAGGCATATCCAAGGATTCACAGCTTGTGGGAGCCTCTCGACTCCCAGACCCTGACTCAGGGCGATGGCGCCTCTGTGGGAGTGGAAATGAAGGTTCTACCCACTGTCAACCACCCAGGCGGGGGTGGAGGAATGAAGGCCACTGTGGGGGTAAACAGATCTGTGGGGAGAAATCTTGGAGTCTGAAGCATCACCTGTCCTTCAGGGGGCCCAGACGTCTCTGGGGGTCCATGCAGCCATGCAGCTGGGTCGAAGAGCAGAGCTGTCGCACAGTAATGCACAAGGCGAGATGACTGTTTTAGGGTCTCCAGCTCCCCGGCCTGGGGATAGGGGGCAGTGAGCAATAGAGCAGTGGTTGGGGAAGGGCACAGGATTCCCATGGTGGATGCAGGTTGGGGTAACTTACACTGATGGGCATGCTGGCTGGGGCAGAACGCTGCTGCCAGGTTACAAACAGGTTCTCCATCTTCATCTGGCGCTCCAGCTCTGGGTGTAGGGGACATTAGTAGTAGCCCCAGGAGCCGTCACCCCTCTCCCTCCCAGACTCCACAGATTTCCCCTCCCTACTGCTTGGCTCAGGGTCCTCACCCCTGCGTTCTGACATCTTGATCTCCAGGAACTGCTGTCCATGGTAGGTGACAGGATCAGGAGGTCTGGGCACAGGACCAAGGGTGGAGCTAGGGCGGGTAGCCGTGATGTCCCTCAGAGCTTCGTCAAAGGGGAATGTGTCCAGAGGAAGAGGACCCCCTCCACGAGAGGACCCACTCAGCCGGCCCTGCTCGCGGCTCAGTGGGGGACTAGCACTCCGGATGAGGGTCTCCACTTCCATGGTTGGAAGCAGGAATGGGTTTGGCTCCTGGGAGAGATGGAGGGTCACAATGGGCTTGTGGTATTTGCCCCAGACCCTCTCTCACTCCAGGGTTTCCTATGACTCCTTCCCTGCTACCTCTGCCTTTAATCTATCCCTTCCCTGCTGCATCATTTCACTAGCTTCTAGCCAGAGCCAGAGGGGGAGCCAGACCAAATACCTTTTCATCTCGCACGGGGAAGTCCAACTGGCCATAATGATGGAAGAGCCCAAGCTTTTGGCTGAGTAGGCAGAAGATAAGATGGGCCCGTGCATTTTGCCACTGCACAAGGCGAACCAGTGCTCGGCCCAAGGCAGCCCCCAGGTCTGGAGCCCAGTTGTAGGTCAGTAGCTGTAGCTGTAGGTTAGGAGGTGGGGTCAGTGAGGTCATAGAATCATTCCTCCCCAAGTCCTTGACCCCACATTTACCTTTTTGTCCACAACCTCCAGCAGTAAGAGCCTCTGTCGGGGAGCATTTCGCCCTGAGCTCCCGTCTCCTCCTGGCTCAAAGCGCTGCACAGCTTTGGCAGCTATAGGGTGGGGAGGAGCACGATGGAGGTCTGTGTGCAGATTACCCTTGATCCCACCCTGCCCCTTGCAGGGTCAGAGACCACTTATGTCACCCAAGCCCACCCCCCCCTTGGCCACACCCTCACCCTGCTGGGTTGGTCTCCTCCACTGCATGAAGTTCCTTCCCAGAAGCAGCAGATGTCGCTCAGCTGCTGGGCGGGGGGCTGGGCCCAGTTGCCCAGGGGAACAAGGACTGAAGATGTCAGGCTCTGAACCCCTACTGGAGGGGAGGGGTACTTAGAAAGGAGAGCATCCATGGCCCCATTCCCTGGCCCAGCTTTCACCTCCCTGGGCCAAGTTCCCACCTCTCCAAGCTCAGCCTCTATGAGTTTGGCTTCCCATTAGTGCAGCTTTTGGGACATCTGGGAAAATTCCCTTCAATTCCATGAGATCCCACTTACAAATGCTGCTCAAAGACACGGACACTGGTGTCGCCAGCCATTGAGGTAACCAGAGTGGTGAACTCAGACAAAATGGAAGGAAGGAGGAATCGGGACACCATGTGGGTGGAGCTTCTGGACACTGAGGCACAACCTGGAAGGCAGAATGTAACTATGACACTGCAGGATAATAGAATAGGCCAGGGGTTCAAAGGATAGGAAAGGGGCTGGGGTCTCACCAATCTGAACCATAAACTCCATCCAGTGCTGAATGACATGAGCAAACACAGGGTGAAGGGTTCCCACTTCACCTTCCTCTAGCTGTGCAGTCCGGCGTCTAAAGACAGAGCAAGAGTTAAGAACTTTACTTCCACATACGATACACATTTATGCAAACCAAATGCCCATCCGTGACCTCACACCACCTCCTGTAACACAACACCTCAGCATACACATATGTACCTTTGTCTCTGGGCTCCAGAATCTGGGCCTGGTGCTCGCTCAGTTCCACCGGGAGTCCGAACACTCTCAGTTTTATGACGCCTCCTACCTCTAGTGTCTTCCGGTCGATCCAGAACAATATCATCAGTTGTTTTTGGGGAACCCAAATCCCCACCTTCTGTTTTACTCTGGGGAAAATGCAGTGAATGAGGAAGGGCTATTGGGAAGAGGAAGGGGGTGGAACAGTAATGAGCTCAGGGAATTTGGAAGCCTGGATTCTCGAGGCCAACTAAGCAGCCCCTGAGCAGGTTACTTAACTTTCCTGAGCTTTATTTTTCTCATGTGAAAAATTTCTACTTATCAGGATATTGTGGAGACCCAACAAGAAAAATGGAAGTGAAAGCATTTATTAATTTTGGGCTGTCTATATCAGTGAGAACTTGCCATGTTCTATAAATTGCTATCCAAAGAACAGAGTAGTCTTATTTCAAAAGAGAACTGTGGCAAAGTCTAAAGGAGGCAAGAAGGTAGAGGCCAACTTCACCACTTGTTCCCATTACCAGCATGTCCCAGAAGCTACGCCGGCCAGCTTTGCTGGGTGGAGTCACAGGTTCCCCAGGGACAGGGGCAGGGGGAAAGGTGCTAGATCGGCCTGCAGGACTCTTGGTTTCCAATGACCCGCTCCTGAGACTTCCTGTGGACACCAGATTACAGACTCCTATCACTGGTCATCAATCCCCACAGCCCCAAGACCAGTATGCCTTGCCACCTACTCTATTAGTAAACACTGATAAATGTTTCAGCTGCATGTGTTTGTGATATGAGCTCCTGAGGACAGACCCCTCCCTGGTGGCGACCAGATGCATGCATACACTTCCACCTTGATGATGCACACAGCCAAAGTGATGGACAACTGTGAATGCATATTTTTGATGGGGCCTTTCTCTGAACCCTACCTTTCATTGTTACCTGCCAAACTGTCCTGCCTGGATTTTCAACATTTTCTGGACTATGGGGGTGGGGCTCTTGACCTGCTTACCTGGGGGTGTATCCTCTGTACATAGTGAAGCTGGCAGCAGTCTCAGCTCCATGACAGCATCAGCAAGGGCCTGGCGAGCTGCTCCCCTGAGCTTCTCTTCCAGTTGCACGATGCTAATGTTCCCTTTTTCCCAAACATCCAATCGAAGCCTTGGGGCCCCATCCTGAGCTGGAGGAAAGAACTGGAATCACCTGGGGGTACACCTAGATCCTACCCTACTTACCACCCTTGTCTTCCACAGCACTGACTGAACACCCCATGCTCTGGCCAAGCTTCCCCACCTGAAGAACTGTCCAGCATGACTGGGCAGCGAATGACCTGAGTTAGTTGTTCAAATTCCTCTTCTTGCAGCAGGTCTGGGGGCCCCGGGGAAGAGGGGGGCCACGATGCCAATGAGATGGGGGCCCCTCCTTCATCCACAAAGGCTAGAGTGATGCAAGCGACCCCTGGGTAGAAATCCATAGGAAGGCTCAGATCTGGCACTTGCAGACCTCCCCTCCCAAGACCCCTCAGCTGCAAGGTGCAAAAGGCCCTCACAGCCACAAGACAAGCAATGGCTTTCCCACACCTGGTAGCACCACAGGCCTGTGCCCTGTACTGTACCTTTGCCCCCAGTGCCCTGTCCACCAGGCTTGTTATATAAGTAGATGTCCAAGTCAGGGAGGCCACCCTGTGGTGGGAGTGGATGCTGGGGAGAGAACAGCCACAGAACACTAAGATGGACATCCACAGTAGCAAAGTGGGTACAGGTATACATAGGAGCACAAGAAGACACAGGCAGATAATGAATGTGAGTCGGGGCTGGGTGTGCACAGGTCCATAGGCAAAGGTACAAGTGGGGTATCTGTAGAAAACAGTTATGGTCAGGGTGTGCAGGGGGCAGGGGTTCATATGAGTGTGAGAGGTGAGGGCAATCTTACTTGGAAGTGGTTCCGGCTGTTGCTGTCTGTGTATTTGGGAGAGTGCAGAAAGATGAGCAGGTTTTGGCGCAGGTACCAGGCCAGAGCAGGAAGCCACGGCCTGCAGGAGGCAGGAAGGGCCAGATGCAGTACCTCTGAGGGGAGGCTTCCAGGGGGCTGGATGAACTGCAGAGTGGAAGAGGAAGTCAGAGCTGACTGCAGAGTTTCCAGCCTAGATTGCCCCAACACCTATAGGTGGACTTGAGAAGGACGTTGGACTCTGGAAGGGAGCTGACCTCCACATCAGCAGGTGTCAGTTTGCAGTTTCGAACCAGCATGACTGTGATGACATCCAGTGTGGCCTCATCCAGGCGCCGCCGCAGAACCCGCACTAGCTCATCTGTGATCTCAGGACCTTGACATGGCCATGATGAAAGGTGAGACACTGGGAGAGGATCCAGCTACTCCAACACTAGCCCTTGAACCTCAGACTCTAATGATCCCTTGTGAGGCACCATGTTCTATTCTGCCAAGCTATTCACTATGAGTGTGGACACATAAGTTGTACCTCAAACCTCAGGGCCCTCATCCATAAATAAGAATTACAGTAGTACCAAACTCACAGATGTATCACAAAGATTAAAGGAGAGGGTGCAAAATAGCCATATCCTGAGATCTGGTATAGAGTACCTGGACCCCACAGGCTCAACACAGCCCCAAATGAACCAATCATCTTCACCCTAGCTAGCTCCTGCCATTAGGCTGGTGGAGCTACCATCTATCCTAGAGTTACCAGGATCTTCTTCTCAAGCTGCATCTCAATTGGCTATGAGTCCAATCCCCTAAATGTCACTGGAGTCTGTCCTCTCCCACTCTATTCTTGCTAGAGCAAAACCCAGAGCATAATAGGAACTCGAGGAGAGATTCCAGGGGAGAGTAGGGAGAAGATGTAAGAGAAGTTCCAGAGGATTTGAGGATTCAGGGACTTCATGGGCCACACCCCAACCCCTCACAGTCCTTACCTGCCTGCCCTACACCATGCACTAGCAGCTGGATATGTCTGTCCACTTGGCCCACAGGGCGAGCAGTATCTGAATTACGGCTGGAAGCCACATCCAGGGGAGAACGAGGACCCTACAGGGACAAATATGGTCAAGACCCATGTCCAGGGAGCAAAGTACAAAGGGAACACAGGGCATTGGGAGAGGGAACAATACGTGCCGAGGATTCCTCAGAGTAGATGGGCTCCTGGCTTCGGGACAGAGCTAGGGAAGGCGGCAGAGCATCCCCTTCCCATGGCCGGTCACTGCAGGATGTCTCCAGAAGCCTGGGAAAGAGTGGCAAAGTATCTGGATATGTCTCCTCTCATGCCATCCCTGACTCAAGCTTTACTCCATCTTTCCAGGGCCCACATACCGAAGATAGTACACAGCTTTTGTGGCTCGCTCCTGATAAACAAACATATTCTTCCGATTCACCACAGAGAAGGCATTAAGTACAGAGCGCAGGGCCTGGATGGCTGGGGGAGTAACACTAGCTCAGGAAGAGGATCTTCCCCAGATCCTCTGCTTCCCACTTGCCCCTCACATCAATCACATACCCCGAGAGACCCCCATACTGGGCCCCATCTTGAGGCGTGAGTGGACTCGGATTATAGTTCCCCATACAACGTCACAGGAGAAATGTCCAGGGACAAACTGCATTGTGGCTGCTAGGTACCCTCGGGGTGCACAGCTCTCATCAGCAGCATAATCTGAAGGGAGGGAGAACATGGGTAAGAAACAGGGCACTCAGCCCCTTGCCCTCCAGACTGCTCACCTGAGGACTATCTGACTTGCCACTCTCCCAGATTCTTCATCACCATCTATTCCCAGGGAAAGATGAATTCTTTGGGTAACAAGAAGGGCCAGGCAGAGTCATGCCCTTAGGAAAACAGATCATTGCACACAGACTTTCAAGGAGACTCAGAGAAGGAGCTAAGGAGCAGTATGGAGAAAGGTACAGTATGAGACAATCCTGAAGACAATGCCAAGGGATTCTGGCCTGTCATAACATGTCAGTGGCACTATAAGCCACTGTTCTCACAGGGGGTTTGCAACAGTAACGTCATTAAAATAAAAAGACTATGTACACCAGCTGCAGAGTGAATGTCCTATGCTTTGGAGGCCAGATATCCCAATGGGTGGTATAGTGGTACCCAAGAGCCCCTGGCCACAGTCCAATGCTTTGTTTGATCCTTTTCAGGTTTCTGTGTTGATGAGAAATCTTTCAGGAGGTCAAAGAGGCAATCTGGTTTCCCAGAGATGCTGCTGTCAGGTATCAGAAGCAAAGAGGATACCCAGGAGACTTCAAAGTTTCTGTGTAGAAACTCTGGCACAGAATGATAGTTGCTAAGGGTTTCAGGGAAAAAATATGGGAGATTAAAATGAGGAAGAGTTGTGTCTGGGTTCTGACTGGTCTTACATCCCAGGCTACTGGGAGTCATCTTAGAATGATGGTTGTCCTGGCTCATTCTCAATTTACAGAAATTGCCTTCAAAATCATGGGAGTCTGCTAATTATGGGGAGTCTGCTTTAATATGGGGAACATATCAGGATGTGCTGAGAGGTGCACTCTCCTGTTGATGTTTGAAAAGTTGTCTATGGGACTGGGGATGTAGCTCAGTGGTAGAGCACTTGCTTGGCATGCATGAGGCCCTGGTTCAATCCCCAGTAAACAAGCACACACAAGTCATCTACAGAACAGCTGAGATTGTTAAAAGTAAGAAGTGGTGTGATTTTAAGGAAAGACTGCAAAAGAATGACATGATTTAGCTTTTCCTTTATGGACTGAGATGACAAGTCATCTGGAAAAAGAAAAGGGAGCTTAAGTTTTGAGACTTGAATTACCATCTCAAGTAGATGCCAGACATCCCAGGAATCCCAAAGGAGTCCTGCCTGCCAGTCTGGTGGCCAATCCTTCAATGGGACCTCAGGCTCCTCCCCTCTGGTCTTTTCTCACCTGGGAACTTGTTCTCATTCCCCCAGACTCCTCATCACTGTCTATTCCCCTGCTGGGGAAAGATGAACATTTTGGGTAACAAGACACGGCCAGGTGCAGGTGTGCCCTTTGGAAGACAGGTCATAGCATTGTGTCCCTTCAATCTTTTTTTTTTTTTTTCCTGTATTCTTCAACCTCTCTTCCTCTTACTGGTTCTTTCTCTATAGAACATGAACATACTCAAGTCTCTATCTTATTTTGTTTTTTTTGGTGGGGGTGGTACTGGGGATTGAACTCAGGGGCATTCAACTACTGAGCCACATTCTCAGCCCTTTTTTGTATTTTATTTAGAGGGCTCACTTTTGCTGAGGCTGGCTTTAAGCTCACTCTCCTCCTGCCTCAGCCTCCTGGGCCATGGGGATTACAAGCATGTGCCTCGACATCTGGTATCTACCTTATTTTGAGGCTCCTTCCTTGCCCCCATCTTCCTTCTGTTACTGCCACATCTATTTTCTCTTTCTCTTACTGCCAAGCTAATTGGTAGTTATTCTTTGCTCCACCCATCTATCTGTGCTTTTCCATTTCATCTGGTTTCTATTCCCCCTCTCTACTGAAACTGCTTCCATGAATGTCACTGACAAATTAGAAGCAGCCAAATCCAGGAATTTTTTTCCCCTACTATCCTTGCTCTCTATTACTTGGCACCAATGTCAAAATAGTGAGGACCTGCTCTCAGCTTCTCACCAAAGTACTGGATAGAAAAGTGGACAGCAGTATTGCCTTGAGAGGGGGCTACTGGGTGGGATCCTACCATCACTGGGGAGTGGTGCCCGCTGACGGGAGTGGAAGGGGGTCTCACTGCGCCATAGATCTTCTTCACTCTCGGCCACCAGAAGAGAGTTACACACATGACTGTCATGAAGATCTTGAAGAAGCAATCTCTGGGAGAAGGAACAAGGTGTCAGAGAACTGAAGTATTCCTCATAAGTGGGATGTTGGGTGGGCTGATCAAAGGCCAGAGAGAATGACCACTATCACTGGGGGTCAGATGTCAAAACACCTGTAATCAGAAATGGGTCCCATGGTAACAGAGTTCAGGGCTCTGAGAGCAAACCCAGTGAGAAGCATTTGTCCCTCCTCTTGGCCAGAATCTGATCAGATCCTTCAGGTCTCAACCTAAAAACCACTTATTTTCTCTAAAAAGCCTTCCCTGATACTCTGGCTTATCAGATCCCTGATCTCTGCTTTTCCTTTGTAGAATTCTTCACAGTTGTCAATAAATAACGTGATTTAGTTATTCAATGTCTACCTCCCTGCTGTACGTAAGCTCCACGGAATCAGGGTTTCCCTTGTCTGGTTCATATTAAATCCCTAATGCTAGCACACTGCAAGGAGAGGGAACATTTCAGAGTTACTGGGAGGGAATAAGATAGTGACCCACTATTATAAGAGGTGAGATGGAGAGCTCCCCAGTCTGTAGTGAGGTGGGGAAGTAATAGCATTCCAGTAATTGTAGGGGAGGTCAAAGAAAACACCCAATAGTTATTTTTGGGTCTGCAGTGGAGCAATAGCCTCTGAAAATCAAGTTCCCAGAAACTCCCTTCTCCTGTGGTCTATGCCTCAGTGTCCAAAGAGCCCTTCCCTTGGCTATGCTCACCTGGTTGACCTCTCTGCAGATCTCCCCAACTCGCCTCACCAGGAGCTGCTGCAGGTGGCGACACTCAGTGCCGGGCCCCCCATCCTCACGGATCAGGCTCCTAGGAAGGAAGGATGAATCCAACACAGAACTGGCAGGAGATTTTAACTGTCAAAAATGGGAGGGCATGTCATGGAGGTCATGACCAAGGGAAACCATAAAAAGGAGAAAGGATTGGACAAGGGAAGTAAACCTAATAGGAAATGGTAAAAATGGAATTCTTAGAGCAATTCTAAGAGCTTAGGCTCCTTGCTTGCCTTGCCAGTGGGCACCACATTAAGATTTCCATCACTTCTTTAATCTCAAATCCTGGTCAGAATGGTGGTCTTCCTTGCTGTCAACCTCACCCAAGAGAACAGAGTGGTATTTAAGCAGATGCCCATGAACTCTAGCTCTGGCATTTACTGTGACCTTGGGCAAGTATTTAATTTCTTTTGTTTGAGTTTCTTTATACCATTAGGGTAAGATTAGGTAAGGTTATTTATACAGATTAAATGCGTTGATCCATGTAAAATGCTAGAATAGTATGTATGTATTTTATGTACTTGTTAAATATCAGCTATTATTCCTTATTTTTATATATCAACCTCTGAAGTTGCTCTTAATGGTAGATTTTTTAATGTTCAGCTAGAATCCAAATTCTCCATCAGTTTTCCAATTCCATTAACAAAGTCTAGAGTTATGTGTTTTGCTAGATGTGGGAAGAGATCTGAAGCTCTAACCTTAGAATTGAAGCCAGATTCCTCTGAAGCTCTCAGTCCCAAGTCTTTTTTTTTTTTTTTTTTTTTTTTGTGATGCTGGGGATTGAACCCATGGTGTCTTGCATGCGAGACAAGCACTCTACCAACTGAGCTATATCCCCAGGCCCCAAGTCTTATTTTTAACAACACTGAAGAAAGGTGTGGGAACAGGGAAAAGAGGTTAGTAGCAGTGCCAGGGTGTAGGCCCTGGCTTCTACTCACTGCGCATGTGCATACACTTCCACACGATCCTGTAGTACTCGGACAATGAGCCAGAAGTCAGGCAGGCAGGGCCCAGGAAGGACTGAGAGTGAAGGCTGCAGAGGTGCTTGCCCAGGTGGAGTCCGCAATGTGAAGGGGGTCTTCTCACTCAGGGTCTCATTTGGACCTTCACTGTCTGAGCCACTACTGCCACCATCATAACCTGTATCAAATGTGCTGACGTTTATTCCCATCCTGAACTGAGCCTGACTTGTCTGGGCCTCCAAGTACATCAGGCTTGAAGGTCCTCTTCAGATGAGCCCCTTCTGATGCCCCCTGCCATCAGCTTAGAGTCCTCTGTCCCTGCCCCCTGCTTACCTAGGTGGTCTGAGTCCACACTACCTTGACTGGATATAAGGCTTAGTCCCCGACTGGGCCCAGGCTGACTCCCTGAATAGAGAAGGAAAATATCTGGAGTTCCTTTTGGTCCTGCCTAGGGCTTCCCTCCAAAAATGAAAGCAGGACGAGTTAGCTTCAAGTCTCTGGTTCTGGTCCCCAAACTTTGCTTCCCAAATTCTCTCTTACCTGCTTGTGGCAGGTTGGGTAGAATGATAAGAGTGGTGCCTTCAGAATCCTCTGGGGAGCCAGGGGCTTGGGGACTGGTGATCAGGGGCTGCAAGGCAGAATATCAAGACTGAAGTACAGTGCCACCTACCCACTACCACCTCCCTCTACCCCAGGTCAGACTTACCTCCCTTTCGATGCCTTCAGTCCTGTCCTCATTGCTGTGCCAAGCCCAGGACACTGCAGGGGTCTCCCCATGGGACCCACCTGGCTGTTGGCCAGCTGCCACAAAGAAGAAGCCACTGTTAGGGTCCTCAAGGAGAGCATGGCCAGGGAGGTGGAGGCGGCGGAACTCCTGGGGAGCAGAGACCAAGGTTGTAATTTAGGCAGGAGTAGCCCTCTCTATATAAGGTGACTACACTTCCTCACTAGATACTCCCAGCTACCTGGTGAAGAAGATGCCAGCATCCCTATTGCTGAGATAAGAAAAGGTTTGGTGACTTTCCAAGGTTCAACAGACCCAGTGACAAGATTGGAGGCTGGGTTTTGTTCTACTGAGTTGGGCTTTTAGGCATAGGGGTGAAGAGCAGACAAAATTGTGAGGAGGTATTCAAGAAGGATAATTCCATGGACTAAACTTCGGGCCTTCTAGTCCTGTGCTAGAAGGTCCAAGGATGGGTGCCCAAGGGACCTTGGAGTGTTTTGAGAGCAGATTACCTCCTTGAATTGCGTGAGGGAACGCTCTGGCCCAAACACAAAACTCAGTGGCAGAGTTTGGCGAAGGCAGGTGGAGCGTCCAGGAGAGCTATGGATGTGGGCAGCTACTCGGTGCAGGGCAGGGCTCTGGGGGATGCCCCCTCTTCGGAGTGCCCCCACCATCTCATCTTCTAACAACCAGCGTATCTAGGAAGAACAACGCAGGAAGTGGTAAAGGGCATCTTTCTTGATTACTGGAGCATTACCTCACTCCCAGACTAGAAAATACTAGATGATACTCTGACTCAGACTGAGAAAAGCCTCACTTTAATCCCAGAATAAAGGGGAGCACTTTTCTCATGTATACGATAGAAAGGTTATCAGAGCACTGGGAGCTATTGCTTGCACTGGGGGAGAGAAGGCCCTCACCTCACTCATGGTGGTCTCGATAGCCAGTCTGTGGGGTGTGGCCAAACTGGACAGTCCTTGGTGCCTAAGTGGAAGGAAGATTCAGATACTGGTTTCCAGGAATGAAACTGAGGGGGAGTGATGAACTGTGAGAGGGAGATAAGTATATACCTCTCTTCTTCTGGGGGTGGTAGTGGGGGTCCCAGGCCATCATCTGACCTTAAAGATGATGGCTGCCCTGGAGACCGTGGGAATGAAGCACTGCTCTCAGATGTTGATCTAAACAGGGTAGAAACAAAGGTCAGGAGACACTACCCCCCCTGGGACCTCCTCAAAGTCTCCTTAGTTCCCACATTCCCTTATATTCCTTTAATGGTGCCCCTATTCCCACAAAAGTCCCAGACCCTCCACCAAGCTTGCTGCCACCACACCTGTGGTGCTGAGGGTCCGAGGCTGGGGGAAGCTCCACTTCCAGGGGCAAGGTCAGCACGAAGACATCCAGGGTGACACTGAGGTCCCTCAGGGGAACTCGGCCTCTAATCGGGGGGCCCTCCAAACTGGCAAGTACCTGGCCTGGGAGAGGAGGAAAGCTGGGATTGCTAGGGGCCCTGAGAAAAGCATAGATTCAAGTTCTACAAGCGAATGAGTCATATTCCTAGGTTTTCCTCCCTCTCACACAGGCAGGTAACCCTGGTCTTCCCCAGGCTCCTCTGAACTCACCCAGACAAGTAGGCAGGCTGCACACAGGTACTGAGCTGTGCTGTCCACGAAGCCGCACAGAGCATGTGAGGTGCAAGAAGAGGGGTGGCAGGTCATGCACAAGACTCTCAGGCCCAGTGGGTGAGTCACCCCCCAAGATACTGAAGGAGTCTTCATCAGGGTTCACAGTGTCTGCATCTGATAGTGAGGCAGAGTCTAAACCAGCAGGCCCCAGGTCTGGTTCACGGCTCTCACGGTATTCGACCTCCAGCTCTGGATCACTCTCAGTGACCACACAGCAGGCAGATGTGTCACCTAATGGTGCATGTCATATGGTCAACAAGCTAGACTGGCAGTGGAGGCCTCTCAATCCTGGCTTGAAGCAACCTCCTCCACCTCAACCCACTTGCTCACATCACATACCTTCTTCTCCCACAAGTTCAGCTTCTGAAAACTCCAGATCACTGATTTTTCTGTCTACTGTGTCCCGAGGACCATCATCCTGGGCAAAATAGAAATAAAACAAAACCCAAAATACCAAAACCAAAATCAACCAAACAAATAAAAAACCCAAACAAAACAAAATTTGATCTAAGTAGGCCAAGAACTACATTGGGTCACAAGGAAGTAAGATTCAAGAGGATCTAGGCAGGCCAAGTGGGATGACTAGGGCTCTGGGTTTGGGGCACAAAGGAGGGAAGGATAAAGGCACTCACTTCTCGTCTGCTGGATGGAGGGCAATAGAAGAAGTAGTGGGGATTGGAAGGCACAGTGCGGAAGTGAAGACGACTAATTTCCAGGAATTTCTCCTGTTGTAGGGTTTAGAAGTGGGTTATGATGTCAACTGACCCTTGAAGGTACTACCCCTCCACCAGATTGGGACAGTGCACAAGGACTCTACCCCTCTTCTGACCTCACCCAAGCTCCCTACCTGGATGAGGCCATGAAGGGCATCATGTGCCTCTCCTCTGAGCTGGCAGACATCTGTCAGAGAGATCTCTGGGCCAGGGTCTGTATTGCCAGGGACACGGGTGCTCTGAAACTCAGGCTCACTTAGGTCCTCAGTCTCTATACTGAGAGGTGGGGGTGGGGAGAACACCAGTATCAAAAACTACCAAGTGCTAGAGGTACCTGCTTCCCAAGTGAGGAGCAGCACACACCTGTCTCTTGTCTACATAGTATTAACCCAATGGCCTGGGCAGTGACAGAGGCCAAGGAGAACCAACTCACCTATTTGGACTCTAACCTCCACATTTCTTAAGGGCCAGACTATTTCTGTGAAGTAGAGTGAGGGTGATCCCAGTTTTCTGACTCATCACTTGGTGGAGAGTGGTATTGTTCCCCGTGAATGGAGAAAACAGGTGGAGAAGTGAGGTTTGATGGGAAAAAAATAAATTCACTTAGGGGGCATGAAAAGCAGGAGATCTAGAGCTCCAGAGGGCCCCGGGCTAGAGTTTCAACTAGGAGTCCTCTGTGTACCCACCACTCTAGTTCATTTTTTCCCATGGGCAATACGCTGCAGAGACTAATATAGAGCTATCTGCCTGTGATCTTTCTTCTTTCCTCCAGCCTCTCTTCAGTAGGGGCCTGCAAAGGTCTAAAGTTAGCTGGGGACTCAGCAGTGAGCAAAATACATAGTTTTGGTCCCCATGACAAAGAGATTAGTTGGGGAGACTGTTACTATTATATGGAGGTCCTCAGAACAAGTCTCCAATTTGGCAACTGGGAACTCCCTGGCCCTGACCTGGCTCATCAGACCATACCACAGCAGGAGAAATGGGGAGTGCCTGAGAGGGAGCATGTTTCCAGGGCCACAGGGGAAAAGGCTGTCTGTATAGGAAAAAGGAAGCCAGCAACAAAATATTGATGCTTCTCTGTGCCCACTCCTGGATTAGAAAGTTCTTGTTTTTAGAGTCTTGGTTTGTTTCCCCACTTTCTCTAACATCATTCAAGAATAATCCGAACCTGGATTCAGAAGCTAGGATAGCTCGTTCCCGAGGCTCTGGACCCTCCTCAATGCTGCTGCTGAAAAGCCCTGGGCTGAGAGGACCAGGGCTTGGGGGTGCATGAGGTAAACCACAAGTGTGGCCACACAGAGCAAGCAAAAATGGGGTGATGTCTACTTCTTGCAGTAGTTCCTCACAGGCATCCACTGCTATCAGCAAATCCTGGCAAGTCACACTCTGTGATTGCTGCAAGCTCCGGAATAGCCCTAAGGGAAGTGGAAAAGGCCGCGAGGGTCAGCTCTGGAATGGTCTCTCCAGGTCCCATCCCTGTAATGTCTGTATCTCCACTCCTGGAGCTCCACTCTTCCCTCACGTGGCCTTCCTGCTTACCACGGACATAGCACCGCTGTGCATGCTCCTGCAACAAGGCACAATGGGTAGCTGCCTCTTTGTACCTGGGCTCCATCCAGACTGAGGATGCAGAGGGGTGGTCGAGAAACTGAGTCCTAGGAATGGAGGGACAACAGAGTTTGGTTAACTTCCCTATATGATACCTTGGATTCATTAGTCAGTGGATATCCAGTCTCTTATATCTAGACTCTTACAAAATGTATTCACTCAGTTGATGAACCTGTTGAGGGAAGCCAGAAGCTGAGTTCCTTTCACTGACCATCAATCTGTTTATCCATACCCATGAGTGTACACCAAAACCTTTGTAGGAGGAGGACACAGATGAATATCAAGAGCACTCACCGGAAGATGAGGTCTCGGGGCGCCTGAGGGGGCTGCATGCCAACCATTTGCTCCCTCAATGCTTCCAGGGAACAGCTATAGATATAGACAGGACACCGGGTCCGGGGCCCCTCTGTACCCTCTGTCTGGGAAGTCTGACGCCCAGCATAAGTCTGTAAGTCCTGGTGAAAGGGAGGGCTCAGCTCTCCTTGGTCCTGGGCACTGTCTGCGGGGAAAGGTGTCCCATGGTGTTTAAGCCCTTTATTTGTGTCTCACCCCACTCCTATTTAACTGACATCAGAGTCAATGACCTTACCATCAGCTAGGGTTATGCTGAGGATAGGGACTTGGGACTTGGTAGCCTTAACCCCAGTTCCTCCTAGATCTCGTGGACTGGGGGTTCCACTCCAATCCCCAAGCTTTGTTTCTTCTTGAGAAGGTCGCTCCAGGCCATAGGCAGTCAGACGCTGAACATCTGAAGAGGAAAAGATGGATACAAATCAGAGTTGTTTGGTGTTCTGGTGAGGGAGTGCAGGGGTTTATATATAGTGTGTGTATCTATGGTGGGGAGTGTTAGTGAAGCCAGTAGTCAGTACCTGTGAAGGTAGCGGGGAGAAAAGTTAGGAACACATGCTGGGGGGTCACCAGCCTGGCATAGCAGCGCCACTGAGGAGGCTGGGCAGAGATGAGAGGCCTAAGAGTTTCAGGAAGACCTACATCCTGTAAGAGAGAAACAAAAAATTAGAGCAATCTATAAGAGAACATCTAAGCCCTGTTCCCTTCCTTCACCTTGAGCTGATTCATCTTAGGTATAGTGTATAAGATTCAGAACAAATGGAAATGACAGTGTTCAGTCTGTGGCAGAAGGTATACGGAATCAGGGTGATAGAAATCTGGCATCACTATACATGTATGTATAGCAATGGAAGGAGGTCAGTATGACAAGGGCTTAGGGAGAAGACTCAATGCTGACCAGGGCAGAAAGAGCTGAGTCTCCAGTGGCCAGGGTGCTGCTGACTTGATCCTTTAGGATCCCATGGCTTCCCATTGGTGGCCCCTCTGCACCTACAATAGGCGTAGAGATGGTGGAAGAGGGTAGAGCCCCAGAAAGGTGGCTCTAAGTTGAAGAGATGGGGAGGATGGGGAGGAGGGAGTCCAGAGCTTAGACAGAAACCGCCCTGTGGGAGGGGGAGAAAGGGCTGGGCTGGATTCTAGTATTAGAAAAAAAGGTGGGGAGCTCACCTGGATCATGACAGCTCCGCCGCAGTACCTCACTCAAGAAGGCAGCCTGGTCAGCAGGGGTCAGTGGGATCTCCCGGTCACTCAGCTCCTGCCCCAGGCAGCTATGCAGCAGGCACAGCACCGTGTCGTTGGCAGGACAGGGCCCCTCGGCGAGAGGAACACCCTCTGGCTCTGCCCGACACACACTCTGCTCAGCACCCAGAGCTTCCTGCTATCCAGTGTCCCCAGCTCCACCCTGGCCAGCAAAACCCTTTGGCTACAGCTTCCTCCTGCCCCATCATTCATTTGCTCCTCTACTCATCTGGTCTCTAATATGCCCAGCATGCTGACCCCTTAGGAGAGGGGTGAGTAGGTATCAAATTCACCCACCTCTGGAAAGCAAAAGGAAAAACATCTGCAACTGCTGGCACTGTGGCAGAAATCCCATTAGGTCAAAACGGAAAGGGATCTCGTGGACACAGGTGTCTCCTCCCTGGTCCAGACCTAGGAGGGAGGGAAGGATGATAGGATACAACAGTGAGATCCAGATTACCTGCTTTCTCCCTACTCATTCCCCTGTTCCACCCAGGGGCTGCCTTCCCTACTAACCATCAGAGACCCGTGGCTCTGGGGGCAAAGGACCCCATTCCTTGCTCTGGCAGAGCTGTATCAGATATTCAAAGCTCAGCATGGAGCCTATGCAGGCAGCATCCCGTGGGTGCAGCTAGAGAAGAAAACATCAGAGGATAGGAGTAACTCCTCATAAAACTAGCCTCTGGTTCTCAATGAAGCCTAAACAGTCACAGACATTCTGAGGCCCCAAGAAGCCCAGGGGCTACTGCATCCAAAGGAGATCCAACCTGGTGAAAGATCAGGGTATGGGTCTCGGGACACTCACAGCTTGAGGGATCTCAGAGTATGTCAAGTTCTGCAGGTGCTTCCAGCTTTCAGG
The DNA here is from genome assembly GCF_045843805.1 of Urocitellus parryii. NCBI lineage: Eukaryota > Metazoa > Chordata > Mammalia > Rodentia > Sciuridae > Urocitellus > Urocitellus parryii. The sequence continues at coordinate 28,026,230 of NC_135541.1, read as the reverse complement.
GCCAGGTCCCACTCGCCCATATTGTGGCTCCACCCACACCTCAGTGACCAGATTAAGCTCTGAGTCCCCCTCTAAGGCCTCCACCTCCACATCATTGTCGTCATCTGTTGAGAAGCTAAAGGAGAGAGTGCTCTAAGAAAGAGGGAGAAGGGATCTAACACATAGCCTTGTGGCAGGGAGCGAGCCCATGGAGGAGAGGAAGGAGGCAGGCATAGGATAGCCACAAGTTGCACGTGGCCTCTATATACCTTGTCTGCCTGATGAAACATCAAAATATAACATCCCTCTGCCTCAACTTGAGATGAACATCCCAGGATATGTGAGCCAGATGTTTAGGGGACAGTGAGGAGAGAGGGCACTCTGCAGAGATGACTTCCAGGCAGGGCTAAATCTCACCTGTCTTTGGTGGAGGTGGAGTGTGGGGGGAAGAGGATGTACTGGATGACACATGTGTGCTTCTCTTCAGCTGCAGCTTGCCCAGGTGGTTCATTCTGTGGGTAAATAGGAGATCCTAGAGGGCTGGGAATATAGCTCAGTTGTTAGAGTGCTTGCCTTTGCATACACAAGGCCCTGAGTTCAATCCCTAGCACAACAACAACAAAAATAGAAGACCCTAGAAAAATCCTAGCTGGTGTGAAGACCTGGTCTAGCCTAGCTCTGGCCCTCAAAATTTCAGTACCTTCACCACTCCTCATTATTTCTATGACTCTGGCCTCAGACCTTGGTCCTCTGACCATATCATATGGTCCCTATGAGGCAAGGTTTATCGCAGTCCCCACCCAGCTCAGAGGCAAATGTCCCTGAGGTGAAGTGTCATGAGGGATAGCACACACCTGAATTGGAAGTTCCAGAACCATATTGATGATTCCTTCCGCACTGCAGGCAAAATGGAACCCTTCAGAGAGTCGAACTCTAAAGCCCCATAAAGATGGGAGAAGATGAGAAAGGAGATACTCGGTGCAGTGCCCCAACACATCCATCTCCCAGTAGCCATCGTGACAGCCTAGTCCACTGGATGTTCTGTTCAAACTAACGGTCTCTTGGGGTACAACAGGTCCAATTAGGATCAGGGGCCAAAATAAGCATAGTAGGGGGAAAGCGCAAGGTTAGGAGCAGCGTGCTCTATGCTTGATATTGGAATGTAGTGATAGAAAGTGGCTTAGGCTTTCTGCCAGTGTTCAAACTCAAAGTCCACCCTTGCTCTACTTCTGCCCCAGTAGCCTGGCAGGCTCCAGTGACATACTCAGTGAGGATGGATAGGAGCTGGGCGATGGCACTGAGTGGTAGTGCAGGAGCCAGGCCTGATGGGACACTCCAGAGCCAGCGCTGATGGTAGAGGTAGCGAGACAGTGATGCTAGGCTAGACGAGGCTGAACGGCCTGAGACTAAGGGCAGTGGCCCTGGTGGCTCCAGTGTCAGCAGGAAGGGTGCCCGGTAGTCCAGGGGTAGCTTCTCATACCTGGGAAATGGGCAATTCCTCAGTTGATCTCTACTACCCTTCCCTCATGTTCCAGGGCCCTTCCCCATCCTCTATACTAACCTGATGAGGAGCTTGTCCAGTGGTTTATGGAGGACCACAAGGCAGGGCCGGTCAGACAGAGCCTGCTGTGGCCCCAGCATGGGGGGTGACTTAGAGGGAGAGCTACCCCCACCAGTGCCACCCAGCCCTTTTCGTTTCACCTTGGGTGTTGGCTCCTTGCTTTGCACCCGGTGGGGGAAACGAAGGCGTAGGATCTCTTCCCTCAAATCTGACACAATCTGCAAGGAAAATGTTATCAAGTTTCTCCAGAAGTCTGAGAAAAGGGGCCCAAAGACAAGGTAAGAAAACTGTCTCCTTCAAGCCTTACTTGGTCTGGGAATCACTTCTCCCTACTAAAATTGGCCCTGTGGGGGCAGAGGAAATGGAGCTCATCTACACCCAAAAACTCCTTGGTCTGGGAGTAAGGGCCCAGTTTACCTTGTGTCGGGCCTGTGCTGGAGTGCCAATGGGAAAACCCAGGCGAAGAACCATGCATGGGGCCTTGGAAATGATGCGGACCATGTAGAAGGAGGAAGGGGGCTGGTCTGGGGCACTGGGGAGAAATGGGAGAAAGTGAGCAGCCTTAGGCTGGAAGTAGATGGGTTTAGGAGGAGGTAGGTTTGAGGCCTGGCATTAGAGGAGACATGGAATAAGGTGATGGGGGAAAAGTGAGGAGATATCACTTTGCCCACCTGGAGAGCAACTTGACATAAGAATAACCCTCGACCAGCACAAAGCTGCTCCAGTCCCGAAGCAAAGAGGTCAGGGAGGAGTGTGAGATCCTGCACTGGATAGTGCTGTAGCGTCCATTGCTGCCTGGGGTATGCAAGTGCTTGGGGATTGGTCTAGGAAGAAGGTGTTGAATGCAATCAGACCTCCCAGCTCCAATCTTGAGGGGGAAGAGTATACTACTTCCTCCCCTAGGCCTGAGATTATCAGGGCTGATAAACAGGAAGACATGGACACAGCTGGTACCCTTCCCATCATTCCCTATCCTCTTACCCCTGCTCCTCCACCCAAACTATGGCCCCAGCCCTGAAGATACACACGTGTCATGCTCTAGGATGAGCACCAGGCGATGCATGTGCAGCCAACGCTGCCATGAATTAGCATCCATAGACAGCACTGGCTTCCAATAGGCAGCAAACTGGGCATGAGATGAGTCAGAACCACTGTGCTGAAGGGAGAGCACCTGGGGACAGAAGAGATAGCCCTATGGGAACATCTGTGGACAACCAGCAAACAGAGCCAAGGTAGACTCAGTTCAAGGGGTCAAAGACAGAAGTAGATTAAGGCTAAGGGCTGTAGCCTAATTTGGGATTGAGGAAAAACAGCTTCCAATCTGAAGGCTATATTAGTGTGACTGAGCCAGAGACAAACTGTGTAGCCTTTCCTTAAAGATGAATTCAGCAGGAAGATGGAACCTGCCCAGCTTATGTCACTGACTTTCAAAGAAAAATTGAGTGATGGCAACACCTGGTGATGACACTGCTGCACACCCATGTAAGCCATGTGCCCATCAGTGCGAGGCTGCCAGCCATGTCTTCACCGAGTGCGAAGACAGCACAGGACAAAGGAAGCTGTGGCATTCAGAAAGCACACAGTTCACAATGGTTGGTGATGGTTGGGAACAGGTGAAGGTGGCTGGGGAAGTTGGGGTGAGGGAGTCCACAGTCTGCTGAGGGACCACCACCTGAACATTCTGCAAGATGTCAGACACCCATGATCTGTTAAGGACCTTTTGGATCCTTCTTCTCCCCCTCCCCAGGGCCTTAGAAGATAGAAAAGAGATGCTTTCAAGGTCAAAGGTGAAGCTTCTAGTTTCTGTTCCTTGAAAGAGAAGGTACAGAAGTTGGTCTGGGATCCAGATACTGTGCTGATCCCTACCCAGGTGAACAGAAAAGGGGCTACCAAGCATCAGAGCTACTCACCGGGGTGGTAGAGCCTGGAGGGATGTAGAAGAGTGGCACTCCACTCTTGGTGCTGTCTGGAAGTGTGAAGTGCTCTGGCACTGAGGAAAAGGACTGAAGATGGGCTAACATCTGGTCAGTCTGGTTAATGCTGTCAAATAAGAGCCAAGCCTGAGCCACAGCTGACTCTGCTAGGTGCAGTTGAGGGGAACCCCAAGGAGACAGGACCAAAGACCCAGCCTGGTGCTCAGGATGACCCTCCCCCACTCCCAGTTTCATAAACCCGTCCCTCCATACAACAAATAAGGCATTATTCACCAAGTGGTGACCTCGCTTACCTCTGCAGTGTGTTCCAGAAACGGCGGATAACATGGGTACGATATAAGGAACGAATGGGTTGCCTTAGTGCACAGGACACATCATGCAAAATGTCATAGCCACCTTCCATTGTCACTTCCACCCGTGTTGCTCGAGGACCCTCAGGCTCTAGGGGCCAGGGTGCCATAGCCACATACTCAATGCGCATGTTGTGTTTCCAAAGCAACACCAGCTTCACTTCCAATTGGGAGCCTCCTTCAGGGGAGCAGAAGGACCAGTTGGGTGAAGAAGACTTAGGATTCCAGGCCTAGAGAGATTCCTATCTGAAACCTCACCTACCTCATGGAACTCTAGCTTGGCCAAAGGTTCCAAGCACAGTTCCATAGGTTTCAGGCCCAGAGTCTGTCAACTGACTCAAAAAGAAGTTTGCAGGAGTAATTTGAAAATAAAACCAAGTTCAGGGCATTACACTCGTCTCAGCTGGTTCACCTTGTGCAAAAGGAGATGGAGTTGGGAAATTACTTGCTGGGAGAAGTGAGCCCTGAAGGCAACTCTCAAATGACAAGCAGAGTCTCTCATAGTGATGCTCTTTCAGGGGTGTTACATGGGTGTCTTCCACTCTGTTCAACAGGTCTCCCTGCACAAAAGTTCTCAAAGATCTGTGAAATTATAGTAGGACCTAATGACCTCACCTTTGGCCAATGTGACCTCTCGGACACTGTAGCCCTCTCGAAGTCGTACAGACACAGTGCTGACCAAGTCAGCTGGCACCTCCTTCTCAGTATGCTTCTTCCGGCGCAAGGCCAAGGCAGGGTTGCTGCTTGCAGAGACTAGGTGCTCATTAAATAGGCGGTGCTGAGAACCTGGGGGCCCAGTGAAGATGGGGAAAGAGAAAATGGTGATCTATTAGTGGACAGGTACACAAGGGGAAGGGACTATGCCAAAATCACTGTGGGAAGAGCTCCAGAGTTGTCAGACTTCCAGTTCTTCCAAAGCCTAGATGGCATAATCTCTGGGCCCATTCTATATTCTCCCTTCCATCCCACCTAGCCTGCCTCTTACCGCAGTAATATTCAGGGTTCAGTGCTTCACCACTGCGTAGGAAGGAGTAGAGCAAGAATGCCCGGTGGTAGACAGTCAGACCCAGGTTGCCTGGCTCAGGTTCAGGACAAGTGGACAGGTAGGAACCAAATGTTGCCATTGCAATGAACTTCATCAATTCCACATTGGGCACATGTCCAAAACTGCAGTCATAAGAGTAAACGCCTCCCACCTGGAGAAAGTGAACAAGTAGAGTCCCTGATCCACCAGAGGAACTGGAGACGATGAATAGCAAGAGAGGGAGCTGGGACTGGGGGAGAAGCGAGCAACCATTCTCCCTCTGTGCCTGCTCTCCCTTGAGGCCTTCTGTCTGAAGCCCATACCATTTGGTTCCATCATCCTCTGTCCTTCTTCCTCAACATCAAATACTCTTTTCTTCCTTCACTAAAGATTTTAGTTGGTTTCCTGTCATCATCCTGAAAGACTTCAGTGTGTATCTCCAATAAAGTGTTTCTCAATCCCTGCCCCAGAGATATTGTTAAAATGCAGGAGGTCTGGGGTATAGCCTGAGGTCTGCATTGCAAAAAAGCTTTCTGAGGCCAATGCAAAGTCTACAGATCAGAAATTGGCAAACTCATATACACTGAGGCCAGATTTAGCCTATCACCTATTATTGTCAATAAGGTTTTACTGGAACTCAGCCATGCCATTCATTTAGTATTGTCTTTGGTTTCACACTACCATCCAAGAGCCTTCACACCACCACAGCACAGCCCAACAGTTGTGACAAACCCCTTTAGGCTTAAATATTCACTATCTGGCTTAGATGATTCATCTAGTTCCCTGGCTGCTTTGTTCCTTAACCCTCATCTCTATTTTATTGCACACTGGCTACATCTTGGGGCTTGGCTTCACTTGGAACAATTCATCTTTGCAATTCTAAATTGCTATAATCCATGACACGTGATTATCCCTTTAGTTTCCTTCTGCCCTCTTCCTGCTGCTCTTTGACCACATTGGGTCTTCCAGGCCTTCAGTGTGCTCTCTCTAAGTCTAATAGCATTATCCTGACCCTCCTATGCAACCCCTGCCCCACTTGGATCCTTAATTCAAGCAATTTCATAAACATTGTTCTCAAATCCCTGACCTTCTTCACAGTTTTCTGCTCCTACCTCAAAAACCCAACTAGGATCACAACCTCTATACTCAGTCAAATCAATGGTGTGCAAATGGAGAAAATCGCACGGTGTGTAGGCTGGTCCTATGTCAAAACATGACACCCCACCCAACTACTTATTCAGGGTTGTCCTTAAGCCTGTATCATCTTCTCAACATTGGCCTCCCTTCCTTATGGTATTCATAATTATATATATATTTTTTAATATTTTATTTACATTTTAGTTTTCCGCAGACACAACATCTTTGTTTGTATGTGGTGCTGAGGATCGAACCCGGGCTGCAACCACTCCAGGCAAGCGCACTACTGCTTGAGCCACATCCCCAGCCCCGATCATCATTATCTTTTACTTCAGAGAGAAATGGGGCCTTTGGTAGAATTTATCTACATCTTCACTTCTATCTTCTAGCTCAAAGAAAGAAATAACACTTGTCTGCTCTGAAAGAATTCCTCAATCTGTTACTAGAGCCAATGTCCACCTGTCAATTCAGGACATTACTCCATCAGCTTCTTCTTTCTTTCCCTTTTTTCAAACTCTTCTTCACTATGACCCCTTAGAACAAAGCCTAAGTCTCTAACTTAAAAAAAAAAAAAAAAGAATAAACACCCCTCCTTCTTCCCTGTGCTTTCCTCTGGCTACCATTCTTTCTTGTTCCCCACTTGATCTGAACAGCCAAATTTCTTGTGTCAACACTTATCTCTACTTCCTTCTCTTCTATCCACAGCAAAAATTTCCCTCATAGCCTCTTCACTAAAATGATTCTGAAAAGGATCCCAGTGACCTAATTATTACATCCAAAGGGTACTTTTCATTCCTCATCCCTCTTAATCTTTCTCTGCATCTTGCAATGTTAACTACTCATTTCTTCCAAAATCTCTGACTTCTCTAATCTATCCTGTCTCTTGAGTATCAGGGTCTGCATATCCAACTGTTAACTGCTATGAATTGCAGCCATTTCATATGTAATTAGGTACTCTCCTCTGTACTTTAAAGGTATGATCTCACCATTGGAGGTAGGTACTCTGATAATCTCCATTTATAAATGAATCCAACCTAGAGGTGAACTGGTGGGTCCAAGGTCACAGAGCTAATAAATATAGCCAGAATTCAGACTGGCATGCCTTACTCCAAAGGCAATGTTCTTAACTACTATATTGTGACCAATCACAGGAACCTCAAACACAACACAGATGAACCTGAACAAAACATATACATACATAAAATTTATCATCTTTTCCCCACTCCACCCCAACTGCTTCTATTTCCATTTGCTCTGCATGCTACCCAGTCAGATACTTGGAGACACCCTTAACTTCTTTTTCTCCCTCACCTGTCCCTTTGTATCTTGCTAATCCTAAGTCATATTAACTCCATCTCTTTATTTTCTCAAACTGCTTGCCCCTAAATTCCCTAATTTAAGCCCTGCTCCTCTTACTAACCATTGCAATTAATTGTCTCTCTGTCCCCACTCCTGCCTTTGACTCAGCAGCAAGATTGGCCTTTATAAAATGTAAATCAACTAGTGATTTTCCTGCTGTATATCTGCATCACCCATAGAACTATGCATTTTACTTCTTAATATGGACAAACCAGCTTTCCATGCTTGGCTATGTCTACCTCTCTAGTTTACCATCAGCTGTAGTTCCCTGTATATGCCTTCCCTCCCCTTTGCTTAAGCTAGTTTGAGCTGGTTTTTTAACCCTTGAATCCAAAATAATAATAACTAAGCTAATGGGATAGGTGGAGCTGAAACTGACTCAGATTTTGAAATTTCTATTCTTTTTATTTAACATGCTGTCTCCCAAATCCTAAAGAAAGGGGACAAAAATGAGAATCCTCTTCCACCATTGCTACCTCCATTGCTCTAGACATGACACGTTCTCCCCAAGGCAACTATGTCATTAGCTTCTCCCCAAGGCAACTATGTCATTAACTTCATTTGAAAAATCTCACCTGTAAGAAAGTAACCAGCCACACCTGACTTTGTGAGATACCCAACTCCTTCTCCTTCCTATAGAGTGCTCACCTGAACAAAGGAACAAGCCACAGTACCACTGCGAAGCTGGTTCAGTAGTGTCTCACAGACAGCAACATCAGGTACGCTGGTCACCCCATCTGTGATCACAATGATACCTGAGGCAGAAAACAAGATTCAGACCTGCAGCACTGGCCAGACCAAACTAACAAGGAGGCACCCAATGGACAGGGCTCTGTGTCCACTCATCAACATGTTTTATAAACCTCTAATACCTTTCCTTCTCTCCTCCCCTCCTGCTTCTTTCTCGTGATGCTAGATCACAATCTCCCCTACATGATGTCCTTGTAATTCTACTCCTTTCCACTAGGGTCCCTGATGGTTGCCAGAGCTGAGGATACTCAAGATATACACTAGTGCAGATTTATATTTTGCAAACAATGAAAACAGGTCCTCTTCCCTAAGACCCACTGATCCCCAAGAATCTCTATCTTCGTCAATATCCCCCCACCCTTGCGGATCCCCATTTCCCCATTCCCATCAACATTCTTTTTACTGACCTGCACTGGAGTTTGAGGGCAGTAATTGCAGTGCCAAGATGCCCTGACGAATCATACTGACTAGTCCAAGATCAGCTGTCACCATGGAAACTCCCACCTTCCGGCCCAAGGGCTCCCCTGAGTCTGGGGACTGGTCTTCTGCCTGGCCCCAAGTTACAGAAAAGTTAGACTACGACAGATTGCATTGCTGCCTCATCCACAGCAAAATCAGAATTTATAATTTTTCTTCTGTTTTAAATTTAATCAATTTTTATTTATTTAATATTTATTTATCTGGGAATTGAACTCAGAGTGCACTACCACTGAGCTATGTTTCAGTCCTTTCACTTTTTATTTTAAGACAGGGTTTCACTAAAACCTGCTGAGGCTGGCCTTAAACTAATGATTCTCTGGCCTTAGCCTCCCAAGTAGCTGGTATTACATGCACATACCACCATATCTAGCTTCTTCTTCTTTTTTCTTTATAGTGCTGGGAATTGAATCCAAGCTAAGCATGTGCTCTACCACTGAGCTACGCCTCCAGCTCCCAAACCAGAATTTTAGCCTTGTACTGCCCAGGCCTAATCATGTGAAGACCCCAAGCTCCCCACGATGCTGCTGAGTCCCACTGTTCTCCCTTCCACACATGTGCTCAGCTGCTGAACCTCAGATGGGAAGGGAGTCAACACCAGATGAACTATCAGATTGTACTGAGGCAGGGCTTCTCCACCTTTTGCGGAGAAGGGCCTTTTTCCATATTCTCCCATCACTATCATGAAATATTTTATAAACAATCCAATTCCATACCAGTCATCAGGCACACAGAACTGCTACTTGCCTGGCAACTTCTGTGATATCCAAAGCAATTCTAGTGAGCCAAGCAGTAATTCTAGTAAGCCTAAGATTGTACAAAATACTAACTCGAAATCAAAGCCACTTATGGTCAGCTTCTCAGATCCTCACAGGACGAGGGTCTGGGATTGAAAAAACACAAGCAAATGGCCTTCACCTTTTCTCCCTCCAAGAATGTGAGTCACTGTCCTTTAAAGCTAGTTTTAAGTATTCACTAGCACATCTGTCCTTGTCTCACTCTGCCCCTGGCTATTAGTCCTTTTCTGCCATCCTTACCCTCTCTAGGTGGTATAATCCTCCTCTCTGCCCTCCATCCTATGTACTCTCTTTCAAAATAGTCTCTGCCCATTTCTCTCCCACATACCTGGCTCTGGGGATCATACTGCTGCTGCAGCATGGCAGCCACCTTATCCTCAAAGAGGCAGAGCTGATCATACACCTGCTGAAGGAATGCTTCCCGCTGAGAAGGGTCCAAAAGGCAACCTTGTACAAGCACCTGAGAAGCACAAGAGAAAGATTGAGATAGGACCACAGTGGGGTACTGGCCCCTACAGATCTCTGCTCTCTCTGCTTATTCTCCATAGCTCCCTCTAGGCAATCCTAATTTCCCACCCAACCAGAATCAAATGACTCCACAGCCAGTTCCTCCTTCTTAAATCGACTTCACCAATTCTTAGCCTAGGTACATGGCAATCCTGCACATAGCCTTAAGACACCGTCACCTTAATCTGGGGTCACGATATTTACCTCTGCTTAGGGCCCTCCACCCTGGGCTTCCCCAGTCTCCCACATGGGGGCACCATAAGATCTCCCAGCTCCTTCCATAATGGGCTTTGGTATATTGTCTGTAAACTGCCCACCTCAGCCCAGCAAACTCCTTTTACTCATTTCTTAAGATACACACAGGTATCCTGGAGGTTATTGCTTCTTTTGAACTCAAAATGTTCTTCTTATTCCCCCCATAAATGTTCCTTCCTTTCCTTTACTCTCAGCAGATAACAATTACCACTCTTCATAGAGAAAGGAGGTCAGCTAATAAGAACTGGCCCTAACCTGGAAATCCACCCCTCTGGAAATTCCCCTCAAAGTCTATGGCATGTTTACATTTATCCATGTTCTTGTTCTCTCTTTGAGACTCTCAAGAAAGGGTTCTTTATCCTACACTTTCCCCCTAGAGCTAATCTCTCTCCGTCTCTTCACAAACTTCTTGTCTCTCTAGGATCTTCACTCTTTCTCCATGGAGTCGTTTTCTTCTACTTCAAATATAAATAAGTGCCCCCTATATACAAATCTGTAAGACCTTATGGTGGACCCTAGGATCTCACCCCTCTTTCCTCATCACACTCCTATAACCTGTCCTTCATGCCCACTTCTTCTCCCTGACTCCTACCCTCCTGTGGAACAACTTCTTCTACTTCTTCACTCTCTATTCCATACTTTGTAAGGGGATAGGGACAGCCGGAGAGGGAAAGTGGAACACTGTCCCATTCTATAGGCCTGTGAAAAGGAAAACAGAAACAGAGAAGTAGCAGGAACTGGAGCAACAGAAAGATGAGATAAAATGTTCCTATCTATATTGTTTAGAAGTAGTAAAACTGGGACAACACAACTGGCCAACAATAAGGGGCTGGCTAAATATTTAAAGATAAAACAGGATAAAATAGTAAGTTAAGGAGTAATTAAAATCATTTTCAAAGAAAATTTCATGGATGTGAGGGTGATCTGGCTATGACATCAGTCACCCCATTGATTGGCAGGGTTGATTCAACTGATCTGGCTGGCTAGGCAGGTGTCCCCATCCTCCCTCACTGCTCCATGGGAATCCCTCCCAAAGCTGTGAGCTTAGTTTAAGAAGATGACCTTCTCTGATAGAGGAGGATCATTCTTTAGTCAAGAGTATACAACTAGGGCTGGGGTTGTAGCTCAGTGGTAGAGCGCTTGCCTAGTATGTGTGAGACACTGGGTTCAATTCTCAGCACCACATATAAATAAAAAATAAAGGTACATTGACAGCTAAAAAAATAAAAATAAAAAAAAAAAAGAGTATACAAGTAGCTGCACTTCCCTTTCAGTATTTCCAAACAAGCTCTCAAAGAAAATTTTCATGACGTGGGACAATACCTGTATTATAAGAGAGTAGGACACAGAAGTCATATGTCTGGAATGCACCTGATAGTTCTCTTTCTGTCTTTGAATAAAGGGATGGTGGTGGGGGAGAATCAATATATACTCACTAGACTAGAAGGAAATTTCATAAAATGTTAACAATATTTATTTCTGAGTATTATATTATAGGTGAGTTTTGCTTTTTTCCTTTATTTTTTATTTCCTTTATTTTTTATTGGCATTGGGATTAAATCCAGGGCCTTGCATATGTTAGGCAAGTGTTCTAGCAATGAATTACACCCCCAGCTCTTTTTATTTTTTGAGACAAGGTCTCACTAAGTTGCCCAGGTTGGCTTCAAACTTGCCATCCTCCTGCCTCAGCCTCTGAAGTAGATGGGAGATGCGTACCACCACCATGCCCAGCTCTTTATATTTTAATGTGGCTTTCAAATCTTCAAAGGACATGTATTATAAATAAATGCAATTTAACTTTGTTTTTCTTTCTTTCTTTCTTTCTTTTGAGGTACTGAGGATTGAGCCCATGGATACTTTATCATTGAGCTATAATAATCACAAGCCATTTTTATTTTGAGACAGGTATCATGTTAAATTGCCCAAGCTGGCCTCAAACTTATGATCCTCCTGCTTCAGCCTCCCAAGTAGCTGAAATTATAGGCTTGTGTCATCACACCCACTAACTTTTCTTTTAGAGTTGCATGATATACCTTGAGGAACTACAGAGAAGATGTGGAGGCTGGCTTGGGGCTGATTAGTGGCCCTGGGAGCTTACCTAAGAAAATTCTCTCTTTCCCCTCAGCTGCTGTCCTTGTTCAGATATCACCCTCTCTCCCAAATGGCAATCATTTTCTGCCTGTTCTCCTTACATCCAGACTTTGTCTCCATTCCATCTTCCACACTTCCCACAAATAAGTATGATCTTACCTGCGTACAAATCTGATTCTGTTGCTGTCCATTCAAAATTTTCAGAGGTTCCCCTCATACCTATGGCTAATTATTTGAAAAGCTAACATTTGCATGTTTTCTCTGGGGCAAGTACTGTTCAACTACTTGACATGTATTAATCCAATCACCATGTATTGGTGCTATTGATATCCCCATTTTGGCTGGGTCTGGTGACTCACGCCTGTAATCCCAGCAGCTTGGGAGGCGGAGACTGGAGGATCTAGAGTTCAAAACCAGCCTCAGCAAAAGCGAGGTGCTACGCAATTCAGTGAGACCCTGTCTCTAAATAAAATACAAAATAGGGATGGAGATGGTCAGGCAAACATAGGCAATGATCCAGTGCTCTTAACTCCCCTATAGAATAAAGGACAGAGTCCTTAGATTGATATTCTAAGCCTTTCCTAATTGATCCCCCCTCTGTCTCTGGTCTTCTCTGTACCACCACTTTCCTATATTCAAACTTTACCCTATCAAAACTGAATAATATGTAGCTCCTTCAAAAACCTGTGATTGAGAGTACAGTTTCATAGCTCTGTGCCTTTGCTTTTGCTGGTCTTCCCTTTTTTGAACAGTTAACCCAAGTTCGTTCTTCAAGACTCAGTTCAAATGCTGCTTTGTCTAAAAGACTTCCCTGTCACTGTTCCAGGCTTGATTGGATGCTCCCCCTTGGTGTTCCTGCAGCACCCCAGTCATAACTTATCAGTGCCCTTATCATGTTCAACTGAAATTACCTCCTGCAATATCTATTTCCCCCTCTGAATGCTAAACTCCTTCCAACAGGATAAAGACAGTACCTGATTCATCTGGGTCTTCAGAACATAGCCTGGGCCTGGCATAGGTCAAGCTTCAGTGTTTGCCAAGCAGAACGAAGTTTTGAGTGATTACCTAACACCCATACTCTCTCTGCTTTGGCTATCAGCACCTGCGAAGCCTGGCCTCTGTCTGGGGATGTGGCCTGTAAACACCAGGCTAAAAGTTGTCCCAGAAGAGCACTTTAAACTGGGACAAAGGGCTGACAGTCCCTGCCCTGGGATCTGGCATGCACCAGGTATGTTGGTGTATACTTCAGACCTTCAGAGCCTGTTCCTGGCTTCTGTCTGTCTCCCCCCAAAAGTTTGATGGCTAAGGTGACAATATAGCCAGCAGGGACAGTTTCAGGAAAAGCCCCTACCAATGAGTTGAGGTTAAAAGCAGATGAGGGGAAATGGGCCAATGTTTATCTAAGCCCCAAATAGATATTTCTGTAACAGAGTTGGCCATTCTCCAAAAGGAGTGTCTTGTGATAGCCTGCTTGGGTGGCAGATGAGCCCTGTAATTATCAGTGTGGTCAGCATTATATCTGATAGTTCACAGGCTCTCAGAAAATATGACCCTTCTCTGTCCCTAAAATAAATTACATTTCTGAATATTTGTAGAAGTTCAAAATCACAAAATATTCAAAAAAATCATCTCCTGGGGGTAGTGCCAGGAGTTCATGCAAGAGAAACCATCTGACAAAACTCAAGAGGTGAGTGAGATAGGCAATTGTTTAATCAATGTCAACTGACCCATCCTTAGAAAGCATCTTTAAGGCAAGAGGAACTGGTTGTTTTCAAGGAAACAGAGACTCATGGGAATAACTGAGAACAGGCTAAAGAAACCAGCAGAGCTGGGGACTTGATAGAAATAGTAGAGACAGGGTGAGTACTTAGCAGATTACTGGAAATTTGGTCTGTGGGTAGAAAGTTGAAGGGGGATGAACTACCTGGTGGGACTGCAGGCCAATGATCGAGGAGTAGGCCTGGATAGTTACGTAGATCTCAGGCTGGAAGTCGATGCAAGATCCAGGCACTCGGAAGGGCCGAAGCAGCCCGCCCAGGCAGCGGGACAGGGCATGGAAAACTTCATCAAACAAGATCTCCCCTGTGGAATCATCCTGAGGGCAATGCAGAGAAAGCTCTCTCAGGGTGCCCAAAAGCAACCCTAAGCAGAGGGCAGAAACAAGCAGCTTCCACAAGTCAGTAGGACTCTCATCTTATGACTAATCACATCCCTAAATATAGTGCCACAGATGGAATGGGACTATCTTTTAACAGTCCTAATTCCTTTATAAGTTCATCTTCTTCCCACAATGGTAGATTGGGATCCTTTTTTACCTCCCCCATAGGCCTTTCTCTCTTCCTCACCCTTCACTCCATCCCTGCTTCCCTGAGTCTCCCTCCAACTACTTACCACAATGCCAGTGGATGGGCTAAGATCCAGCTCAATGACAAATCGATACTGCCAAGCAAGGAAGGTAACCCGAGTAGAAGGTACGAGGAGGAATGGTCTTGGGATCACTGGTTCATCTGGCTGCCACCCAGGAGGCAGGACACTGAGGACTTCTAACTCCTGCTCAGACTGAAGCTGGTAATTAAGATGGATATAAGAAGAAAAGGACCAGGAAAGAGTCACTGCTTTCTTCCCAGAATCCCAATTTGGCCACTTATTAGCTGTGAGACTGTACAAAAGGCACCTAATCTCTTTAAGTCTTGGTGTCCTCATTTATAAAATAGAAATAATCCTGATTTTAATCTAAAGTGTGGTAGTGAATCAAATGTTATAAAGTGCTCCCTAGACCTGCCTTTAATATCCTGCCTTTAATACTGATTCTGCTTCCCATAAATAATCACCTACTCTTTCCCCCAATTATCTGGAAAAATTATTCAGATTTCCCTTGGGGAATCATCTTGTGGGCAGTCACTTGACCCCCCCTCCCCTCGACCCCCAACTTAGAGCTTTCAGAATTAGTCTCCCCTCCTGTCTGTTTCTAGCACACTCCAACAAAGCAGATCCTTCTGGGTCATTCCCTCATGCCTATCTCTAGACCTCACCAGCAACTCCTGGGGTGTGGCCTGCACAGTTTGATGCAGATGATTGAGGAACCAAGCCAGGCGAACATTTCTGGAGATTCGATAATCCTTTTTCATTAACAGGAACACCTGCCCAGCTTCTTCCACCTAGGGACAGAGACATTTTTTTTTTTTTAAAGAGAGAGAGAGAGAGAGAGAGAGAGAGAGAGAGAAAAAAAATCTTTTTTAATGTTTATTTTTTAGTTTTCAGCGGGCACAACATCTTTGTTTGTATGTGGTGCTGAGGATCAAACCCGGGCCACACACATGCCAGGCGAGCGCGCTACCACTTGAGCCACATCCCCAGCCCGGACAGAGACATTAATAAATCTAAAAGAAAAGGCACTGAGTTTCAGTATATATGGATCCTGTGTAAGTAATGTGTCCCAGGAACTGACACTTTGTGAGAGCTAAGACAGCAAGTTCACCCCCGCCACTATGCAAGGTGTTACCAGCAAGTCTATTCTCAACCCTCTGTTCCCATTCACTCTGCACAGACCTCCACAAAGATGAAGTGACCTTCCCACATTATGTTTCCACAAATGTTTAATGAGAATTTCTCCTATACCTATAAGCTCTTCAGGGAAGGAATTGGGTCTTGCTCTATTTTTTGTGCCTTTGTACTTAGCAAATTGATTCAAACTCAATACTCAGTAGGTCCCTGATACATTACATGAAAGTTGGACAGTTTCTCCTAAGTCTTAACAACAGCAAGCCCTAAAGAAATAATCAGTAAGTAAATGGCCAGCATCCCAAGTGAATATCTTGAAACCACACCTCTGCAGCTCACCATCTCCATTCACATACCTCTTGATTGCCAACACTCTAGTTTCTTTCCTTTGTGGCTTCAGATGTGGTCACCTCCACAATGTTCTAACAAGCATCAGTTCCTCTGCCCAAGCCCTTCTACTACACAAGCCCTGCCAAAGGCTTGAGTCAAGATGAATGTGACATTCTCTTCTGTTCACATGTATATCATGGCAGCTGTACTATGACAGGAAGAAACTGTCACTTTGTCAGCAGTGCCAACTCTAGCAGATCTTCACCAGTCCCTTAACCTCTCCCTGATCAACAACCTTCCCAATTCCCTATAGAAGGGTTTCCAATCTTGTAACTCCTGCACTTCCAGCAGATAATTTGCCTATCTGTTCACAGAGGAAATAAGGACCAAATGGCCTGAGCTTTCCCACTTTCTCACTCCCTTACTTTTGCTTGTCCTAGACAAATCACACATTTTTCTTCTTGTGTTCTGCCCAGTGAGGGGACAGATACTAGCTACAAGGACTGAAGAGAGGGTGATGGAGGAGAAATGAACAGCAGCCAATAACTAGCTGTTGAGAAACATGATAGCAAAAGGAAGCAAAAATTTATTCTCCCCATAATGGGGAAATATGCACACAGGAGACTGAAAAGGCCCTGGAAATGCAGTAAGAAAGGGTGTCCAATGTCAGAGAAGACATTGAGACATGGACAGCAGAGATGCAATAGTTAAGGATGTAGAAAGTCTTCTTTTCTAAGACAGAAGGCAAGGATAAAAAGAAACAGAAGCAGATACTGGAAACAAAGATGACAGCAGAAAGGAAGAAGGAATTCACATCTACTGGACACACAAATTGTATTCAACAGCATTCTATAGATGCGAAGTGCAAGAATTTGAGATTTGGATAGCTCAGGCTTGAATCCCAAGTTAGCCACTTATTAGCTGTGTGATTATAGAAAAGGTATTTAATTTCTTTAAGCCTCAGTGCCCTCATTAATAAAAATGGAAATAATCCTAACACCAATCTAAACTGCTGTTACGTGGATCAAAGAACTTACACACATGTTGTGCTCAGTACAGTGTCTGGGACTGAGTAAGAACATAATAAAAATTAATTATTACAAATTATCACCAGGCCCTGTACTGTTTTTTTTTTAAACCTAAGTAAGATTGTTCAGTCTTCACAGCAAAATATTTAGTAGGAGAAAACCAAAGTTCTAAAGAGTTAAGTGATTTACTAAGTAGTAGGCATGGGGTCAGAAGTTAACCAATGCACAACGAATCCATTAAATGATGAGCAAAGCTCTTCTACTGAGTGACAAATGGATAAAAATGGGATGTTTTAATAATGGGCCAGTAGCCCACACCTGTAATCCTAGTCACTCAGGAGGCTTCAGCAGGAGGATCACATATTTGATCAACCTAGGCAACTTACTGAAATCCTGTTTCAAAATTAAAAAATGAAGGAAAAAAAAAGAGCCGGGCACATATCTCAGTGGTAAAACACCCCTGGGTTCAATCCCCATTACCACGGCATGGGGGAAGGGGCAGAGGTTAACCATCTTTTTTTTGTTGCTGTTGTTTTGTTTTGTTTTTTAGCTGTAGATGGACACAATACCTTTATTTTAATGTGGTGCTGAGGATTGAACCCAGTGCTTCACACGTGCGAGGCAAGCACTCTGCTACTGAGCCAAAATCCCAGCTCAACCATCTCTATCTTAAGATCAGAAAAGATTTCAAGCAGTGATAAAAAAAGAACATGATGGGGTAATAAATAGAAAGGATGCTTTGACAAAATTAGACAAAAAGACAATTTAAACATTGATGTGAAATGACTCTGTATTATTTTGTGTTAGGTCTGTGAAATCACACGTTAAGAAATACTACTTTACACTGCTTCCCTACACTATGCTGAGGTAGGCTTTTGCTAGCATTTTATTTTATTAAAAAATTTTTTTTTTTTTTGGTAACAGGGAGTGAACACAGAGGTGCTTTACCACTAAGCTACATCCCTAGCCCCTTTATTTTATTTATTTTAAGGCAGGGCCTCGCTAAGTTGCTAAGGCTGGCCTCAAACTTATGATCCTCCGGCTTCAACTTCCAGAGCTGCTGGGATTACAAGCCTGTGCCACCCCTCCCAGCTCTTGCTAGCATTTTAGATTTTATCCTAAGGGTAAGGTCAACTCCCAACAGGGTTTTGGCATTCACTCTGGCTACCATGTAATTCACAAAGACTCCCTAAAAGCAAAGGAAGACAGTAGTAACCTAGACTAGAGCTACTCAAAGTAGCCATTCTGTGAACTGTTCCCAAGAGACAAGTAATGCTAGAATGCAAAGTTACCACTGCCTTTCATTGAAGAAATCTTCTTATGAAAAGGAAAACAAACAAGAATCAGTGGAATTAAACAATGAGCTTACTTGCATTTTAAAGGGTCTTTAGGATAAGACAGACAAGAGGAAGCTAGGTCATAAGAATAAAATGGAAAGCAAAAATATTAATTCCCTGCTTATCAAATTTACCCTATAATGGAGGACAAAAACATGAATCAAATAACTACTCTATTTATTGTAATATTAGAATCTGAATAAGTTCTTCAAAGGATAAAAATGTGCAAGTAACAAAGTAACCTGACCCAGTTTGGGGTCTTAGGAGAAAGGGATGCTGAAGATTGATTGAGCAGTGTTTACTAAGTGGAGAAATGAGGGTAACCCGGATAGAGGGCAGAGGCAAGCACTATGCTACTAGAAAGCTTTCTTCAGGTTAGTTGGTGCTGAATTTTCACTACTATATAGCTTCCATTTCTCCACCTTGCCTTTAAGGTTATTTTGAATGACAGAGTGACACGCCCAAGGCTAAAATGAAGTCTAGTTCATCAATCAGTTCTTACAGAATCCATCTTCTTGAAACTAGGAACATCTTCCTCATTTTCTTACAATATTCCCCCTTAATATGTGATCCTTCAAAGTCAACTCCAGGCCCTAAATCTCCTAAGTTTTCTTCATATTCAAGATGTACTTTATCAGAACCAGAAGATTTAATTTAAGCAGGCAGAATGCTTTTCAAAGTGAGATCCAAGAACCCAACTGCATCAGAATTGCCTAAGGTGTTTTATTAAAATGCATCTTCAATTCCTGGGCACCACCATAGACCAACCAAATTAAGAGTTGACAGAGCTCAGAAACCTGAATTTTAACAATATCCCCAAGGGATCCTTCCATATTATTGTAGAGAGTCCTTGAGTTAGTTGTGTTTTCAAAGCATCCACATTCAAATGGAGCTTCATGCCCCCAATATTAAACTCCCTTAAGTCTGAAGTGCACTTCTCTTTAAGTAATCTGGCAAAGATGACAAAGCAGGCTTTTGTAGTCAATGATTTCAAATCTGGTTCTATTATGTGCCATCTAGGTGATCCTGGACAGGTTAATTAATTTTTTCCAGGTCTCAATTTCTTCATTGATAACATGTGAATAAGAATATATTCATGGAGATGTGGTTGCAATTAAGCAGGAGAGCCAGAGGAAGGCTATCATTCTTTGGAATATTTATTGAAGTCTACATACCATTTATACCAAGATGAATAAAACACTACTAGGCACTGTATACAAGGATGAATGAAACATGAATGAAACAGTTCATTAAACTGTTTCCAGGTTCTTGTATCTGTGCCTTTGAGGTTAAGGTCTAAATATTTTTTTGAGTCTTTTCTAACCCATGTGCTGTCTTCTGTTCACAGATTCCATAAAATATTGTAGATACTCCCAGCCCTGAACTGTATGAAGCCTCCTCAGCACTATACTAAACCTTTAGCATGGAATCACACTGAATCTTCTCCAGCCTTATCTCTTGCCAATTCTCCACACTGCTCAGATAAGAGTATGCATCTAGTTTCAGAGAACCTCGGATTAAATGCTGGTTCTACTGCATATTAGCTATATGGCTTTGGCACAGGACTTAAACTCTGTGTGCTTCATTCTCTTCATCTGTTAATATATAATAATGCCTATTTTAGGAGAATTAGATACTTTTTGAGGGGGAGTATTAGATACTTAGTAAACTTAAATGTCATTTTTCCAGGCTTTGAGATCCATCCCCCCTCAATTTTTCAATGAAATAGGTTAAATATCCTAGTCAAACATCGTCATTCATTTCACTGCAGCACTTATTATCCTAATTCAATGTTTGCTTATCCCAGAAAAATAGGGAGCATTCACCCTGCACAAAAGTCAACTCAAAAATGGATAAAAGAACTAGGAATTAGACCAGAAACTAGGCAACACGTGGAAGAAAATGTACGGTCAACACTTCAACATGTAACAGGAGGCAACAACTTCCTCAGTAGGACTCTTAAAGTTCAGAAATACCACCAAGAATTAATAAATGATGGATTAGGGATGTAGCTCAGTGGTAGACTGCTTGCCTAGCATTTGTGAGGCACTGGGTTTGATTCTCAGCACCACAAATAAATAAAATAAAGGTCTATTGACATCTAAAAAAAAAGAATTAATAAATAAAGTGGCATCAAATTAAAAATCTTTGCTAACTATTCTTTTTTTTTTTTTTTTTGGTAATGAGGATTGAGCTCAGGGGCACTTGACCACTGAGCCACATCTCCAGCTCTATTTTGTATTTTCTTTAGAGACAGGGTCTCACTGAGTTGCTTAGTGCCTCACTTTTGCTGAGACTGGCTTTGAACTTTCGATCTTCCTGCGTCAGCCTCCCGAGTCGCTTGGATCACAGGCATACACCACCACGCCCAGCTCTATTTTGCTAGCTATTCTTGACAGAGACTTGATATACAGAATACATAAAAATCTCAAAAAACTTATGCCAAAAAATTAATAAATGGGCAAAAATTATTTTCCCATTTATTAACACCTTTTATTATTATTTTCCCATTTATTAACACACACCTCTCAAAAGAAGAAATACAACCCAGGCATGGTGGCACATACTGTAATCCCAGTGACTCAGGAAGCAGAGGCAAGAGGATTGCCAGTTTGAGGCCAGCCTCAGCAATGTAGAGAGACTCTGTCTCAAAATAAACAACAAAAAGGGCTGTGGCTCAGTTGTTTAGCATTCCTGGGTTCAATCCCCAGTACCAAAAAGAAAAAAAAAAGAAATATAAATAGCCAACAACTAAATGGAAAAAATGTTCAACATCGTTAGCAATTAGGGAAATACAAATCAAAACTACATTGAGATTTCATTTCACTCCAGTTAGAAGGGCAGCCATCAATAATAAAAACAAAAATAAATGCTAGAGAGTATGTGAAGAGAAAGGAACACTTTTACCCTGTTGATGGGATTGTTGATCAATACAATCACTATGGAAATGAGCATGGAGGTTCCTCAAAAGACTAGGAATGGGGAGCTGAAGTTGTGGCTCTGTGGTAGAGCACTTGCCTAGCATGTGTGAGGCACTGGGTTTTATTCTCATCACTGCATTATCAATAAATGAATAAATAAAGGTCCACCAACATCTAAAAATATATCTTTAAAAAAGACTAAGAATGGAACCACCATATATAAGTGGTTCTACCAGTTACACAACTCCTTAGTACTTATCCTAAAGAATTAAAGTCATCATACTATATTGATACATGCATACCCATGTTTATAACAGCACAATTCACAATAGCCAAATGGTTAGTCTAGGTGTCTGTCAATGAATAAGGAAAATGTGGTATATACACCCAATGGAGCTTTATTCAGCTATAAAAAAGAATGAAACTATGTCACTTACAGGAATATGAATGGAACTTGAGAGAATTATGTCAAGTAAAATAAGCCAAACTCGAAAATCAAGAGCAGTTTCTTTTTCTTTCATATGGAAAAGACAGAGAGGAAAAAGGAAAAGAAAGATGGTGGTGAGAATCTCATGAAAATTGAAGGGAGACCAGTAGAGGAAAGGGACCCAGGGAAGAAAGAGGGGAGGGAAAAGGGAAATATTTGGGAATGATATTGATCAAATTATATTATTATATTGTATACATGTACATAACAAGGAATCTCATTATTATGTGTAATTATAATGTACTGATAAAATATGGGGGGAAAAGACAGGGAGCACATCTGTCTTACATTGCTCTGTATCCACCTGATAATTAGTAAAATTCTGAGTCCACAGCAATACCCATAGAATATGATGAATGAATGATTTCCTAAGTCTGACTAGGCACGTTTATTCTACTGGGATACTAGTATCCTCTAAAAGCAAGTCTTTTTTTATGTTCAGAGGCAGAACTCTTTGCTCACTTTATCTTCTGAAATGAAATTTTCAGAAAGCAAATCAAGAATTTAACAAATATAGGCTGCAAATGTAGTTCAATGGTTTAGTGCTTTACTAGCATATGGGAGACCCTAGGTTTGATCCTAGCACTAATGGGGAAAAAAAAAAAAAAGAATTTAACAAATGCTTAACTTTTGGCTATTAACTATCTTTTTTCACTTCCTTAAGTGGCTATTTAAAAAATTAAGATTACATATGTGACTCACATTAGATTTCTATGGGACATGATTATTTTAACTCTCTGCCTAAAAGGTATGTTGTATTTTCCCATGGTTCAAAAACAAAGACATAACAGGGCTAGGGTTGTTGCTCAGTGGTTGAATACTTGCCTCGCATGTGTGAGGCACTGGGTTCGATCCTCAGCACCACATAAAATAAATAAATAAATAAAATGAAGATATTGTGTCCATCTACAACTAAAATATTTAAAAAAAACAAAGACAAAACAAAACCCCTTAATGTCCTCTCATTTTTACCTATAAGAAAACACATTCCAACTTTTCATAGTTTTTCTCAATATTGATATTTTTGATGCATGGGCTACTCTATTATCCTTGTGAACATGTCTGATTCTTTTCAGTAGGGCATAGTTTCCTACAACCAATCATTTTCAATGTTGGGTGTCATCGCAACAAATTCCAATGAAGTAGAGATTTGCCATCCTGTGGCTACTCTGTTATCTATGCTGTCAACATTATGGTTAAGAACAGAAGGTCTGATTGGGCACAGTAGAACATGCCTGTTATCCAAGTTACTTGGGAGGCTGAGGCAGAAGGATCACAAGTTCAAAACCAGCCTCCAAAAATTAGTAAGCTCCTGTCTCAAAATAAAAAACCATAAGGGCTGGGAGCTGGGCAGGTTGGAGCATGTCTGTAATCCCAGCAACTTGGGATGCTGAGGAAGGAGGATCACAAGTTTGAGGTCAGTCTTAGCATCTTAGACCCTTGGCCACTTAGTGAAACCCTCTTTCAAAATTTAAAAAATAAAAAGGGCTGGGAATGTAGCTTGGTAGTAAGCATCTGTGCTTTCAATCCTCAGGATCAAAAATAAGATGAAATAAAATAAAATATAAAGGGCTGGGAATGTAGCTCAGAGATAGAGTGCCCCTGGTTCAATCCCCAGTACTGCAACAAAACAAAACAAAACACAGGAAGTATGGGGCCAGACAGTTTTTTGTTCTAGCCAAAAAACTCACTAGCTCTGTTAACTTTATTACTATTAACAGCTCTGTGCTTCAATTTCTTCAACTGAAACATCAGGGATGATAATGGTGTTTACTTCATAGGATTGAGAAAATTGATCTTAGAAAGGTGCCTGGCAAGTAGTTAAGTATCCAGCAAGTCATGACGACCATTTGTATCATTATACACATCCCAGAATTGCCCGAGGTTGCAGAAATAGCTAAATAGCAGAATAAACACTGGAATAAGGTCTTACCCCTAGTCAAATATTTCTTTCATGAAACCAAAGCTGCTTTTTCCAAAAGCATAAGCCCTAGAACTAAATTAACGCATGCTGTTTATTGCATTTCAACGTTTTAAGAAATGCAGAAGCCGACAAAGGCAGTCTACTGTCGTGTTGCCCACTAAATTGCAACAAATAATCAAAACAAGTTTTGATAATGCCACTATCACTAGGTCAAAGGGTCACCGACGCAAACGAAATTTCAGGAAACAAAACAAAGCAAAAAAAAATTCTCTAGTCGCTCAAGGAAATTGTGGACCACGGAGAGTTGGTTTCAGAGCTGACCCGGCTCGGCCGAAGCTGCGCAGGAGGAGGGCGAAGCCAAATCTGCCCTTTGGACCCTCCCCCTCAAGTCTCGGGGCTCCAGACTGCGCCCGCCCGCCCCTCACCTCCGGCTCCGGGTGCTCCGAGGCCATCACACATCCCTCCCGCACCGGCCCGGGCCAAGGAGGATGTTCCACTCTTGACCCCTGACCTGTCTATCTCGTCACGAAAATAAAACCGGAAGTGGATGGGAAGGCCGAGTTCTGAGCTTTCTGATTGGTGGATGAAGCCCTCTCAGTCGCGCTAGCTGTCTGGGAAACCGGAAGAGGAAGTCGTTGCTGCAGCCGCCCCGCAGCAATGCAGGTGAGAACCCAGTTAGGTCTCCTGGCAGATAGCTAGCCCGGGATAATAGGACCGAGAGTGGCTTGGCTGATGAGTGTGAGGAGCTGGGGAGGCAGAGCCTGCGGCTGTTATGGAAAAACTGAACGGGAGATTGGGGGCGAGGCCAGATGGAAAGGGAGCGCAGAGGCCAGTGGGGGTTGAGGCGGCTGACAGGAGGACAGACTCTGCTCAGGAGAGAGGAAGGATGCAGCGCTAACCTCCTGAATGTTGAGAAGGATCAGGTTGTCATTTGGGAAAGCTGAGGATCAATCTAAGGAAAGACGGCTCAAGAAAGTGGTGGACTGACTCAGCCCCCAACTAGGCTGTTGGATGCAGACAAACAAGGGATCTGTGATTGGAGAGAAGCCCAAGGGCTGAAGGAATTGTCCGCGGAGGCCAAAAGCTAAACTATTTATAAAAATCTCAGGCTGTGGGTGGAACCCAAGGTCAAGCTCCTGTCGGGCACGCTCCCGGGTTTGCAAGACTGCTTTGCGTCATTCTTAACCAACTTGTGCCCAATAGTTGTTAAGGGTGAAGAAATGGAATAATATAAGATCGTCTGACAATGGGAAGGAAATGCTTTACAGATTCCCAGAATTTAAAATTGTTTGTCTGGCTCTCAGAAACGTGCGAGTTTTCTTGTTTTTCATTTGTCATGTACTTACACCTGATAGTCTCTCAATAAATGCTCATGGGTCAACAGACTTGTGAAAGAGGCATGGGAATATTGGCAGAAATAAATGAGTGCACATTAACTCAACAAAGAGAAGGTCAAAACATCAAATGCTAAGGAGGCAGGGCCGAGAGAGTGCAGAGCTGGTTTTCAGAGAAAGCTTTATGTATAGGCAGATGTCCCAGAAATTGTGTTGTTGACAAGAATAGCACAAGGCAGATTCTAAGAGGAATATGGTGTACATGTGCTGCAGAGGCACCCATAAGATAATGAACAGGCACTGGATCTGGTGAAATTTCTCAATGAGGGACAGTAGGGTGTACCTAAAAAAAAAAAAAAAAAAAAATCATGAGAACAACCATGCCTGGATTTGGGGTAATAAGAAAATCAGTTGGTAAGTAGGAGGAGTTGAGGTCAGGTGAAGGGGTTGAAAGGTCTAAGGGTTGATGCTGTCTGTAACTCAGATGCCAAAGATGGAAAACAACTTGGCTTTTCAGCTTTATTCTGTATGTGTCACACTTTTGTGTCTCTCTGGGTAACCAACCTGTTCCTATTTGCAGCGAGAGGAGAAGCAGCTTGAGGCATCATTAGATGCACTGCTGAGTCAAGTGGCTGATCTGAAGAACTCACTGGGAAGTTTCATTTATAAGCTGGAAAACGAGTATGACCGGCTAACCTGGTAAGGGTTTCCAGGGCAAGCTGGGGATGGCTTACTGGGTGGGGGGGCCAGGCCTCTGATGGATAGGACATTTCTAATGATGTAACCATTTATCAGTTTGTAAACATCTTTTGATTTGGAAAGAGCTGGGTTGCCCAACATTGAAGTAAAGTTTGGCTTAGGGCCTCCATGGTAAGGAAGTAGAGAAAAGCTCAGTTTCCCAAGCCAGGTTGTTTTTGATCCTTACACTTTGATTTTTTTTTTTTTTCTGGTGAAGAGGCTCTTTTTGCTGGATCTCTTTCCACAGATGTGGCTTTTAGTCTTTTAGATACAACCTACTCAGGAATAGTGGATCTTATTTCCAGGTTGGAAAGGAGAATTTTACCCAGTTTCTGAATTTTCAGTTGTAATACTATAGCTATGATTCCTATTTTGCCAGTGTTTCTCACCCCTTTCAAACAGTGAACTGCCTTTTTCTGTATCTGTGTCAGAAACTGAAAGTGTGTCCTTCTTTCCTAACCCCATCATTCCTGTTAGCCAATTTGATTCTCATCTAGGCTAGTCATAGGGCTATGAGTCTTTTGAGCCTCTTAATTATTACATTACAGGGAAGGGTTGGAACATTCTGATACTTTCTTACCACCACCAGGCCCTCTGTCCTGGACAGTTTTGCATTGCTATCTGGACAGTTGAACACTCTGAACAAGGTTTTGAAGCATGAGAAGACACCACTGTTCCGTAACCAGGTCATTATTCCTCTGGTGTTGTCCCCAGATCGAGATGAAGATCTCATGGTAAGAAGCGAAAAAGTGTACAACTTGGGATATTAAGTTCTTAGATGAAAGTCTAAGAATTTTTGATTGGTTATTCTAGAAGTTCTAAATGTGGGCTAATATGTGGCAGTGAGAAGGAAGGACTGCATTTTGGAGGCCTTGCTTTTTTGTCCTGGAGGTGAGAAAGCTCCCAAATAGTGCTATTAAAAATCCAGATGCCTATATCACCAAGACTTCTTCCAGTATCTGTCTTGCAAAAAAAAGTCCTTTTGTGACTTTGTCTATTCCAGTCTTTGATTAAAATGTGGCAAAGAGAGGGGTTTAATTTGCCCTTAAGTATGGTATAGATAGCCATGTGAGGAGACAGAAATCACAGGTAGAGGGAAAGAGACAGTGTTCTAAGAAGCTAGATATTGTGTTTCAAGTTGTTTTCCCTGAAAATGCACTGTTTGCCTATAGAAAGGAAATAAGGCTAGATTGAATTCTTGGAGTACATGGTAGGATCAATAAAATCTATGTTACAGCGGCAGACTGAAGGACGGGTACCTGTTTTCAGCCATGAGGTGGTCCCTGACCATCTGAGAACCAAGCCTGATCCTGAGGTTGAAGAGCAGGAGAAACAACTGACAACAGACGCTGCCCGCATTGGTGCTGATGCAGCTCAGGTTGTACTAAGTCACTGCCCTGATGATCCCATCTCCATCCCTTGATGAGAAGCAAACACTACCACTCCTATGTAGTAGAGATTCTCAATTATTGCACTAAACTGTCTCTGGAAGAAATTCTCCATAGTCATTTCCTATTTATTTTAATCACTGCACCATTTGTATATTACAGAAGCAGATACAGAGCTTGAATAAAATGTGCTCAAACCTTCTGGAGAAAATCAGCAAAGAGGAGCGAGAATCAGAGAGTGGAGGTAAAGAAGTATTAGTGACAGAGGGAGACATGTATAATAAGATGACTGGAATAGCCATGGTGGTTTGGGTGGTAATAAAGTGAAGACACAGAATGAACTGCTTAGGAAAGGGTTTGCAACCATACTGCTAGCCTTTTGTGTTTAAGGCCAGCCCTGAAGCAGGTAGAAGAAATGGCAAAATGAAAAGGGAAAATTTGAGGATAGGTTGGAGGGTATTCTGACTTTTCCTCTGGACTGTGAGAGTCTAGATGATGCTGAAGTCAGAACTCCAAACCCTGGCAATCTGCAGGCCCTCCAGCTGCTAGGTTCAGACCTAGGACCAGATGTATACTTCATGGTTCTCCTTTTTCTTCAGGTCTCCGACCAAACAAGCAGACCTTTAACCCTGCAGACACCAATGCCTTGGTGGCAGCTGTTGCCTTTGGGAAGGGTCTGTCTAATTGGAGACCTTCAGGCAGCAGTGGTCCTGGCCAACCAGGCCAGCCAGGAGCTGGGACAATCCTTGCAGGAACCTCAGGATTACAGCAAGTACAAATGGCAGGAGCTCCAAGCCAGCAGCAGCCAATGCTCAGTGGAGTGCAAATGGCTCAAGCAGGTCAACCTGGTAAGGTGGCAAGGGTGGAAATGTAATTGACTTTGAACAGGGGAGTAGAGATGATCAGGATTATCTAGGCTCCCAGCATCCCCAGACCTGGGAGTTTTCTCCTTTGCATAGTGACTCAGAAAACAATTTTCAGCAGTAAAAATTCTCATCTGAAACTCTGAAGCAGGCATCAGAGAGTAAGGAACAACTTTGAGTAGGAGAAACTGCTCTCAATTTCTACCCCATCTCATACCTCTTTCTCAACTGTCCTGTCCCATTTACTCTGGAGATTAGGTTTGTGGTCAGTGTCTCTTTGTGGGTAGAAAAATCAATGGTCAGCTAGCTGTGGAGTGCTCTCCTGTAACCCCAGTGATTTAGGAGGCTAAGGCAGGAGGATTGCTTAGGGCCTCACAGCAACTTAGTGAGGCCCTAAGAAACTTAGAGAGACCCTCCCTCAAAATAAAAAATAAAAAGGGCTAGGGATGTAGGTCAGTATGTAAGTGCCCCTGGGTTTAATCCCCAGTACCAAAGAAAAAAGAAAATCAGTGGTCAGACCTTACTTAATCAAGGTTATTTGGAAGATGCATCAGGAATTGACAAGGAGGCAGTTTCTTGTTCCTACTGGTATTATTTTCTTTGTATCCTGTCTCTCTTGCCTTCCTGCCTTCTCTTGTACTCACTTTTAGTAATTAAGAGAATAGTCTGGAAGAGTTCAGATGCAAGCAGCAAGAAGAGTTATTTCTTACATGCTGTCTAGGAAAAAAAGACAACAGAATCAAGAGAAAACAGCCTTTTTTTTTTTCCCTTTCTTCTTTTCTTTTTTTTTTTTTTTTTTTTTTTGTGGTACTGGGGATTGAGCCTGGGGCACTATACCACTGAGCTATATGCCCAGCTGTCTTTTTTTTTTCTTTGAGCTAGGGTTTTGTTAAATTGTTCAGGCTGGCCTGAAATTTGCAATCCTCCTGCCTCCTGAGTAGCTGGGATTACAGATACGTACCACTGTACCTGGCAAGAATACAGTACTCTTTTACCTGTAACACTGAACAAGGATCACACAGGTTTTTGTGTCTTTTCTAGGAGTAGATAAGCAGGACACCTCTCCCACTATTCTCCCAAATCACCCCTTTCCTCCTAGATACCTTCAGGGAGGGAGCTGGTGAAGAACCACACCTCTGATCTCTGCCAACCAGGGTCAGATGCCACAGGGGTTCTGCAATGATAAAGGAGATGGCAGAAGGGAACCTGAGAAACGACATTTCTGATTTATTGTGAAAGTCTTGCCTTGCTTCAGATGTCTTTCTTCGTATTCCTTTTAGGGAAAATGCCAAGTGGAATAAAAACCAACATCAAATCAGCTTCAATGCATCCCTACCAGCGGTGAGTGTGAACAGCAGCCTCCAGTACCAGGTGATCTTGCACAGTTGTGCAGTCATATTACCTTTGCTCAAGGCTCACCTAGATGGGTACAATAAACAGAACATGGGCTTTCAGCAACAGACAGAGCCCAGCTCCACTGGTGACTAGCTATATGACTTTGGGCAACAGACCTAAGTTTTCTGAACCTGTTTTCTCATTTGTAAATGGTGATGATACCTACCTCATAGGGTTGTTATGAGGATTAAAATGAGAAAATGACTGTAAAACATTTAGCACAGTATATGAAGTAATGGGTGCTCAATAAATGGTTGTTTTCATAGCCACTTCTTCACCCTGCCCTCCACAGTTCTTGATCCAGAACCCATCTGATATGCTGCTATTCCATTGTCAGTGGTGAGCTGATGAACCCAGAATCAAATAAGCCTGTGCTTATTTTGTGCTACTAGAAACAGTAACAGCCTGGATGTCCTTTGAGGCATATTGGCTCTCAGGTGTCTCCACTCAGGTTCCACCCTGTTGTCCCTCTAAGGTTCAGATGAAGAGACTTCTGGGTGGGGACAAACCTTCTACCTACAGCTGTAATGAAACTTAGGCCTGTCAATCTCTGAAGGCAAGTTAAATTCTTATATGGGAAATACGTAAAAATCCTCATCTTTTATCCCATCTTGTACACATGAAAGAGGATATCAAGGGGCCAGGCGAGACTGTGTGAGAAAGGGTTTTTCTGTAGCACATGTAAATCCCCTTCTTCCTCTTATTTTGGAGGAAGAGGTGATTGCCCTTCACACTGTCTTCAGGGTTTAGTTTGTATATAATTGTGCCTTGTTCCTGCACACTGGTCAGGATGGTTTTCCTCCATTAAATTAACTCTATGGTTTAGGTAAGAGCCAGATCAATAGTGGGAGCGGGCAGCCCAATAGCATTGCCTACTTTATAGAGTTGAAGAGCAGAGTGTGTTTGGACAACCAGCCTGTTCTGCCTTTCTCAGTATTCCTTTGTGAGCAAGTGTAAAGATTGAATCAGCTGAAGTGGACCAAAGGATTTTCTCTATGAAATAAAGGTATTTAAATTGATATTAACTAGCTCAGCAATTTATGAGAGCCGATATAGGGAATCAGAGACAATTCCATTAGTGAGTGCTACAAGGCAATTCAAATTTGTTCTCTATAAAATATTAATCTTTAATTAGCTTTGCACTAGAAACCCTGAGTCTTTCTTACGTCTCATCCTTCCAGCTGCCTTTCCTGTTCTGTCACACTGGTACTTTGGCCTTTGATTGGTACCAAACTGCACTCTGCCAGGCTGTGGCAGCAGAGGCCAGGACAAGTGGTCCTAGTTGTCACCTGTTGCTGTCCCAACAAGATGCGGAATGATGTCCATAAAGCTTAGTGACCACAATACACTGCAGTAGGGGAGTCCTGTCATCAGCTCTGAGGCAACACCAGACCTTTCCCCCATTTGAATAGTCCGGCCCATTAACCCAGTCACGTGTTGTTTATCTTCTCACCTTTTCCCTTCCCACTGGAAACATCAGAGCTAACTAGGATATTAGACAGAGCTCCAGCCATACTTCTATAAAACCCCTGGAGCAACTTTGGGTGACTTTCTCCTTTACTTCACCAGTGGTACCAACCCTATGTTTCTTTGTTGTCTCAGCCTGATACTGACTTCATTCACATAAAGCTATTAAAGTGGATTCTGTGTCCTCCAAGAACAAATATCCTCCTGTCCCAACAAAAATAAATGTACAACTTTACCTAAATCTTTTGCCCTTAAGCAAAAGATTTTACTTCTTACTCTGGAGTGCTCATACCTAAGTATTAGTCATTCTGCGAGTACATGCTCTCTTTTCCAACCCACCCCCCACCTGAGGTACATGCTTTCATTTCCACCTTCCACCTCTGGGTACACAAAGCTGTCACATCTCCCACTTGGGGGCCCATACAACCCAGAACCCAGAATGGAGAGAATGTATCTCTCCTAGCAGTCCCTAAGGAGGGACTGTATATGAAGTTTCCTTTGAAGAAGAGAACATGATCTGCTTACGTGCTCAGATTTAAGATTTGCAAAAGCTGACCGGTGGCCTACTCTGGTAGTTTCTCTGTTTCTTACTGTCCTGTTTTGCTCAGGGATTGTACTTTCTCCTACCCTTGGGGCCCAGGGAGAAAGGGATTAGGCCTTGTTTCCCAGGTTATTTCTGGGATGGAGAAAGAAGCACCAGCTGTGAAACCTCAAGTACCACAGCACAGTTCATCCCACAAAAGATGGAGGCTTATTGAATTAATGTCAGCCTAATGCCCATTGCTTAGAACCTCTCCAGTTCTACCTTGAGGCTGGGATTCGGTCATTGCTGAATCTCCTTTTCTTCATTGCCCAGGTTGTGGTGTTCTCTTCCCCTCCCTGTGTGTATTGCTTCTCTACTTAGCTGGCTTACCTTACTCAGCCATGAGCTTTTTTGGGAAATGGCTAAGATAGGTTGTAGCCAAGTACTCCTTCCCACTCCATAATGGGTCCCACCATTGGGCCTGAGCTGGAAGGGATGTTATAGCCCACCTCCTGTCATGCTGCTGGAGAAAAGAAGCTGAACTCTGCAGGAATGCCCCAGTGCAAAGCTGGGCCCCTTTCCACCTCCCCCAAGCAGCTGGAAACAAACTCTCCCTTTGTCTGAGTTTCTTGTACAGAATAATCCTCCTTATGGACAATGTATTCTCTGTGTCCCATGGACACAGGAGCCGTGTGAGCTGATCCCAGCACCAGGCAGGACGGAGGCTGAATCCTTCCAAACGCCTACCCTGGGTCAGCTCCTAGAGGAACTACTAAAGGGTGAATATTCTGTCTGCCTCAGATTTGGGGGGATAGCCTATTGCAGTTTAGCATTGGCCAGGACCAGAGTTTTCCTTTTTTGCTCAGCCTTGAGAGTCCACAGTGCCAATTTAAGGATGTTTGATGTGTTTTTTGCCTGAAAGTCTCAAATGCATAGGGGCACGGGGCTTGGTGGTGCACTGTTGTAATCTCAGCGACTTGAGAGGCTGAGGCAGGAGGATCCCAAGTTCGAGGCCAGCCTCAGCAACTTAGTGAGACCCTATCTTAAAAAATTAAAAAAGGGCTGGGGATGTGGCTCAGTAGTTAAATACCTCTGGGTTCAATCCTGTTACCAAAAAAAAAAAAAGAATAGCTAGCACTTGGAAGGGGTTTGCAGACAGTACTTTCTGATTAGAACAGAAGGCAAACTCTACCACCGATCAGGACCATGATGCTTTATCACTTTGACATGTCCCTCAGGACAAACTTTCTCTCTTCTTGTTTTTGAGCTCCCATGTATCACTGAGGCAGATCATGGGTTCTTTATGTGGTCTCTTGATAAGTTATATACTCTCAGGATATCAGCTACCATTTGCACATGGCAACTTCCCTGGGCACAGCATGGAAAAAGCTTCTGAATTCCTGGAACTTAATTTTCTTGCCTGAGTGATCCCAGAGATCTTTCTAGCTTATCAGGCTCTGACAGTAATTCTCAAGCCTCTGGTCCCCAGGAATATTTTTGTTTTCTTCACTGTAGGACCATGATACTTAGATAGGCCACTATTTTCCTAAATTTACCCCTAAGTCTCTCAGACTGCTATAAACTGCTCTATAGTTTATAGAGCTCCAAAGTTCCCTCTCTGTTGCCTACAACTTTATATATCAGCATCCTTCTAGATCATTTTCCTGGCCCTGTTTTCTAGCTTTCATATCATTCTCTGGTGAAGATCCATCAAAGAGGTGGTTAAGTTACCGAAGAGGTACAGGTATGACAGTGGTCACCTTCCCACTCTGACATCTCTCTTTTTTCTGGGAAAGAGATTTGTAAAGAGAGACTCCTTGGTATAGGCAAGAAATTTTACTTTTTAATGACAGTAACCTTCTTTACTAGATAAATATAAAATTTTCTGGGCCTTTTCCTCCTCTCTCTGCTACTACACGGCCTTTTCTCATTCTCACCCTAATTTCCTAGTTTGTGCTCCATTTGATTCTTCATCGTGTTTGCCCACACCCCACATGTAGACCATCCTTTGTTCTTTTTGCTAATTTTCCTGGGCAAAGCCTGTTGTCATGGACCTAGTTAATGTTGTTTTAGTTAGTATCTCTTCCATATTAAAAATCCTTCTTGACCCTGTATACTCTCTCACTAGCTCACTCACAGGCATGCTCTTGAAAAAAAGAGCCTATAACAACCACCATCTCTTCCACCTTCCTATGTTTCAGCCCCTGTAGTTGGGCTTCTGCTTCCACCATTTTTCTGAAACAATATCAAAGACTGTTGTTGATCTAATGGCTAAATAATGAGTTTTCCCCAATTCTTATATTAATATCTCCATTGCATTTAACAATGCTAACTATTTCCTTTACGTCTCTCTCTCCCTATTTGGCTTGTATGGCATACGTTGTCCTTGTTCTTCCACCTCTTTATACATTCCTCCTCTGCAGTTTTTGGACTTCCATACTTCTGCTTGCTTCTTGAATGTGGCTATTCTCTGGAACTTGTTCTCAACCTTCTTTTCTTCTTATGTAACCCACTTTCTCTGTGACCACCATTTTTATGTGCATAAGTCAAACTAAGTTTTACTTTTAGTCCAAACCTCTTTGCTAAGCTGCAGATTCTAGTTGGGCATCTCTACTCACATGATCCACAGGTACCTCAGGTTATAGATGTCTAAATCCAGTCATCTTTCCCTCTGTATCTGTTTCTCTTCTAGTTTTTCTGGGTGTTACCTAAGCCAGGAATATGGAAGCCATTCTAAACTATTCTCCTTCCATATTCCCAGCTAGTCCCCCTTTATAGCAAATCAGATACCAAATCCTATCAAATTCTCTCTTCAATATCCATCCATCCTGTCCCTCTGAGTCTCTCCATAAAATTATTATTCAGACTCCCTATCTCCAGATCTTAACAAATCTCATCCCATACTCCCTTGATTAAAATCCTTTTGATAGTTCAGGCCCCCCGTTTCTCAAACTGGAGTCCACATAACCTGGCAGATTAATAGGCATACTGAAAGTCACAGGATGAAATTATCCTAAAATTTTCATTTGAGGGTAAATAATTTTAAGTGGAATGGAAATTTAGCATGCATGCACTAGTAAGAGAAAATAGATGTCAAAGAATTCCTGCTAGTCTGAAGGGCTTCAAGCTAAGACACCACATTCCCTGGGGATTTTTTTTTTTTTTTTTTGAGTCAGGGACATAACATTCATTCAATGGAAAAGTTTTAAAAGTAACTCACATTTCCTGGAAAGACAAGTAAGATTCTGTGATCTAACCCCCTGCCTCCTCCTGACTTATCCTCTACATTGTCTTGCTCTCCACTTAATTCCAAAAACCATACAAACTGCTTACAGTTTCCTGAATGTAATAGGCTCTTTCAAATCTCTATTCCTTTATCCACACTGTTCCTCTGCTTTGCTCTATTGTTCTGTCTGACTAATACCCAATTATCTTTCACAATTCATCTCACAAGTCACCCCCCAGTGAAGCTTTCCACCGTCCCAGTCTGTTCACAACCCAACACCACTCTCACCAGGAAAGGTCAGTTACCTCCTGTTTTATGCTCCTCTTTTGTACCTTGTACACTGCATATTCTGGCTCCTGCTGCACTTTATAGTCCCTCAAGTTTAAGCACACTGAACTGTTAGAGTTTGAATCAGTTCTCCCACCTGAGAACTGACTGATCTTTGGCAAGATAATGTGTGTGTCTGGTATACTATAGCATCTGGCCCATCATAAACACTACCAGTGTTAGTGCCACTACAATTATTTCTGTTATGATTTGACTTCAGAGAGGTAGTCTAAAATAACATTTTGGTTGAAAGAGCAGGTTCTAGTGCCAGAATTGCCTGGGTTCATGTCTTACCTCAGCCACTTACTAACTGTAACCTTGGGCAAGTTAATTTATCTATGACTCTTATTTTCTTATTTCTGTGAATAATAATAATAGTGGCTATTTCATGGGGTTGCTGCAAGGTTTAAGTGAGTTAAATGCTTAGAATGGTGCCTGGGAGTAGGAGGAATTCAGTATACATTAGCTATCCCCAGTATAGCAGCTAGAAATTTGCTCTCAGTAATTGTTGCTTGAATAAATGATTGACCAATCCCTCTAAGAGGTTGTAACCTCTCCCTCTGCACTCCCTGTGCTGATGCTTCAGGAACTGTCCTCAGGAGACACCTTTTGTGCAGAATTCATTCCCTATGATAACTCCCTAGCAACTAGTGCAGAAGGGATACGAGGATATTTTTACATTGGATTGCCTGACATGATGAATCAATTTTTAATCTAATTTCTCCCACTTATTTGTTGTCTGTGTTTTTCTCTTAAGTCCCAGTTTGGTATTAAATTGTGTTATTTCAGTTTGATCACAAATTACAAGCTCCCTCACCATTTTTCATCATTTCTGAATAGTATTTCCTCGCTGTTCAAACCAGTTAAAGGCTCAGTTCCAGTCCTCCTATATTCTCTCCCAGAGGGACCCTTCATCACTCACAGTTTCTCTCTCTGCAATTGTGATAAGTCCCTGCCTCCCTTGTCTGGGCTTGCCAGTTGGGGCTCAAGTCTTCCTGATTGGCCATGTGTAATTCACTGGATCAGAATCAGAGTTCCATGCTTGCTTCTCTTCCCCTCAAACTCATTACCAGTCCTTCAGACTGTATTTTATGGCATCTTCCACCATTCTTTTTTTTTTTTTAATATTTTTAGTTGTACATGGACACAATACCTTTATCCCTGAGCTACAACCCCAGCCCCTTCTACCATTCTTACCACTTTGCTTTTAAGTGCTCTCTGTTACAGTCATAAGAAAATAAATACCCACAGGCTATATGCTGCCTCACCCCTCTGTGACTTGACATGTTGTACCCACTTGGAATGTCTGGCTTCTCTTTCCTGCTTCTACCTGGTGGAAAATTCATCCTTCCAGTTCAAGTGTCACCTGCTCCTGTAAAATCTTCATAACCTCTTCCCTGTATACTTGATCATTCTTCAACTACCTCTCCTGTACCTCTACACACTTCTTTATAGCACTCAAAATTCTATGGTAATTTATTTTTTATAAGTTCAATTCCTGGCCTGGATACTTACCCACATATGACCTTAGGCAAGTTGCTTTACTTCCAAGAACCTTAGTTGCCACCTCTGTAAAATAGGATTATAGTACTGACCTCAAAAGTATGGAGCATATTTCAAAAAAAATTCAAACCTGTAAGTACTCTTAATTTTCTATACGATTAAATCCAAGCTTCTCAGAAGGGCATACAAGGGCCTTCCAGCAAACTGTCAATGCTATTACTCTGTTCTCTCTCCTGAGAAATCATTTTTGTCTGGTGATATATTGGACTGTTCTGATTGTGACACATTACAATTAAATTAGTTTAACCAAAAAAAATAAAATAAAATAAAGACCCAATCATATTTGAGTTATGCAAATGATTTTAGATGGGCTCAGGGGCTCAAATGTCTGAGCTCTGTCTCTGTATTTCTCCATTCCACATCATTATATCTCATCTCATGGAAAAACTTTGGGTTTGCCAGGGTTAAGTGCCATTTAGATTGGATTAATGGGGGGCATGGGGAAGGACACCAGGATTAATGAACTAG
Organism: Urocitellus parryii; assembly: GCF_045843805.1. Lineage (NCBI taxonomy): Eukaryota > Metazoa > Chordata > Mammalia > Rodentia > Sciuridae > Urocitellus > Urocitellus parryii. The sequence continues at coordinate 27,989,189 of NC_135541.1, read as the reverse complement.
AGGAGTCTAGGAGGAAAATCTTAAATGAAAGCGGAGATGGGAGAGTGAATACAGCCTTCACAGTATGCTTTGTATGTTTTCATCTATACAGAGAATCCTGAGATTTCTATTTTTTCTCCTGTCCCTTCCTTTCTCCTGAACTTAAAATTACTGTTTCTGTTGTCTGCTAAAATGCGCCATCTCACCTCAAACTCAGGATAACCCAGATTGCTTTCTTTTTCTCCATTTGCTCCATGTGAGTTATCCAACTTGCCAGTCTTGGTTAGTTTGGGATCCTCTCTCTGCTCTTCCCCCACTTTCCACCGTTGGTCTAGGTCAGGCCTTATTGTGTCAGGGCAGTTCCGCTGTGGGGATCCCCAGCTGGTCTCTTGATAATAAACCTACTGTCACCAGGTTTGTCTTTCAAAACCTAACCAGGGTCATATCAGCCTCCTACTCAATCTTCAGGGACATTCCCTGTACAAATTAAATTCTTCACTTTTTATCCAAAACACTTCATGATTTCAAGCTAACCTACCTTTAACCTTCTATCATAGGAAGGCCTTTCATTCACCGCATCTTTTAGACACACTGAGTCCCTTCCATTACAGTGTGCCTGCCCTTGCTTTCCTGAGTTGGTTTCTTTGTCCCTGTATTTTCCTCAGCCAGAAATACTTGTGTTGCTTCCACCTTGCTTGCTATGTGATCTTGAGCAAACCCCTCAACCTCTCTGATTCTATTATTCTGCTAAGAGGCAATAATTGCATTGACCTTATAGGAGTCAAGAGCATATGGAAAGCAGCTGGCTGCATGATTTTCAGAGAAATGTACTCTTGGCCCTTCTCACATATATTCTGGGTCTTTCTAGCTCCTTCATCCTGATAACCTGCCCTGGTTGTTTCCTAACAAAAAGCCTCCCCTCTTCTCTCTCCAGAGCTTTTCCTGCAAGTTTTGTCTCATTCCGTCCTTCCTGAGTTTCTTCAGTTCAAGGAACACGAAATGATATCTACAATGTGTGGCACTGGCTATCCACTGATGGATCAGACCTTTCCCTGACTTTTTAGGGGTCCAGGCATGCCTTCAAATACCAAATGATGAGTGTTACATATAGTCTCTCCCTTCTGGCCAGATGTCTTTCCAGACCCAATCCCTTCAGCCAAGATCTCAGGCAGAGGATGCCAGTTAGCTGACTGAGGCACAGGGATGCACAGAATGATTAACTGGTGAACCCTTTGCCCTCATCTTTGCTCCCTGTCCTCATGGGCTTACCCTCCCCTCAGCTTCTCTGTGTGGGTACTATGTAGGAAATGCTCCTTGTCTTTTACAGGATGGGGATGGGAGAAGTTTGAATGCCACCCAGAGGCTGCTTTCATTCCCACCTGTACTTCTATGGCCGTCACCAAAAACCCTCAGGTCCTGTTGTTCTTAGCCGACTGCCTGTGAGTCCCATTTACTATTATTCCTTCCACTGTCCACCCACTCACTCATGAAAATGCAGGAATGTTTTTTTCCATTTCTTCCTGTCGTTTCTACTTCTCTGACCCTTTTAATTTTTGTGCTAATACAGAGCCTCAAACAATCATGGAAGCAGAGTTGATAGAGTTCGTACAGGTGATATTTTTCAGTCTGGACCCTTGGAGAAACTCCACTGGTTTACCTTCTGTGAAAAGTAAACAGAAGGGCCCCTTCAAGAGAAGTGAATGGAGAGTGAGTCACACAGGGTGGAACTTTGAAGTCATCACTTCACTTCCCATGAGTCAGGAAGACTCTAGGAAGGATGTGGAATTTTAGCTGTTGGACTGAGTGTTCTTTCCCCATACCGTGGGCCTTCATCCTTATCAAACTGTGGATTCAGTTTCCCTAGTTCATTAGCCCACTGTGGTTTGGTTTTCCTTGTATCCAGGTGGAAGAAAGCATGGCCTTGAACCTAGTTTTCCTGCAGATTCCAAAGAGTCCCATTTCTGCTGTCCTGCCTCCCATTTCGTGAGCTGGGTTGGGGAGCATCCTCTTCACAGTCTCCCATCTAGAGAGGCCAGTATCTCTGCCCAGTGCTTGCCATCAGCTGCATCAGACTTTTACCATTTTTCAGAAACTCCTCATCCTATAATTCTGTTCAGAGAATGCCTCACCTTCTGACAAAAGAGAAAATAGACACCTTCAAATAAAAACTCCCTCGGTCTCCTTCCAACCCACTGACAGATACTCTTCTCTTCCACATATTTTAGTCTGCAAGTATTCTTAGCCAAAGACCAATCCCGCCACGTGTGCTGGAGCTCAATGCCTTGTTCTACACAGCATATAAACATGCTCCAGCCTCTTCCTATTGGAAACAACCCTTAGGATCAATCTGGGGTTGAGAACCACATGCTGATATTTTAAAAGTTCCCCAGCCATTGCTGAAAATATAAACAATAAAATCCAAACGTCTTACCAGGGCTACAAGGCTCTTCATAAACTAACTCCTGCCTACATTTCCTACCTTTACCAATGTGCACTCTGAGCTGGAGTGCTACCAAACTACTTACAGAGTTGCCCAAACCTGCCATATTTTTTGCTTCTGTGTGTGTGTGTGTCCTTCTGCTTGGAAAGCATTTCCCTGCCATCTAGAAAGTGCTCTAATGTTCAACTTTAGTGTCATTTCTTTGAAGTCTTCGAAAGTAACCTTCATGCTGTGTGAAGGCACCCCCCCCTTCCCCAATGGGTTTATCTCTTACCACATACAACTCTAGTTGTTCATGGATATGCTCATCTTCCCTACTGGATGGTGTTTGTAGGAACTACAGAGCCCATGGAAACGCCACTTGGTAGACTTGAGTCTATATTAGATATTGGAAGATGCTTTCTCTCAGGATCAGGACAAGGCTGAATAAAGTGTCTTTGAGTACATTCATTCATGTAGGCACTCAACATTTACTGAGGACTTGCCATGGTCATTTACCAATGTAATCCAGGTGAATAAATCTATAGATGAAGAAGTATCCTGTCACTACTTTGGCCTCTGGAACAGTCTCATCATCTATAATAGTCTGCTTTGTCTATCTATAGTGGACTCTCATGACAGACACTTAAAACCCCTCAGTAGTTTTCTTAGAACAGTTCTTTGCACACAGTAAGTGTTTAGGAAATATTTTAAATGAATGCTCACAAATCCATATACAAATATGTACCTTCTTAATATATGGGCTTCTTCCCCACTTTGCCAGCTAAATGTTGAGACAGAAACAATGCTACGTATTTCACATGGGTTATCTCCTTTAATCTGCACAATAATTCTATGAAATAGGTATTGTTATGGTTCCCATTTTATTGAGGTTTCAAAATTTACCTAAGGTCATATAAGTACCAATTGAAACATTAAAACTCAGGACTTTGGAGTCAGGTGTGACCTCAAAGCCACTAGAATATATCTGGAAGACATTAGGACTTCAATAAATATTTATTGGCTCCATGAATACTGCTTTCAAGTGGAGGGGAGTGGAAAGGTTTTTTAATTATTTCCCTTCCTACTAGATTCTGGGTCCCTTGGTCTCTTTCCATTTTAACATTGTCCCATTCACTCTAACATCCACTCAGAAAACATTATAAAGGTTCAGCTGAGTGGGTCAGATGATAGATTGTATTGATACTTGAGATGACTCAAGTATTGCCCCTGTTGAGAGGAGCTTGTAGTTGGGGTTGAAAATTACATTAGAGTAAAATCATGGGAGGAAGAGAGAGTGACTTACTGACTGGGAGACTGGACTGTGCTTTTGTGCTGAGCCAGTGGGTAAGGCTCGAGGGTAAGGGAGTATGAAAGACATCTTGGGGGATGGTAAAGCACTGGTATGACTCAGGAGGGTGACAGAAGTAGAATAAGAAGACTAGGTAGGGACTAGATCAGGTTGAACCCTAGCATACAATGCTAAGGAGTATGAGTTCTTTGAATACTTGGATTCTTTTGCCATTTTCTTAAAAGTGCAGGTACTAATGGGTTGGGTTGATCTGTACTTTAGCTTTTACTTCTTATCTAAAGTCTAGGATGAAAATCCCATGTGGCTACATCCCATCATTTATGAACATAGTATTCCTCCCAGCTACCATCTTTCCTGAGTTCTCTCAATTCTGTCCATATTTACAGCATCCAATTTTACAAGCAGTTATTGGATCACTGTATGCAAAGCACTGGCCAGGAGCTGCTGGAGGTATAGGTTTCATGGGTTTCATGAAACATGGTTCTTGGCCAGAATAGTTAAGTCTAGTTGATGAATGTGAGAGGATCAGGCCAGGTAGTATAGAGCTGACAATTAAATACGGAGAGATATAGTACCTCTTGAGAAGTTTCCACATAGACAACGTGTTTCCTCCAATTTTATCAGGTTCTTCCCAGGTCCTGCTGTTGTCTTTCACTTGGTCTCTCTTCCTTACCCTCCCTGGTCACCTAGACTATAAACCCTGAGTCCAGGGACACTGTCAACAGAACCTAACATGGTCTTACATATTGTAGGTAGTCAATGTATATTTGATGAATGATTGACACAAACCTGATAATAGTCTTGAAATCTTCAATTTCTCCTCTGCTTCTAGAATAAAAATCAGACTGCCCCTTTGGTCTTCAAGACCTTCTAGGTTATGTCACAGCCAACTTCACTTCCTTTTTCCCCTTTCACTACCTTGAAGGCCAGTTTAGCCAGTGATTCACAATTCTTGCCCGGGGCCACTTGTATTCTCCCACCTCCGTTCCAGGAAATCCTCTTGGCGGCTCCTAATGCTAGGACTCATCCAAGTTTATAGGATCGGTGAGAAGGCATCGGTAGCCAGTTGCTCCCTCCCGCTAAGCCCTCCCAGCCACCCCAATAAACCCCTAGCCCGCCTGGCCAGCCGGCCCCCTTCGAGAACAGGGCTGAATCCTAGAACTTCCTCCCAGAGTCCTAGCAGGGCCTGCCGTCAGACGGCGGGTGTTTGTTGGTGGACTGGTCAGAGGGCCGAGGATGGGACCCGTCGGGTGCTGGACGTCAGAAGAAGCAGGGTGCTCCCAAGGTGGACCAGGCCGCAGGCACCAGCCGCGGCGGGCTGGGAGATGCGAGGGAAGGGGTGGGGAGCCGGGCTGGGTGTGCTTCCTGCCCCGGGATCTGGCGGCCCGCCCCTGCCCCCGCCCCTGCGGCCCAGCCGGCGCTGGACGGCCCCTCCTGCCTGGGCTGGTCGCCCAATCAGCAGGCGCCCCCCGCCCGGTCCGCCCCCTCCCCCTCTGGTGACAGAAAGTCGGCCCAGCAGATGAGGAAGTGGCAGGCAGGATAGCCCTGGGGACTGCTCTCTGGCCCTGCTCCCCCCACCCCCCGAGTCCTCCACTGCTGTCCGCCTGGCCCCCACTGGTGAGTCTGGACCTTCCACAGCTTCCCACGTGCCGGCGCCCCCTGCCTGGCAGGCCCGGCTAGCCTTGCCCTGCCCTGCCCTGCCCTGCCCAGGGTATGGGCGAGGCTGTTCCTGGGGCGAGTGGGTGGGAGGTCCCAGCTCCTGGGGCCGGGCTTCACCAGCTCCCTCCCTCCCCGCCCCCCCTCCGCCCTGGCCCCCCGTTTGCTCACACCTAGGCCTTTCTCCACCACCTTTTGGTCTTGGCCCTCTCCCTCCCCTCCTCTCTTCCCTTCCCCTTCCCCTTCCTTTGCCGTATCCTTTTCCCTTCCATCCATCTTAAGGAAGGAAGGAACCGGCTAAGCTCCCCTGTGAGGGACACACCCAGATTTTCCTCAAGCTTGTGGAGAGGTCCTTCCCAGAGGCCTGGAGTCCCTCCTGACCTCCAGGGTGCCTGTTCGAGTGCGTGGGGGTGAACTTGAGGCTGGTGGCTGAGGGAGATAAGGAGCTCGCATGTGCCAGAGAGGAGCTGTGTGAGAGCACACGCCTAAGGCTTAGGCCCTGCCACAGCATAGGCCACCAACAGAGTCACTGTGCATGAAGAAATGAGGAGTGTCGCCCGCCAAAACATATCCGTGTATGAGGGAGGTGCTTGTCTGCGTATGGTGTGAGTGGTCAGATGTTCTCTCACCTGCTAGTAGCTCAGCCATGTGTGAGTAACTTAGCGCGTGGGCCTGAGCCTGAGCCAGTGAGCATATGCTTTTGCACACAGTGCCCTGGGGCTGTGCAGGGTGGTATGTGAGTGCCAGTACCAGTGCAGTCTGGAGCAGGCGTGAGAGTGCATGTCATAGTCCATGGAGGCCTGTTGGGGTGGTGTGTGAGGCAAGGCATTTGTGGCCAGTAGGAGGTGTGTGGGTCGTGTGGATGTGTGCTAGTCCTTGGAGCTGGGCGCATGTTGTAAGAGTGTGTATGTAGAAGGCAGGGCTTGGAGACTGACCATGGTGGGTGTGCAGAAGGGTGGGATGACCTGCAGGTTTGGGGAATCCCTGTGAGATTTGTGTGTGAGAGGGGCTCACGCAGCTTCTGTTGGATATCAGAATTGTATGTCTTCATGGAGCACTGTACAAGTTGTCCTCTGGATGGAGGAAACTGGGAGCACCTGCTGCCCTGGCTTTTGAGAGATTGCCTGGTCCCTGGGGACAGTCTTATAGAGTCCCAGACTCTCCTGGGTCTAGGCAGAGGTTTTTGTGTCCCTATGAGCCCTCCCCCGACATTCCTTTGGCCTTTGAGGGGGAGGGGGCCTAGCCCATTGGGATCCCTCCCAGAGGGAGGGGAAGATTCCTGAGACCTCCTCCACTCCCCACCTCCTCACATGCCACTGGCTTCCTTGCCCCTCCCTGGAAAGGAAAGGTTCTTGTACCCATTCTGAAGTAGGACAAACTGAGAATTCATGGCTGGTTTGGGAGAGGATGCTGGGTGTGGATTTTTAGCAATCCTTGGGCCAAGGCTGGGACCAGGGCCAGGAGAAGTTTCTGGAGAACCTAGGACCTTAGCTTATCTAGCTGGTCCAGAGTGGTGGGTGGTGAGTTTGGGGCTTTACTTGACTTTCCCAATCCTGGTGGTTCCTGCTCCCCTAGGCACTGACCTGTGGCCTGGACCCACCCTCCATCCCATGCCCAATACAGCGGGGGCGGGCAGAGGGCGGGGCTGCTGCCAGATCTAGTCAGACAGGTGGAGCCGCTGGGGCAGGAGTCTCACAAGAGCCAGGCTGCCAGAGAGGAAGGGCTCTGCAAGAGAAGAGAGCCCAGCAAGCCTACAAGGAGAGGGGAGGAGAAGAGAGGCTGGAGGTGAGAGCCCTGGAAGGCAGAGGGGAGACCTAGGGAGAGGAAGAACCACAGACCAGTAAGGTTCTGGAAGGGACTGGGGAGGTGAGAATCTAGGCAGGGGAGAGGAGGGACCCTGGGGAGATCCGGAAGGGACTGGACTGGAGGGGAGGATAGATTGAAAGGGAGAATCCCTGGAGAGAAGAATTTCCTCTTATAGCTGGGGAAGTGAGAGACTTTGACAAAGAAGGGTGAAGAGGTTCACTGGTTCACTGGAGTTGAACTCTCTGTTGGTGAGAAGGGAGGGCTCCAGAAAGGGACCTGGAATTGAGAAGAGGGGAGGCCAGGAAGTAAAACTGTCTGAAGAGGCACCGAGAGGAGAGTAAGGTCTGGAGAGGAGAGGACCAGTGGAATAGCTCTCCCCCAGGCAGGCAGGATGTGTGGGAGCAGATGCCCTCACCAAACTGCCTCCTCTTCCCTCAGACCCCAACAATTCCATTTACTGTGATTCTGTCCTTTTCTCAATGAGGCATCAGAATTGTTCTGTGTCTTTAGCCTGTTATCTGGTTCTGTGTCTTATCTTCGTGGGTCAGGTGTGGGATGGGGATACAGACAGGATGTGTGCCTGTCTGACGTCCATCCTCCATCCCTCCCTACAGTCCCTAGCCAGGATGGAGGCTATTGTGAACTTGTACCACGAGATGATGAAGTGTGCAGGTGAGATGCTATCCAGCAGCCCTTCCCTCCCTTCTTTCCAGGGATCCTGGGATTTAGGGCTTTGTCTTAATGGAGAGTCCCTATGAATCCCTTGACCCTTTGTGACCTGACCTGAAAGGTATAGATCTGGTGAGGTTCCTTTGAACCCGTGACCCTTCCTGACTCCTTGACATTCATTCACAGATCCCCGGGTCCAGGGTTACCCTCTGATGGAGTCCCCCCTGCTAATGACCTCCATCCTCTTGACATACGTGTACTTTGTCCTCTCACTTGGACCTCGCATCATGGCCAACCGGAAGCCCTTTCAACTCCGAGGTTTCATGATTGCCTACAACTTCTCATTGGTGGCACTCTCCCTCTACATTGTCTATGAGGTGGGCCTGGATGTCTAGGCTTTAAATCCTGCCAGCAGGATAAGGGGTGGGCCAGAGGAGCAGAGCATCTCTCCTTTCCAGAGGTTCAGATTCATTTCTTCAGCTAGAGATGGGAGGGATTGCTGGGAGAGGGAACTCTGGTGGTCTAATTCACACTCTTCACAGTTCCTGATGTCTGGCTGGCTCAGTACCTACACCTGGCGCTGTGATCCTGTGGATTATTCCAACAGCCCTGAGGCTATTAGGGTAAGTAAATAGGGGCTGGGATTAGGTCTTAATCAATGACTTGAGCCCATGGCCTAATCTAGAGAGGCTCTTGAAACAGTGGGGGGTGGGGGGATCCTAAGGCTGCCTTGATTGACTTTTTGCAGATGGTTCGAGTGGCCTGGCTCTTCTTATTCTCCAAGTTCATTGAGCTAATAGATACGGTAAGTTGTTATGAGATGTATGAACTGGGGAGGTGGGGAAGAAAAGCCCCTGGCTCTGAACACCTCCCTGATGATCTTTATTCAGGTGATCTTTATTCTCCGGAAGAAAGATGGGCAGGTGACCTTCTTGCATGTTTTTCATCACTCAGTGCTTCCCTGGAGCTGGTGGTGGGGGGTAAAGATTGCCCCAGGTAAGTATTCAAGACCATTGGAGGAGTGAGCACTAGGAACCAGAGGCTCAACTCTCCTAACCCTGTTTTACTCTCTCCCACAGGTGGAATGGGGTCTTTCCATGCCATGGTAAACTCCTCTGTGCATGTTATCATGTACCTATACTACGGATTATCTGCCCTTGGCCCTGTGGCTCAACCTTATCTTTGGTGGAAAAAACACATGACAGCCATTCAGCTGGTAAGGGGTCTGCTGGCCTATAACCATCTCAACATTCCTAGTCTAGATCCTTTTTTTGTAACCTATCTCACCTTTGACCCTATCCCTCCAGTCCTTACTTAACCCATGCCTTTCTCTGTCCTAGATCCAGTTTGTCCTGGTCTCGCTGCACATCTCCCAGTACTACTTCTTGCCCAGCTGCAACTACCAGTACCCAGTCATTATCCACCTCATCTGGATGTATGGCACCATCTTCTTCATTCTGTTCTCCAATTTCTGGTATCACTCTTATACCAAAGGCAAGCGCCTGCCCCGAGCACCTCAGCAAAATGGAGTTCCCAGTATTGCCAAGGTCAAGGCTAACTGAGAAGTGTGGCCTAGATAGATGCCCACCTAAGTGCCTCAGGACTGCACCTTGGGCAGCATCCTTCAGTGTCCTCCCCACCTACACCTGTGACCAGGGCTCAGGAGGTCAGGACTGAACAGGGGACTGGCCCTGCCCCCTGCCCACAGCTGGTCTACAAGGGCCACTGCTTCCATTCCTCACACTTCTGGCGGACAGCTCCAGGGATGTGGCCTCATTGCCCTCTGGCATTTCAGAGTTGGGGGCTGAAAGGGCTGGACATTTACTTCCCCCTCTCTGCTTTAGACTTGGGAGAGGAACACTCAGGGCTGGCCCCCACCAGGGTCTTGTGGCCTTTTTCCTCACACTGAAGAGGTCAGCAATAATCTGTCACTATGGACCCAGGCTCCCTCCCTCCACCCCACACCGAAGCTGGAGCTTCTGGGCCAAAGGTCAGGGTATGTGGGGGGGGAGGGATGCTGGGAATGTAGCCTGTGGAGGCTACTTACTCACTTGTGTCTTAATTAAAGTGACAGAGGAAACCACCAAGGCTTTGTGTGTACATGTGTGAGTGGAACTACAAACAGGAGGTTTCTCACAGGAGAGAGGAGCCCCTGGGAAGGCTACTGGGACCTAGGTCTTACAAGGAAAAGAAAGGAAGACATGACTTTATTAGAAAAATAAAAAAAACTGAGGTGATGGGTTGGTGTGTCATTAACGGATGCCTTGATGGATGAGGCTGCTTTTAGCTGCACTGGCCTTCTCCCGTTCCCGTCGTCGTGCAGGGTCCAACTCAAAGCAGCGCCACAGCCGCAGGGTCTCATCTGCTGCTGCTGATGCCACTGTGGCCCCATCTGGGCTCATGGTCAGACTCAGGACCCGTGCTGTGTGACCTAGGACAAATTAAGAGTAATTTATGTGAACACTGACATATACATAGTCCTCTAATTTTGACAGCCCCCTTGAAATGTGTAGTACACCGTAAGATTAATTAAGATATACAAGTCAGTGGTTTTCAGTGTATTCAAAGTTGTGCAACCATTGTAACTATTTAATCTCAAAATATTTTCATCACTCCCATTACCTTCTCCCCTAGGCCCCAATAATCTGTTTTGTCTCTGCATTTACCTGATCTGGATGTTTCATATACATGGAGTCATACAATATGTGGCTTTTTGTCTCTGCCTTATTTCATTATGCCACCTACCTTTGAGTTCAGCCACTTTGGCCATGGTTGGGTATTTCCAAATAACCAGCTGATTCTGGGCAAAGCCATGGCCTGAGATAAGCTCCTTATAGTGGGGAGACCAGAGGATAGAGCACACCTGAGGAGAGAAGCTGGTGTAGGTATGAAATACAGCTAAGGATACTCAAATCAGAACTGAGTCCATTCTAACATAAAGCACCCTGCTAGGTACTACAAACTCACTTGAATGGTCATAGTCCTTAAAAAACCCTTTTAGAGACAATTTTCCATTTTATAGATAATCAGAAAGAAGTTTGATAAATTGCATACAAGTTGTTAGGTGACAGAGCCAGAATCTGAACTTAAGCCATCTGGCTCTAGAGTCCATTCCTAGAGTAAAGGCTACATGTTGGGGGAATGAAAGGAGAGGAAGCCAGAGTGGCTGAAAGGAGGCCTACCCTCAAGACCTCAAATATCCTAATGGATTGGGATTGTATGCTGTAGGTGATGAGAAGCCAGTATAGGTTTAAGGAGGATAGTAGAGACCACTCAGATCAGAGAGCAAAAGGATAGATTGGAGGAGATGAAGAATGTTTAGAGGTAGGCATGGTGTTACACAGCTGAATTTCAGCTATTCAGGAAGCTGAGGCAGGAGGATCACAAATTCAAGGTCAGCCTCCACTACTCAGTGGGACCCTGTCTCAAAATAGAAAAGAACTGGGCAGGGCTGGAGTTGTAGCTCAGTGGTAGAGGCACTTGCCTGGTATGTGTGGTACCCTCAGCACCACATATAAATAAAAGATCCACTGACAACTAAAAAATAAAATTATAAAAAAGGGTTGGGCGCCTAGTTCAGTGGTAAAGCTCTTTTGGATTCAATCCCTTGTATGGTTAAAAAAAAAAAAAAATGCTTGGAGATCAGTGAGGAAACCTTATTGTGCCTTTCCTGGGAAGGATGAGGCGAAGTGGAGAGGACAGATGTGAATGATATTCTAAGGTAAAACATAAGATTCTGGTGATTCTGGTGAGGATAAAAAATTCTAGTATACCTCTCAGACTTCTGAGCACGTTCTGTCATTCTGAAGCAATATAAGAGGAAGAACACATTTCAGGGAGATGGGACATTAAGGAGGTGGGAGTGCCTAGAGGACATAACAGCCAGAGATAAGTCAGACTGTTATCTGACTTATGGAGCTAATGAATAAGTACTAAGTCAGAAGTTTGGAAATCACTAAGGTATAGAGTTGGTGAAGACATTGGAGTAGACATGGTTGCCTAGGCGGACCACACAGAGTAATAATACTTCAGGACAGGCTGGAATACGTAAAAGACTACCTGGGAATGGGCATCTACAGCACTCAGACAGGCTCCAGAGCAGACATTCCAGATGCGAATGTGTCGGTCACTGGTGCCCCCTCCTGTTGCTAGGATATTGGACTGCCATGGACACCATGCTACAGCCTAGGTGGGACAAAGGCAAGGTCAGTGGGTACTAGAGATAAACAAGAGGCTATCAAGGTTATAAGATGAACCCAATCCAATCTCAACATCCCATCACCCTTAATATTCCCCAGGTTATAGCTCTGGAATTGTAGAGACCTAGCCCAGCCCCTATCTCACCTTAACAGCACCTTGATGCTGGGTGAATGTTTGCAGGGGAACCCAGCCACTCTCTCCTGGAGCACTAGGCCACACGTTGACCAAGTTGTCATTGCCACCACTAGCCAAATGTCGTCCATCTGGGGCCCAACACAGTCCACACACTTCCTGGCTGTGGCCACTCAGTGTGGCCACATGGTGGTCTGCTACCCGAACATCATGGTGGTGGATGTGGCCAGAGCGTGAGCCACTGAGGGAAGAATTAAGAAATTCAGGTTCTACAGCAGCCCCAAATGCAAGCCAGAGCTGCTTTAGTTTAGAGGTATTTAGTCAGAGGCATGGGGAGGCAGAAATCAGACTGATTTTGCCAGTCTAGCAAAAACCACTGACCTGGACAGGATATAGCTATTCCAACTTAGGGAGCTCACTCGGGCAGAGTGACTAGTCATGTTTCGAAGTCGTTTCTGCTGTTGTACATCCCATAGCTAGAGAGAGAACACCACTAAGATCAGAAATTGAGGTTTGGCAATAAATATCCTCTAGCTAGACAAGTCCTTGGGGTCTGATGTCAATAGAACTGCAGTGTAGGTACCAGTCTCACCTGCACCTCTGCATTGCTGGTGCCTACAGCCAGGTAGTTGCCCTCTTTAATCCAGGCCACAGAGGATACATAGTCTCCAGGCTGCTCCATTTGCAACAACTGCAGGATGTCACCAGAACTTGCACTCCACAAATATACACTGTTGTCCAGTGCCACAGCCAATACATTTCCAGAGCTCCAATCCACAAGGTTTAGGTCTAGCAGAGGCAGAAAGGGAAGAGCATGAAATTCCTTGTTTGCCTGGTCCCCAAGTCCTTTTTTCTCCATTGATGGGCAACAATAAAACTGCACTTACAATAGTCATTTCGGATTTCAGGAGCATCCAGGATCCGATCTGGCAGGGAAGGAATGTAACGGCAGGTCTTCCGGCTGGAGCCAGGAGTGGCCTTCTGGCTATAGAGTACTTTCAGTCTGTTCTGGTAGCCTGTGGCAACGGAGTGGGTCTAGACCATGGGAAAACTGACACCTCCCTTGCCCTCAGCCTTAGGTGAGAAGAGCAAACAGCATCTCCCTCAGTCCCTGGGAGTGGACTGACACCAACCTCCAAGAACCAAGAACTTCAGGTCTTACCTTCTGGGGCATTCTGTGGTTTTCCACTGAGTCGGAGGATCTTAGCTTCTTCCACATCAAAACCGTTCAGGTTCAAAGCCCAGGCTTTCTGATGCTCCTAGCATATAAGAGTGATGGTGAGGCAGGGTGGGATCCAGAGGCCACAGTCAGATCCCATGCCTTGCTCCTCTCTGAGAAACATACCTTTTTTGTGGGCGTCTGGCTGTTTTCAGGCTGGTTCTCCTTGCTCAGGAGGAAGCTAGCCACCTCCATCTGGGAAGCACTGCGATGGGGGATATAGCGGTCACCGCCAGGTTTGCTAGGGGTGGTCTGAACCTTGGAATTAGATTTGCCTGGGGCCGGGAAAGAAAAGCCATACAGTCTGACCAGGTTCCTGGTGGGAACACGAAGCCTTCTCTGGGCCATCCCCTCTCCTTCCTAGTGTCCCGTCGCATGCCACTAACCAGGAGTTCGGCCTGGGGTCCTGCCAGCGCTGTGGGATCTGTTGGCTGCCCGCATGGGCGAGGGGGCCGGCCCCGCTGCTTCTTTGGCTTTGCGCTGCCAGCGCGCGAGGGGTGCATTGGGGATGGGTGCGTCCAGCTGAAGCAGGGAGTGCAGGTCGCTCTCGAACACGAACTGCGCCATGGGAGCGCCCGGAAGGGAAAGGGGTCCTGAGAGTTGGTGCCCACTGTGAGCCCTGGAAGAAGAGGCGACCAGGCTCAGGGAAGGCTTGAGGCTCCTTCGTTCCCGGCCGGCTTCACTATCAGGCCGCCCTCGGCTGCAGCCCCTCCCGGCCTAGCAGCTCCCCCACCCCCCGGCGAATCCCTCGGTTCGGCCCAGCAGCCCCTCACCGTGCGTTCCGGAGCAGGTTCCAATCCCGGACCGGCTTCTGCACTACTGAGCAGTACCTCTTAAACTCTCCGCTCCGAGCGCTCATTGGCTCCTTCAAAACCCAACCGTCGCAACCGTTGTTCTCGCCCATTGGCCTCTATGGCATAGAGGGCGGGTCTTCCGGTACAAGACAGGTCTCACGAGAGTGCAGTAAAGGAGCGTGATTTGAATGAAGGGTGGGAGAGAGGTCTGAAGCCGGTATCCCTGGGAGAAGGAGACTGAAAGTGGTAGGGGCAGGCGCGGCGCGCGTAGGGCGGGGCCTGCGTTGCTTCCGCGTTCCCGAGTCGCTTCCATTCATTCTTCAGGGTTCCCTCACCCGCTGCAGGGATCGGCCTCGTTCGCCTGAGGGTCAGAGATCCCGAGGAAGTGCTCACGTAACGCCTACCAGTGGATCATATTTATGGTACCTACTCGCAGGACTCGGTGGAATGACCCGAAGCACTTGAGCCCTTCAGAGAAGGGAAAGGCGAGCCTGCGGGTGGCCGACAAGCAGGGGTGGGGACAGGAAGAAGACCGGAGCTAGTTAGGGTGCTACCCGCTAGCCAGGAACCCTGCTAGGAGGAACACGTGTGTTTGTTTTATTTTGCTTCTCGTTTTACAGACAAGGAAAATGACGCTGAAAGAGAAGTGAATGGAAAATAAGTTTAGACTGCCCTATGGGAGACACTGTTGCTTACTCTCTGGGGCTTTAGAGGTGTCTAGAACAATAGACATCCTATCTCACCTGTGCTTGTGCACCCTTCTTATGGGCAACACATTCGTATTTTATAGATAAGGAAAACAAGGCCCAGGGAAGGAATTTGCCCAAGGTTATTCAAAGAAGTTGGTAGGAATCCAAGTTCAGTTCAATCTAATGTTCTAATGATGACTTGAATGAATTATGTCATTATAATTCACGCTGTCACTCAGAAGTGAAGCAGCAGTAATAGAAATAATGGGCACCATTTATTGACTGTCTGCTAACTACTATGTTAAAACAGTTACATTCATTTTTTTAGTTAAATCCTCGAACCCACAAGGCAAATATTTGCATTTCACAGAAAAAGAAACTGGGTCAGAATGAGGTTAGAAACTTGAGCAAAGGCACACAACCAGTATTAAGTAGTGGAGCCAGGATTCAAAGTATTGAAGTAACTTCTGCAATCCTAACAATATGTTATACTGATTAGGAATGGCTGACAAGTCAGGTTTTCAATCATTAGCCAGAGATCAACCCTGATGATGACAGAGAAAAAACTATGGCTGTTAGTCCAAACTTAATATTGTTATCTTCAACTTTGAAGAATTCATTTTTTTCTGTTTCCAATTCACTTGGAAAACAAGAGGGTTAATGTCTTAGGGTTATAAGTGGGGAGTTCCTGAACCCCAAAAAACTTAGAAAAGGCAGTCTAGTGTCAGGCTTAAGTGTTAAGCTAAGGAGTTTGGATATTATCTATCAGGTACTGTGAAGCCATTGGGGCTTTCTGTGTAGAGAAGGACCAAACAAAACATATCTGAGGTGGAAAACTGGCCAAAAATTGCAACTTCTGGACTCAGGATAATTAGAGAAGAAGGATGAGAATACAACCTCAGAGAATCTGTACATTTCAAAGTAAAGGCATGAAAGAGGTTATATGGACATGGATCTCACAGTGGGAGGGCCTGGAATGTGATAGAAAGTGGTCAAACTGAATGATGACAGTAGAGGTCAACTCTGACCATGGAGAAATAAATCACTGGTGACTTTGGAGAGGACATGATCAGAAAAGTGGTGCTGGAGACCTATTTAAAAGGGGTTGTGCAGGGTTCGGTGGCCCATGCCTGTAATTCCAGTGGCTTGGAAGGCTGAGGCAGGAGGATTATGAGTTCAAAGCCAGCCTCAGCAAAAGTGAGGCACTAAGGAACTTAGTGAGACCCTGTCTCTAAATAAAATACAAAATAGGGCTGGAGATGTGGCTTAGTGGTTGAGTGCCCCTGGTACCAAAAAATAAAAATTTTAAAAAAGGGTTGTAGCCAGGCATGGTGGTGCACACTGCTAATCCCAGAAAGTGGAGGCAAGAAGATTGCAAGTTGAAGGCCTGCTTCAGCAACTAAGTAAGACCCTGTTTCAAAGTAAATAAATAAATAAATAAATAAAAACCGGCGTTGGGGTTGTGGCTCAGTGGTAGAGTGCTCACTTAAAGCAGATGAGGCACTGGATTTGATCCTCAGCATCACATAAAAATAAAGGCATTGTGTCCACCTACAACTAAAATAATAAAATAAAATAAATTTAAAAAATAAAATAAAAACTGGAGATGAAGCTCAGTGGTAAAGCATTCCTGGGTTTAATCCCCAGTATCAAAATAAACAAAAGGGGTTGCAGAAAGAATGGGATAGGGAGAATGTGGTGTGGAGCCTGCAATCATGGGCTACTTCTGTAGCCCAGCCTCTGATCTCTGTAAGTTTGCTAGGACTACTGTAACAAATTATAAATTGGGCCGCTTAAATGAGAAAAATCTGTCTCACAGTTCTGGGGACTAGAAGTAACAGGTCAAAATGTCAGTAGGTTTAGTTCTTTCTGAGGCTGTGAGGAAGAATCTGTTCTATTCCTCTCCCCTAGCTTCTGGGGTTTCCTGGCAATCTTTTTCCTGGCAATACTTATAGAAGTATTCCCCTGATCTCTGCCTTCATCTCCACTTGGCTTTCTTCCTGTGTTGATTGATCTATGTCCAAATTTCCCTTTGTATAAGAGTACCATTCATATTGGATTAGGGCCTAGGACCTCATCTTAACAAATTTTTTATGCAATAACCCTATTTCCAAATAAGGTCATATTTGAGGTACTTGGGTTAAGACTTCAACATAAGAATTTGGGAAGGGGACACAATTAAACCCATAATATCCCATTAATGGAAAAAAAAAAAAAAACCCAAAGGCCAAGAAAACCCACTGCTTCAGGCCATATGAATCAGCCTTGCAGAGAATAGGGCAGGGTGGAAAAAGATAGAGTGGATCTGGATAGGGCAAATGGATAACATACAGCATATCCATTCCCATAATTCACCCCCCACCCCAAGCCATGTTAAAAGTTCTGACTCTACTCCTAAGGACTCAAGGTGGGGGGAGCATGAGCTTGAGCTGTTTATTCCCCTGGCTTCCTCCTGGCCACATCCCCAGAGATTGACTGCATGACCCTACCAAAGGCCACAACACCTGTCAGGCAGCCCTCTCTCCAGGTCTGGTAACCACTCCCTCTCCTTACTCCTGATGTTTAGGATTGATGCCAGCTTCCTGATTTTTGTTAGCCTTGGGGATACTGCATTGTTCTTTGATGGTTTTCCCAAATCTTGCCCTCATCTTTTGCCCTTTATTAAACTCTCAACAAATTACCCAGTTTGAGTCTACCATTGGTTCCTTCCAAGACCCTGATTTAAAACAGGGGGTATATTTGGAGCTAGCAAACAAACAAAAATCATTTGTTTAAGAGTTAGAATGGGTTAGGGGAATCCATAACCCGAGTTGTTTAAGCATATTTATTGCTGCTCATGAATGGCTTAGAACACGAAGGAAGTTAGTATGAGGTTAAGGTAACATTGTCCAGAAAGATTTTATTCATTTACAAAACATTTGTTGAAGGCCTAGCATCATGCACCACGTGATATTCTAGGTGCTAGAGGAAAAGGACAAATAAATCATGGTTCTTGTCCCCTGCAAAGAACTCACAATATAGTAGCAGGAGGCAGACATGTAAACAGTTACTTGCATAAAGTATAACAATACTAAAGAAGTCTGGGTTGGATCTAAGAACTTTGGAATTGTCAACATATAGTAAAGTCCATGAGAACACACAGGCTGGAGATTAAGAATGGAGTCTTGGAGCTGGGGATGTAGATCAGTGGCCAAAAGCATGCCTAGCAAGGTTCTGGATTACATCCCCAGTACTGCCAGAAGAAAAACAAGTAATGGAATCTTGAAAGACTACAATAGTTAAAGAATCAAAGAAATTCTGGAATAAGTGAAGAAGGAATAATTATAACAGTAGTTCAGATATATTAAGCATTTACTATATCCTAGGCACTTTTGTTTTACCTAGGTTGTCTCACTAATTCTTTTCATGACACCAGTGGTGCTGTTGTTATCTGTTTTATTGATGCAAAAACTAAGGATCAAAGACATTCAGTTTTTTGCCTTAGGTTGCACAGCTAGCAAGTATGAAAGACAGAAACTGAACCTATGTCTGGCTCCACAGTTTATCTCTAACAGTATACTTAGGCAGGAGCAGAATCCAAAGAGGTGCCAGTGTGGAAGCCAAGGTAGGAAAGAATTTAAAGGAGAAATTAGTCAACTATAACAAATGCCACAGAGAGATCAAATAAATTGATGATTAACAAGATCCTATGGGCCTTTATAACTAGAAGATTTGAACTGAACTTTGCCTGAGCAGTTTCATTAGCAAAGTGGTAGAAGGGGAACTAATAGAAGTATTCTGGAGTCAATGAGAGGTGGAATTTGGTGTTCAAGGGGACAGAGGGTAAAAGTCAGAGAAATTAGCCTGGCTGTAGAGAAAGGGGCCCAGATCTGGCAGCAGCAGCATGAAAGATCAGTTCTATGAGGTTGAGCTAGGTGGGAAGGCAAAGGGGGAATGAAAGTGAGATCTGAGGTGTTGGTGTTGGAGGGTAGAATAGGGTAGAGTGGTTCACAGAGAGGTCTAGATCTGTCCAGAGTACTGGGAGTGAGGAGCCAGCCTGCAAGGCTGCTGCCAACAGCTTAGTGGTAGGTAGGAATGGTTGGCAATGTGGGTAGTGCAGCAGGACCCTGACTCAGCCATGGGTGGGCATGCAGAGAGGGGCATGGTTCCCAGGCAAGAAGGCTGCAATCCTCGGTAGTCCATCTGGGCTTGGGAGGGACACAGGGGCAAGGGAATCCTCTCTGAAGACCTAGGTAAGATTTCAAGGAGGCTGGGTTCCACTTCTTCATAGGTATCTGTGACTGTGGCCTTGGGCTGGAGAGATACGAAAGGAGTGGATTAGAGGAGATGGTGTGTTGGGTGGGTGGGTAGGGGTGGGAATGGATTGTGTGGAAAGGAGCATTGGGCTGGGGTTAGTTCCTGGGGGTGGGTATGCTGCTAGGCAAGGACCTTGAACAAGTTACACTGTGGGTTCAAGGATCATTGGTGATGGGGAAAGGAGTAGGGAAGGAAGAAGAGTACACTCACCGGACTCAGGGCCGCACTATCCCTAAGGTACTGGCCTAGGACCCGGTGAAGGTCTGGAAGTGAGGGCCACAGGGCATGCCTCAGTCTCCTAGAGAACAAGGAAGAAAAGGAGAATGAATCTTGGGAGTGAGTTGGGAGGGATAAGGAAAGCACTGAAGTGGGGCAGTCGGGGAGGCAGTGAGGCTGAGGGCTAAGCCTCAGAGAGACAGGAGCATAGCTAAGGCTATAAAGTAAGGGAGAGGAGTAGAGGTGGGAAGAAAACCTCAGGTGGGAGAGGGAAGCTGGTGTATAAAGTGTAGCACAGAGCTTTCTCAAACATTCCTATCTCAGGGCATTTGCCCTTCTTCCTGCCTGGACACAATTTATTCCCTCACTTCATTTAAGTCTCTCCTAAATCTTAACAGAGACATCATCCCTGACTACCTTAAAACTGTAACATCTCCTTTCCCCATCACTCTATTTCCTGCTATATTTTCCTTTATAGCACTTATTGCATATTTATTACACTGTTACATTCATTTGTTTTTAGCTGTCTTACCCCACTATAGCACAAGCTCTTTGAGAGAAAAAGTTTATTTTTTCACTCCTAAATCTCCAGTGTCTGGCCGATAATAGGTGCTCAAGAAATTATTAGAATCAGTGGAGCTTATTACTAAATTCCTAGGGAGAGTGGTCTATGTGGGAAGAGCATGGGTTAAGCTGTGTTGGGACCTCCAATTTTTGTTTTGTTTTGGTGCTGGGAGTCAAACCCAGGGCCTCACACAAGAGGCAAATCTGTCCATTCTCCCTTCCTTCATTCATTTATTTTTGGTTCTAGAGACTGAACTCAGGGGTTCTTTACCACTGAGCCACATCCCAGCCCTTTTTATTTTATTTTATTTTTTTTATTTTGAGATAGGGCCTTGATAAGTTGCATAGGGCCTCACTGATTTGCCAAAGCTAGTTTCAAACTTACAATCCTCCTTAAGCAAAAACTTTTTTAACATTTAGCTACAGCCCCAGCCCTATCCTTCAGTTTCTTTAGCCTCACATTTTCATGTGGAAAGACTTTAGCTGGGCATTTCTGGCCTCTTCCACTACTTCACTCCCATTTCCTTAGGAGTGGTTGGGGAGAAAGAACTGAGAATGCCTAGTTCAGAAGCTCCCTCTCCCTCTTCTCTGCAAATGTTTTTGTCATTACCTTCTACCTTCAGAGAGGCTACATTCCAGTCTGTTCATACATATAGGCAGGTTGAAAGTTCAGAGAAGGGACTGGGGTGTAGCTCAGTGGGATAGCACTTGCCAAGGATGTGCAAAGCCTTGGACTCAATCCCCAGTACCAATAAAACAAACAAACAAAAAACATAAAAAAGTTCAGAGAGTGACATGTTTAAAGATGGAAGCCTCCAACACATTGCCTGGAGCACCTGACTTCTGAGCTAAGACTGTAAGAACGAGCTGATATTACCAGTTGAAGGGTTGAGGTGGAATGGATTCTATCCTTTGTGTTTATAATTTCCAGTGACATTTCTCCTCAGCCTCCACATATGTGAGTCACTCATTACTAACATTTATTTAAGGGCCTGCTACTTGGCAGGCATAGTGCTAAGAACTTAAAAATGACCAAGTAAGGTCTAATATAGGCATACAAAGAAATAAATACAGGGCTGGGGGTATAGCTCAGTAGCAGAGCATGTGCTTAGCAAGGTCCTAGGTTCAATCTCCAGTACTCAAAAACAGAAAAATAAATAAATACTGTAAAATGCTATTGGTACCATATTGGGGCACAAAAGAGCAGCCAATAAGGGAGGGTCAGGGAGGTTTCTTAAGAGCTGGTGGAGAAAGCTATTTAAAGATGAATGGGTATTAGCCAGCCAGGAAGGATATTCCAGGCAGAAGGGACATGATGTGCAAAGACACTGACAAGTAAGACAGCCTGACTTGTGGAGGAAATCAACACTTTGGCAAGGCTGATGCGCAGGGTAGAAGATGGTGGACGTGCTGGCAGGAAACAGATTTTGCAGAGCCTTGCCTGTCATTCTACACATTCTGGATTCTCTCCTGGGGAGCTACTGAAAAGATTTAAGGTGGGGAAAGACAGGCTCATGTGTGCGTTTTAAAAAGATGATTCTGATGGCTGTGTGAAGCTAGATTGAAAAGAACAGGCTCCGTTTCAGTGAGTCAGATTGTGTCTGTCGGGCTACAAAAAGGGAGCCATTGTTTGAGCTAGGTTTTAGGAGGTGGAATGACCAGACCTGATGGCCACTGGATGGGGTGGGGGTGGGGAGGGAGAAGCATAAGTGCCTGAGCTTGCGCCAAAGGTGGGCAGTAGCCAGGAGGTAGGGCTGTTGGAGGACAACGGTAGAGTGGGCAAGTTAAGAGGGTGTCACTGCTGGAAGCGGCTGAAGCCATAGGTATAGGCGTGCGGTGGTCCGAGAGCAAGTGTCATGGAGTGACCCCAGGATGCTGGTTTAGAAACCTCTGCCCTTGGAGGAGGTGGTACCTGTAGCGCGCAGGAAACTGCCACCTCAGCAGCAGCAGGCCCAGGAGGGCGCTGACGCCCAGCAACAGGAGCAGAGCGGTCACCAAGGAGATCCAGGCTAGGGACAAAACCCGTCAGATCTCGGCCGACTCTTGGCCCGCCCGGCTGGCGCGCCAGATCCTGCCGCGTCTCCGCCCCTCAAGCCACCCTTGGTCACCCCAGGTCACCCCTGGGTACCGAACGCACAGCACATCCACGCAGCCTCAGACCGGTGCGCTCAGGACCCCGCCCTGTGACCAGCGCCCCGCCCCTCGCGCAGCCGTAGAAAGGCTTTGGCCACGCCCGGCCCCGGCTCACCGGTCTCCGAGGCGGTCTCTACTCTCGCTGGGTCTGACCAGGCGCTCCAGGGGCCTTGGTAGGTGGGGCCGTTGAGCCTAGCGCGCAGCTGTAAGTGGTAACGAGATCTCGGGCGCAGCTCCAAGGTCCCTCCCCTGGCCCCGAGAGGTGGCTCCAACATCTGCGCAGAGATCTCACATTCATACTGACCCCGAGATATGAAGACCCCTTCCGGGTTCTTTTATTACTATTCCTGGTCGGGCATAGCCGCTCAGACCTACACTCAGATACTCAGCCACACGGACCATGGACGAGTACCACTCATGCTGCAAAGGATGCCAGATTTGCCATAGGTGCTGGAGGGTACAAGTATCATGTGCACGAACAGTGAGACTTAATCACTTAGCAAACCGTTATGAATTGCTTGAGAAATGCCAAACATTGCACTAAGCACTGTAGAAAAAGATAAATAAATAGAACCGTCTCTCACATATCTAATGATGGAGACTTCCAAACAAGTAAATAATCACAACAATTAATTAGTAGGGGGTACCATGAGAGCACAAAGAAACGTGAGTGCTGCCTGTGCTGCTAGGTTGGGGGTCACAGAATAGTTCAGTATGCTGAAAGCACAAGTGGGAAGGATGGATGGGTAAAGAGAAGGCAAAAGCAGTCGTACTAGGAGGCTGAGGAGTGTTTGTACATTATTCAACTTGTTAATAAGTAAGGAGAAGAAGGGGTAAGGGGAAAGAAAGAGTGCCAGTGACAGAAGAGAGCTTAAAGAAGAAATTCTGGATGGTTTTATTTTACAAATTTATAGTCGAAGGAATGCATGGTTGCATCAGGATAGTGATTACTTTTGATGGGAAGGTGACTGTAGAGGGCATAAGGAGATTCTGGGGTGCTGGAAATAATTTATGTCTTGATCTTGGTAATAGTTGCATGGGTGTATACCCAAAGAAGATTAACTGTACATTTAAAGTTTGTATGCTTCATATAAAATATACCTTGGTAAAAACAAAATACATTCAGGAAGAAAGATGAATTCAGTTTTGAATACATTGAGTTTGAACTCAACACAGTCCTTCTGATAAGAAACATAATAAACCCTAGGAACACACACTATCAAGCTCTGCAGGCATTTGTCACTTGACCATACCTTCCAATCCTGATGGTCTTCTCCCGTGTATCGCAGCTGATAGCAGGTCTCTTGGGCTGCCCAAGGTGATGGGTGCTGCCATTCCAAATCCAGCTGCCCACTGGAGATCTCCCTCCAAAGCAGGTTTGGGGTGGGGATGAGCACTACAGGGATTTTAGCAGGACTAGTTTAAGCCCTTCTGTGTGTGAGACATCATGCTAACAGGGTCATGGAGCAGAAGTGCCAGAGTTGGGAATCCTGGACATAGGGTCGGATTTGGGGAGGGGAGGCTGTGTGGTTGGAATGAGGAAGAAAGTTCTTACCAACTTGGTGGATCCAAAAAGGAGAACCCAGGTAGCTGTAAACAGCACCCTTGGCTGTGGTCACCTCTACAAGGATGTGAATAACACTGTCATTTTGTGACTTGAAGTGGCATCGAGAGAACTGAGGGGGCTGTAATCCTGGATTTGTTTCCTCCTCCTCTTCACACTTCTCCCACATGGGGTCCCTAAGAACCAGTCCCACAGAGTCATTAAATCAGGCCTGCCCCAGAAACTAATCCCCATCCTTACCATGATACAGGACTATGGTCTATATGGATTATAATCTAACTTCTCCCTTGGATAGCCCTCCAGAGCTTTCCCTTTATCTCTGTCTTGATACCCAGCCTCTTCCCCTTAAGGAAAGAGCTAGCATGATATATGAAAATAGTATAGTCAATAGAGTTCAGGTCTTGGCCTACTAGTGTATAATGATGGGCAAAATATTTATTTCTGCTTTAATTTCCTTCCTTTTATAAAATAGGTTGACACCTACCTCACAGGATTGTTTCAAAGATTAAAGAGTCTTCATCTTTCTGGAGGGAAATATCTTTAGAGTTTTAAATTTATTCTCATAAGCAGCCCTCTTATTTGGTTATTTGCCATTAGTTTATTACAACCATCTTCTAACTGGTTTTTCTGCTGCTGTTTTCACCATTATCTTCATTTAGTTCTCCACATGGCTACCAGATTTTGTTTTCAAAAATATTGCTCTGGTAATGTCCAGAATATATCACAAATCTGTTTATTTTGATCTTTACCACTGCCACATAAGGTGAAACCACCATTATCTCTTGTCTGGATGAAGGCAAATTTTTTAACTGCTGACCTTGCTCCCACTCTTATTTATGATTCCACAGAAAAACATCTTTTAAAATTTTAAGTCAGGTTATTTTTCTGTTTAAAATCCTTCAATGATCCTTATCTCATTATGATTTGATGCCTCATTATCTCACCATATTCATCTTTGACTCTCATGCCAATTTAGCACCCTTCATCTCCATGGGCCTTCTTTCTGTGCCACAAATGTGCCAAATGCACCGTCTTTGCATTTTGTCTTTGCCCTGGATTGCTTTGACTTTAGGTCTGGACAGGATTCATTCTGTTTGCTATGTTGATATCAGCTCACCTGTTTCTGGCGAGCCTTTTCCTGAGCACTCAGTCTAAATTAACACCTCCCCCACCTTCTACAAGCACTCTACCGCTAAGCTACATCCTCAGCCCAAGAACCTTTTCTATTTTATTTGTCACTCTCTTTCCAGTACCTGTCACATAATTTTCTCAATAATAATTGTTTATCGAGCAAATGAATCATATCTCCTTCTTGATTATATTCCCAAAGTAACTCTACATCCATTAAAATTATCACTCTGAGTATTTATATATTTATTCATTTATTCAACAAATAATTGATACCCATGTACAAAGGCCTTATGCTATCCTATGAGTACATAGAGGAATAATTGTCAAGGAGCTCTCATTTCAGTGGGAGAGACAGAAAAACAAACAGATTCTATTTTTTTCTGGGATGTGCAGACTGGCTTTAAATCATCTAGGGGGAGCATCTGACATACTGGGAGGTGTTTAGACTGAATGCAAAGGGAATAATTGGGCATCCCAGGCACAGACTCATGCACAAATAGAAGAGTGTGCTTTGGAGAAGTCTCCAAGTGGTATGGAATGATTTTAGGATTGAGGGCTTGGTGGCAAATGGTAAATGTAGAACATGTCATGGATATGCCCTTGTGGCCTCTCTAAAGAGCTTGAACTTAAATCTTATAGTGATTATTGGAAACATTTAAGGATTTTAAACAGAGAAATGTCATAATTACCTTTGTACTTCTGGAAGATCACTTTAACTACAGTTTGTAGGAAGGATTTTTGAGGGGAGAGTAGAAACAGAGAAATTCATTAGGACAGTGTTGTGGTTTTTTTTTTTTTTTAATGTGCAAAGTGGCAAGGGCTTGAAAATAGGGTGGTAGCAGCAGGGATAGAGTGAAAGATATGATCCAAGAAATATTAAAGAGGCAGGAGCAATAAGACTGGAGGGATGGAGCAAATCCAGGGCAATTTGTATATTTCAGGCTTGGAAAACCGAGTATATAGAAGAATGGAGGACATTAAAGAGAAGGGGCAGGTTTTGGTAGAAGAAATGATGACTTCAGTTTTGTCAGTCCTTAATCCTTGCATGGCACCTCTATATTATTGGAAATCTGTGTAGTTATTAAAAATGAACGAGTTAACGCTTTTTGTAATGAGCTCCAAGATATATATATATATATATATATATATATATATATATATTTAAGTAAAAAGGTGAGTTAACCATGTGGGGCTGGTAGCTCAGTAGTAGAGTGCTTGCCCAACATGTGCAAGGCCCAGGGTTTCAAACAAAAAGCAAATTATATATATAAATGTGATCCAATATATATTTTAAAATGTATGTAGACATATATAAATGCATAGAACTAAAGAACACATTAAAACTGTTAATAGTGGATTTTCCATTATTCATTCATTGGAACAATTTTTAACTGAGTACCTACTGGCACTGTGGTAGGAGAGAATATATTGGTGAGTAACAATGTTTGTTGACTTTGCCCTAATGGGTCATGTATAGTCAAGATCAGCCTTTCTCAACTGGAATTCTAAGATAATTTTTAAAATCAACTGAATAGTCATATTAAGTATAAATGTTAAATTGTAACTGTGGTGAATACATAAGAAGAAGTACGTGGTACAATAAGAGTGTATAATCATGCCATTGGATCTAATAAGGAAGAACTGTAATAAAGGAGGGTTTCCAGAGATTTTGAAGGATAAGTAGTAGTAAAGATGGAAGAGCTGGAAAACAACACATGCGTAGATAAAGATGTAGAGGAAATAGAGGGAACCAGGGAAGGCTAGTACTGGAACAGAGAATGCAAAGGGGCTAGGATAAGATGAAGCTAAAAGCATATGTAGGGGCTGGGTCTTTTAGAATTTTATAAGGCTTCAGTACATTCTAACACCAGTGAAAAGCTATCAAGGACTTTTAACTTTTTATTTATTTTTTTGGTAATGGGGAACCCAGGGCCTTGTGCATGCTAGGCAAGAGCTTTACCACTGAGCTACATCCCTAACCCACTATCAAAAGATTTTAAAGTAGGGAGTATTTTGTTCATTTTTTGAAGTTTTTCTTCCCTCTCTCTCTTCTTTCCTTTTTTCTTTTTCTCTTTAATGCTGGGGATTGAACCCAGGACCTTGCACATGCTAGGCAAACGCTCTACACCCCAGCCCTCATTTTTACACTTTTGAAAGATCAGTCAAGCTTCTATGAAGAGAATGACTTGGTGATTAATTAATAGGTCTTAGGTCTTTTCAGTAGCCCAAATGAGAGATGATGATGGCTTGTACCAGGGCAATGGCAGAGATAAAGTGTACATATTCTAAAGATATTTTATAGATAAAATTAACAAAACTTGGTAATAAATTCGGAGAGGATTAAGGATCAGTGAGGTGTTTGGTTGAAGTCCTTGAAGGCCAGGCTAACTTTTGTATGGATTTAACAGATCTCAAATCATGGGAATTTGAAATACATACCTATGTATGGAAAGGCCATGCAAAGTTACAGTTTTACAAAGATCGTGCAATATTTGATGTTAACAAAGGTCACTTAGTCCACAGCATGGAGAATAAATTGGAGGTGAATGAGACTATAGGTTTTATAATGGTCCAGATGACATAAATAAGGCTGACATAAACCAAGGCATTACCAGTGAGAATGGAAAAAGGTTGAGAAGATAAAGCTCTCATTGGAAATGGGAGAATAGGTACTGGAGGCTGTTCAGTTTGGGGACAAGGTAGGAGAGTGAAAAGGATCAAGAGTACTCTCTTCCCTCTTTCTGCAGATTTGTCTTTTTCAACCAATAGTGTAACTCTTACCTATCTCTGGGGCAGCATCGTGTCCTGCTGTGATAAAAGAAGCCTTGAGAGTTAGTATGGTCCTGTTGCTGCCACTGACAGGTAACATTCTTCAGGTCCAAGGTAAAGCACTGCAGTCCAATTGCCGCTGAAGTCAAAGAAGTAAGTCCTATCAGGTCCATGTGCCCCTACTCTTTAGAGTATCTGGATCATTTTTATACACACAATATAGAACATTTATTCTTATTCTCTCTTCTCTCTCTGACCAGAGTTCATCCTGTGCAAAGGCTAGTTTGAGGTCATCAGGAAGGACATGATTCCTAGAGTCTCCATATCCAGCCCAATCCTCCCTAGAGATCTTTTTTACTTTTTAATCTTCTCCCCATCTACCCATTTCTTTGTTGACCCACCTGCATTCCTGGGCAAGTCCACAGTCACAGGAGAGGACCAGGAGCCCCAGGAGCCCCGGAGGGAGACCCCATCAGGTTGGCTGCGTAGCTGGATCCAGTAGGAGTTGCCAGGCCGGAGGCCAGAGATGAGGCAGCTTCTACGCCTCACTGTCAGAGATGGATCCTTGGGAGGAGAATCCAAGTGTCAGAATCTAGGCCTGCCTCTCATCCAAGACAGCCTCTGTCCCTTATACTGGAAGCCCTACAGTACCCCTGGGCAGACCTCAGCTCCTTATTGAATAGATATGCACCCAGACTGGGGGCCAGGTTGTTGGGTTTCAGGTGATGTTCAGGGATTTTTAGGGAAATTTACTTTACTTTGGAGGTCTAACAGCCCTGAATTTTGTCAGTGTGGATGACTCAAAGGGGGAAACCCCTAAATAAATCCTGAGGGCTAATAACTCCCCAAGAACCAGTCTAGTCTTGAGACCCCAAAGTATGTTTACTATGGCAAAACTGAGGATAGAGGATAGGATGTAGGAGGTGAAGCAGAAGAAGGTTAGAATACTTCTCCAGTTGGGGAGGTTTGTGTTGGTCCATCCTGTTGGGGTGCTATGGACTGAACACATGGAGGTTGGTCTAGAGAGGAGGCTGCATTCAGCCTCCACCGAGTTGGGCAGCAGGTTTCTGTGGAGAATAG